>NC_133900.1:4014041-4327189 GCF_964199755.1 Larus michahellis
AGCTTGCTCTCCCTGTCTTTGAGTACTGTTTTCACTGTCCCGCTTACCTCTTTGCTAACATTCTCTTCAGAGCTGCAGTGAAACCAGGAACCACGTGGAGAAGGCACCCACACTGAAAGTGCCTGCAGGCAACATTGGGGCTTCTTCTCAGTGTCTCTGACATAGGGTTTCACTGTCCCGGGAAAGTCTCTGCTAACAGCCTGCAGAGCGCTGTGCCCAATATACAGAAACGTCTTGCGGTATCTCCTACAGGGAAAGTGCCAGGAGGGAATTGTCGATCTTGTTCTCAGTGTCTCTGAGAATTGCTCTGATTCTCCGTGTGACCTCTTTGCTAAGACTCTCCAGAGAGCCGTCCTCAAAACCAACACACATCTTGACATATCTCCCACATTGATCGCAGTGTCTCCAGGAACGGCATTCAGCGAGCCAGGAACTTTTCTCCCTACACTGTCCCTTGAGTTGTCCTCAAAACCAATATACATCGTGCTATATCTCCCACATGGAAAATGCCAGGAGGGAAAAGTGGGGATTAGCTTAGACTTTCTCGGAACTGCTTCAAATCAACTAGATATCTTTGTGCTGTAAATCTCCCAATAGCCAAACGCAAAAGCAGCAAACATCTCGCTGTATGTCCCACATTGAAAGTGCCAAGAGAGTAATATAGAGCTTGCTCTCCCTGTCTTTGAGTACTGTTTTCACTGTCCTGGTTACCTCTTTGCTAACATTCTCTTCAGAGCTGCAGTGAATCCAGGAACCACGTGGAGAAGGCACCCACACTGAAAATGCCTGCAGGCAACATTGGGCCTTCTTCTCAGTGTCTCTGACATAGGGTTTCACTGTCCCGGGAAAGTCTCTGCTAACAGCCTGCAGAGTGCTGTGCCCAATAGACAGAAACGTCTTGCGGTATCTCCTACAGGGAAAGTGCCAGGAGGGAATTGTCGATCTTGTTCTCAGTGTCTCTGAGAATTGCTCTGATTCTCCGTGTGACCTCTTTGCTAAGACTCTCCAGAGAGCCGTCCTCAAAACCAACACACATCTTGACATATCTCCCACATTGATCGCAGGGTCTCCAGGAACGGCATTCAGCGAGCCAGGAACTTTTCTCCCTACACTGTCCCTTGAGTTGTCCTCAAAACCAATATACATCGTGCTATATCTCCCACATGGAAAGTGCCAGGAGGGAAAAGTGGGGATTAGCTTAGACTTTCTCGGAACTGCTTCAAATCAACTAGATATCTTTGTGCTGTAAATCTCCCAATAGCCAAACGCAAAAGCAGCAAACATCTCGCTGTATGTCCCACATTGAAAGTGCCAAGAGAGTAATATAGAGCTTGCTCTCCCTGTCTTTGAGTACTGTTTTCACTGTCCCGGTTACCTCTTTGCTAACATTCTCTTCAGAGCTGCAGTGAAACCAGGAACCACGTGGAGAAGGCACCCACACTGAAAGTGCCTGCAGGCAACATTGGGGCTTCTTCTCAGTGTCTCTGACATAGGGTTTCACTGTCCCGGGAAAGTCTCTGCTAACACCCTGCAGAGCGCTGTGCCCAATAGACAGAAACGTCTTGCGGTATCTCCTACAGGGAAAGTGCCAGGAGGGAATTGTCGATCTTGTTCTCAGTGTCTCTGAGAATTGCTCTGATTCTCCGTGTGACCTCTTTGCTAAGACTCTCCAGAGAGCCGTCCTCAAAACCAACACACATCTTGACATATCTCCCACATTGATCGCAGGGTCTCCAGGAACGGCATTCAGCGAGCCAGGAACTTTTCTCCCTACACTGTCCCTTGAGTTGTCCTCAAAACCAATATACATCGTGCTATATCTCCCACATGGAAAATGCCAGGAGGGAAAAGTGGGGATTAGCTTAGACTTTCTCGGAACTGCTTCAAATCAACTAGATATCTTTGTGCTGTAAATCTCCCAATAGCCAAACGCAAAAGCAGCAAACATCTCGCTGTATGTCCCACATTGAAAGTGCCAAGAGAGTAATATAGAGCTTGCTCTCCCTGTCTTTGAGTACTGTTTTCACTGTCCCGCTTACCTCTTTGCTAACATTCTCTTCAGAGCTGCAGTGAAACCAGGAACCACGTGGAGAAGGCACCCACACTGAAAGTGCCTGCAGGCAACATTGGGGCTTCTTCTCAGTGTCTCTGACATAGGGTTTCACTGTCCCGGGAAAGTCTCTGCTAACAGCCTGCAGAGCGCTGTGCCCAATATACAGAAACGTCTTGCGGTATCTCCTACAGGGAAAGTGCCAGGAGGGAATTGTCGATCTTGTTCTCAGTGTCTCTGAGAATTGCTCTGATTCTCCGTGTGACCTCTTTGCTAAGACTCTCCAGAGAGCCGTCCTCAAAACCAACACACATCTTGACATATCTCCCACATTGATCGCAGTGTCTCCAGGAACGGCATTCAGCGAGCCAGGAACTTTTCTCCCTACACTGTCCCTTGAGTTGTCCTCAAAACCAATATACATCGTGCTATATCTCCCACATGGAAAATGCCAGGAGGGAAAAGTGGGGATTAGCTTAGACTTTCTCGGAACTGCTTCAAATCAACTAGATATCTTTGTGCTGTAAATCTCCCAATAGCCAAACGCAAAAGCAGCAAACATCTCGCTGTATGTCCCACATTGAAAGTGCCAAGAGAGTAATATAGAGCTTGCTCTCCCTGTCTTTGAGTACTGTTTTCACTGTCCTGGTTACCTCTTTGCTAACATTCTCTTCAGAGCTGCAGTGAATCCAGGAACCACGTGGAGAAGGCACCCACACTGAAAATGCCTGCAGGCAACATTGGGGCTTCTTCTCAGTGTCTCTGACATAGGGTTTCACTGTCCCGGGAAAGTCTCTGCTAACAGCCTGCAGAGTGCTGTGCCCAATATACAGAAACGTCTTGCGGTATCTCCTACAGGGAAAGTGCCAGGAGGGAATTGTCGATCTTGTTCTCAGTGTCTCTGAGAATTGCTCTGATTCTCCGTGTGACCTCTTTGCTAAGACTCTCCAGAGAGCCGTCCTCAAAACCAACACACATCTTGACATATCTCCCACATTGATCGCAGGGTCTCCAGGAACGGCATTCAGCGAGCCAGGAACTTTTCTCCCTACACTGTCCATTGAGTTGTCCTCAAAACCAATATACATCGTGCTATATCTCCCACATGGAAAGTGCCAGGAGGGAAAAGTGGGGATTAGCTTAGACTTTCTCGGAACTGCTTCAAATCAACTAGATATCTTTGTGCTGTAAATCTCCCAATAGCCAAACGCAAAAGCAGCAAACATCTCGCTGTATGTCCCACATTGAAAGTGCCAAGAGAGTAATGTAGAGCTTGCTCTCCCTGTCTTTGAGTACTGTTTTCACTGTCCCGGTTACCTCTTTGCTAACATTCTCTTCAGAGCTGCAGTGAAACCAGGAACCACGTGGAGAAGGCACCCACACTGAAAGTGCCTGGAGGGAACATTGGGGCTTCTTCTCAGTGTCTCTGACATAGGGTTTCACTGTCCCGGGAAAGTCTCTGCTAACACCCTGCAGAGCGCTGTGCCCAATAGACAGAAACGTCTTACGGTATCTCCTACAGGGAAAGTGCCAGGAGGGAATTGTCGATCTTGTTCTCAGTGTCTCTGAGAATTGCTCTGATTCTCCGTGTGACCTCTTTGCTAAGACTCTCCAGAGAGCCGTCCTCAAAACCAACACACATCTTGACATATCTCCCACATTGATCGCAGGGTCTCCAGGAACGGCATTCAGCGAGCCAGGAACTTTTCTCCCTACACTGTCCCTTGAGTTGTCCTCAAAACCAATATACATCGTGCTATATCTCCCACATGGAAAATGCCAGGAGGGAAAAGTGGGGATTAGCTTAGACTTTCTCGGAACTGCTTCAAATCAACTAGATATCTTTGTGCTGTAAATCTCCCAATAGCCAAACGCAAAAGCAGCAAACATCTCGCTGTATGTCCCACATTGAAAGTGCCAAGAGAGTAATATAGAGCTTGCTCTCCCTGTCTTTGAGTACTGTTTTCACTGTCCCGGTTACCTCTTTGCTAACATTCTCTTCAGAGCTGCAGTGAAACCAGGAACCACGTGGAGAAGGCACCCACACTGAAAGTGCCTGCAGGCAACATTGGGGCTTCTTCTCAGTGTCTCTGACATAGGGTTTCACTGTCCCGGGAAAGTCTCTGCTAACAGCCTGCAGAGCGCTGTGCCCAATATACAGAAACGTCTTGCGGTATCTCCTACAGGGAAAGTGCCAGGAGGGAATTGTCGATCTTGTTCTCAGTGTCTCTGAGAATTGCTCTGATTCTCCGTGTGACCTCTTTGCTAAGACTCTCCAGAGAGCCGTCCTCAAAACCAACACACATCTTGACATATCTCCCACATTGATCGCAGTGTCTCCAGGAACGGCATTCAGCGAGCCAGGAACTTTTCTCCCTACACTGTCCCTTGAGTTGTCCTCAAAACCAATATACATCGTGCTATATCTCCCACATGGAAAATGCCAGGAGGGAAAAGTGGGGATTAGCTTAGACTTTCTCGGAACTGCTTCAAATCAACTAGATATCTTTGTGCTGTAAATCTCCCAATAGCCAAACGCAAAAGCAGCAAACATCTCGCTGTATGTCCCACATTGAAAGTGCCAAGAGAGTAATATAGAGCTTGCTCTCCCTGTCTTTGAGTACTGTTTTCACTGTCCTGGTTACCTCTTTGCTAACATTCTCTTCAGAGCTGCAGTGAATCCAGGAACCACGTGGAGAAGGCACCCACACTGAAAATGCATGCAGGCAACATTGGGGCTTCTTCTCAGTGTCTCTGACATAGGGTTTCACTGTCCCGGGAAAGTCTCTGCTAACAGCCTGCAGAGTGCTGTGCCCAATATACAGAAACGTCTTGCGGTATCTCCTACAGGGAAAGTGCCAGGAGGGAATTGTCGATCTTGTTCTCAGTGTCTCTGAGAATTGCTCTGATTCTCCGTGTGACCTCTTTGCTAAGACTCTCCAGAGAGCCGTCCTCAAAACCAACACACATCTTGACATATCTCCCACATTGATCGCAGTGTCTCCAGGAACGGCATTCAGCGAGCCAGGAACTTTTCTCCCTACACTGTCCCTTGAGTTGTCCTCAAAACCAATATACATCCTGCTATATCTCCCACATGGAAAGTGCCAGGAGGGAAAAGTGGGGATTAGCTTAGACTTTCTCGGAACTGCTTCAAATCAACTAGATATCTTTGTGCTGTAAATCTCCCAATAGCCAAACGCAAAAGCAGCAAACATCTCGCTGTATGTCCCACATTGAAAGTGCCAAGAGAGTAATGTAGAGCTTGCTCTCCCTGTCTTTGAGTACTGTTTTCACTGTCCCGGTTACCTCTTTGCTAACATTCTCTTCAGAGCTGCAGTGAAACCAGGAACCACGTGGAGAAGGCACCCACACTGAAAGTGCCTGGAGGGAACATTGGGGCTTCTTCTCAGTGTCTCTGACATAGGGTTTCACTGTCCCGGGAAAGTCTCTGCTAACACCCTGCAGAGCGCTGTGCCCAATAGACAGAAACGTCTTGCGGTATCTCCTACAGGGAAAGTGCCAGGAGGGAATTGTCGATCTTGTTCTCAGTGTCTCTGAGAATTGCTCTGATTCTCCGTGTGACCTCTTTGCTAAGACTCTCCAGAGAGCCGTCCTCAAAACCAACACACATCTTGACATATCTCCCACATTGATCGCAGGGTCTCCAGGAACGGCATTCAGTGAGCCAGGAACTTTTCTCCCTACACTGTCCCTTGAGTTGTCCTCAAAACCAATATACATCGTGCTATATCTCCCACATGGAAAGTGCCAGGAGGGAAAAGTGAGGATTAGCTTAGACTTTCTCGGAAGTGCTTCAAATCAACTAGATATCTTTGTGCTGTAAATCTCCCAATAGCCAAACGCAAAAGCAGCAAACATCTCGCTGTATGTCCCACATTGAAAGTGCCAAGAGAGTAATATAGAGCTTGCTCTCCCTGTCTTTGAGTACTGTTTTCACTGTCCCGGTTACCTCTTTGCTAACATTCTCTTCAGAGCTGCAGTGAAACCAGGAACCACGTGGAGAAGGCACCCACACTGAAAGTGCCTGCAGGCAACATTGGGGCTTCTTCTCAGTGTCTCTGACATAGGGTTTCACTGTCCCGGGAAAGTCTCTGCTAACACCCTGCAGAGCGCTGTGCCCAATATACAGAAACGTCTTGCGGTATCTCCTACAGGGAAAGTGCCAGGAGGGAATTGTCGATCTTGTTCTCAGTGTCTCTGAGAATTGCTCTGATTCTCCGTGTGACCTCTTTGCTAAGACTCTCCAGAGAGCCGTCCTCAAAACCAACACACATCTTGACATATCTCCCACATTGATCGCAGTGTCTCCAGGAACGGCATTCAGCGAGCCAGGAACTTTTCTCCCTACACTGTCCCTTGAGTTGTCCTCAAAACCAATATACATCGTGCTATATCTCCCACATGGAAAGTGCCAGGAGGGAAAAGTGGGGATTAGCTTAAACTTTCTCGGAACTGCTTCTAATCAACTAGATATCTTTGTGCTGTAAATCTCCCAATAGCCAAACGCAAAAGCAGCAAACATCTCGCTGTATGTCCCACATTGAAAGTGCCAAGAGAGTAATATAGAGCTTGCTCTCCCTGTCTTTGAGTACTGTTTTCACTGTCCCGGTTACCTCTTTGCTAACATTCTCTTCAGAGCTGCAGTGAAACCAGGAACCATGTGGAGAAGGCACCCACACTGAAAATGCCTGGAGGGAACATTGGGGCTTCTTCTCAGTGTCTCTGACATAGGGTTTCACTGTCCCGGGAAAGTCTCTGCTAACAGCCTGCAGAGCGCTGTGCCCAATATACAGAAACGTCTTGCGGTATCTCCTACAGGGAAAGTGCCAGGAGGGAATTGTCGATCTTGTTCTCAGTGTCTCTGAGAATTGCTCTGATTCTCCGTGTGACCTCTTTGCTAAGACTCTCCAGAGAGCCGTCCTCAAAACCAACACACATCTTGACATATCTCCCACATTGATCGCAGGGTCTCCAGGAACGGCATTCAGCGAGCCAGGAACTTTTCTCCCTACACTGTCCCTTGAGTTGTCCTCAAAACCAATATACATCCTGCTATATCTCCCACATGGAAAGTGCCAGGAGGGAAAAGTGGGGATTAGCTTAGACTTTCTCGGAACTGCTTCAAATCAACTAGATATCTTTGTGCTGTAAATCTCCCAATAGCCAAACGCAAAAGCAGCAAACATCTCGCTGTATGTCCCACATTGAAAGTGCCAAGAGAGTAATATAGAGCTTGCTCTCCCTGTCTTTGAGTACTGTTTTCACTGTCCCGGTTACCTCTTTGCTAACATTCTCTTCAGAGCTGCAGTGAAACCAGGAACCACGTGGAGAAGGCACCCACACTGAAAGTGCCTGCAGGCAACATTGGGGCTTCTTCTCAGTGTCTCTGACATAGGGTTTCACTGTCCCGGGAAAGTCTCTGCTAACACCCTGCAGAGCGCTGTGCCCAATATACAGAAACGTCTTGCGGTATCTCCTACAGGGAAAGTGCCAGGAGGGAATTGTCGATCTTGTTCTCAGTGTCTCTGAGAATTGCTCTGATTCTCCGTGTGACCTCTTTGCTAAGACTCTCCAGAGAGCCGTCCTCAAAACCAACACACATCTTGACATATCTCCCACATTGATCGCAGTGTCTCCAGGAACGGCATTCAGCGAGCCAGGAACTTTTCTCCCTACACTGTCCCTTGAGTTGTCCTCAAAACCAATATACATCGTGCTATATCTCCCACATGGAAAGTGCCAGGAGGGAAAAGTGGGGATTAGCTTAAACTTTCTCGGAACTGCTTCTAATCAACTAGATATCTTTGTGCTGTAAATCTCCCAATAGCCAAACGCAAAAGCAGCAAACATCTCGCTGTATGTCCCACATTGAAAGTGCCAAGAGAGTAATATAGAGCTTGCTCTCCCTGTCTTTGAGTACTGTTTTCACTGTCCCGGTTACCTCTTTGCTAACATTCTCTTCAGAGCTGCAGTGAAACCAGGAACCATGTGGAGAAGGCACCCACACTGAAAATGCCTGGAGGGAACATTGGGGCTTCTTCTCAGTGTCTCTGACATAGGGTTTCACTGTCCCGGGAAAGTCTCTGCTAACAGCCTGCAGAGCGCTGTGCCCAATATACAGAAACGTCTTGCGGTATCTCCTACAGGGAAAGTGCCAGGAGGGAATTGTCGATCTTGTTCTCAGTGTCTCTGAGAATTGCTCTGATTCTCCGTGTGACCTCTTTGCTAAGACTCTCCAGAGAGCCGTCCTCAAAACCAACACACATCTTGACATATCTCCCACATTGATCGCAGTGTCTCCAGGAACGGCATTCAGCGAGCCAGGAACTTTTCTCCCTACACTGTCCATTGAGTTGTCCTCAAAACCAATATACATCGTGCTATATCTCCCACATGGAAAATGCCAGGAGGGAAAAGTGGGGATTAGTTTAGACTTTCTCGGAACTGCTTCAAATCAACTAGATATCTTTGTGCTGTAAATCTCCCAATAGCCAAACGCAAAAGCAGCAAACATCTCGCTGTATGTCCCACATTGAAAGTGCCAAGAGAGTAATATAGAGCTTGCTCTCCCTGTCTTTGAGTACTGTTTTCACTGTCCCGCTTACCTCTTTGCTAACATTCTCTTCAGAGCTGCAGTGAAACCAGGAACCACGTGGAGAAGGCACCCACACTGAAAGTGCCTGCAGGCAACATTGGGGCTTCTTCTCAGTGTCTCTGACATAGGGTTTCACTGTCCCGGGAAAGTCTCTGCTAACACCCTGCAGAGCGCTGTGCCCAATATACAGAAACGTCTTGCGGTATCTCCTACAGGGAAAGTGCCAGGAGGGAATTGTCGATCTTGTTCTCAGTGTCTCTGAGAATTGCTCTGATTCTCCGTGTGACCTCTTTGCTAAGACTCTCCAGAGAGCCGTCCTCAAAACCAACACACATCTTGACATATCTCCCACATTGATCGCAGGGTCTCCAGGAACGGCATTCAGCGAGCCAGGAACTTTTCTCCCTACACTGTCCCTTGAGTTGTCCTCAAAACCAATATACATCCTGCTATATCTCCCACATGGAAAGTGCCAGGAGGGAAAAGTGGGGATTAGCTTAGACTTTCTCGGAACTGCTTCAAATCAACTAGATATCTTTGTGCTGTAAATCTCCCAATAGCCAAACGCAAAAGCAGCAAACATCTCGCTGTATGTCCCACATTGAAAGTGCCAAGAGAGTAATATAGAGCTTGCTCTCCCTGTCTTTGAGTACTGTTTTCACTGTCCCGGTTACCTCTTTGCTAACATTCTCTTCAGAGCTGCAGTGAAACCAGGAACCACGTGGAGAAGGCACCCACACTGAAAGTGCCTGCAGGCAACATTGGGGCTTCTTCTCAGTGTCTCTGACATAGGGTTTCACTGTCCCGGGAAAGTCTCTGCTAACACCCTGCAGAGCGCTGTGCCCAATATACAGAAACGTCTTGCGGTATCTCCTACAGGGAAAGTGCCAGGAGGGAATTGTCGATCTTGTTCTCAGTGTCTCTGAGAATTGCTCTGATTCTCCGTGTGACCTCTTTGCTAAGACTCTCCAGAGAGCCGTCCTCAAAACCAACACACATCTTGACATATCTCCCACATTGATCGCAGTGTCTCCAGGAACGGCATTCAGCGAGCCAGGAACTTTTCTCCCTACACTGTCCCTTGAGTTGTCCTCAAAACCAATATACATCGTGCTATATCTCCCACATGGAAAGTGCCAGGAGGGAAAAGTGGGGATTAGTTTAGACTTTCTCGGAACTGCTTCAAATCAACTAGATATCTTTGTGCTGTAAATCTCCCAATAGCCAAACGCAAAAGCAGCAAACATCTCGCTGTATGTCCCACATTGAAAGTGCCAAGAGAGTAATATAGAGCTTGCTCTCCCTGTCTTTGAGTACTGTTTTCACAGTCCCGCTTACCTCTTTGCTAACATTCTCTTCAGAGCTGCAGTGAAACCAGGAACCACGTGGAGAAGGCACCCACACTGAAAGTGCCTGCAGGCAACATTGGGGCTTCTTCTCAGTGTCTCTGACATAGGGTTTCACTGTCCCGGGAAAGTCTCTGCTAACAGCCTGCAGAGCGCTGTGCCCAATATACAGAAACGTCTTGCGGTATCTCCTACAGGGAAAGTGCCAGGAGGGAATTGTCGATCTTGTTCTCAGTGTCTCTGAGAATTGCTCTGATTCTCCGTGTGACCTCTTTGCTAAGACTCTCCAGAGAGCCGTCCTCAAAACCAACACACATCTTGACATATCTCCCACATTGATCGCAGTGTCTCCAGGAACGGCATTCAGCGAGCCAGGAACTTTTCTCCCTACACTGTCCCTTGAGTTGTCCTCAAAACCAATATACATCATGCTATATCTCCCACATGGAAAGTGCCAGGAGGGAAAAGTGGGGATTAGCTTAGACTTTCTCGGAACTGCTTCAAATCAACTAGATATCTTTGTGCTGTAAATCTCCCAATAGCCAAACGCAAAAGCAGCAAACATCTCGCTGTATGTCCCACATTGAAAGTGCCAAGAGAGTAATATAGAGCTTGCTCTCCCTGTCTTTGAGTACTGTTTTCACTGTCCCGGTTACCTCTTTGCTAACATTCTCTTCAGAGCTGCAGTGAAACCAGGAACCACGTGGAGAAGGCACCCACACTGAAAGTGCCTGCAGGCAACATTGGGGCTTCTTCTCAGTGTCTCTGACATAGGGTTTCACTGTCCCGGGAAAGTCTCTGCTAACAGCCTGCAGAGCGCTGTGCCCAATATACAGAAACGTCTTGCGGTATCTCCTACAGGGAAAGTGCCAGGAGGGAATTGTCGATCTTGTTCTCAGTGTCTCTGAGAATTGCTCTGATTCTCCGTGTGACCTCTTTGCTAAGACTCTCCAGAGAGCCGTCCTCAAAACCAACACACATCTTGACATATCTCCCACATTGATCGCAGGGTCTCCAGGAACGGCATTCAGCGAGCCAGGAACTTTTCTCCCTACACTGTCCCTTGAGTTGTCCTCAAAACCAATATACATCGTGCTATATCTCCCACATGGAAAATGCCAGGAGGGAAAAGTGGGGATTAGTTTAGACTGACATAGGGTTTCACTGGTGTTAGCAGAGACTTGCAGGGTGTTAGCAGAGACTTTCCCGGGACAGTGAAACCCTATGTCAGAGACACTGAGACGAAGCCCCAATGTTGCCTGCAGGCACTTTCAGTGTGGGTGCCTTCTCCACGTGGTTCCTGGTTTCACTGCAGCTCTGAAGAGAATGTTAGCAAAGAGGTAACCGGGACAGTGAAAACAGTACTCAAAGACAGGGAGAGCAAGCTCTATATTACTCTCTTGGCACTTTCAATGTGGGACATACAGCGAGATGTTTGCTGCTTTTGCGTTTGGCTATTGGGAGATTTACAGCACAAAGATATCTAGTTGATTTGAAGCAGTTCCGAGAAAGTCTAAGCTAATCCCCACTTTTCCCTCCTGGCACTTTCCATGTGGGAGATATAGCATGATGTATATTGGTTTTGAGGACAACTCAATGGACAGTGTAGGGAGAAAAGTTCCTGGCTTGCTGAATGCGGTTCCTGGAGACACTGCGATCAATGTGGGAGATATGTCAAGATGTGTGTTGGTTTTGAGGACGGCTCTCTGGAGAGTCTTAGCAAAGAGGTCACACGGAGAATCAGAGCAATTCTCAGAGACACTGAGAACAAGATCGACAATTCCCTCCTGGCACTTTCCCTGTAGGAGATACCGCAAGACGTTTCTGTATATTGGGCACAGCGCTCTGCAGGCTGTTAGCAGAGACTTTCCCGGGACAGTGAAACCCTATGTCAGAGACACTGAGAAGAAGCCCCAATGTTGCCTGCAGGCACTTTCAGTGTGGGTGCCTTCTCCACGTGGTTCCTGGTTTCACTGCAGCTCTGAAGAGAATGTTAGCAAAGAGGTAAGCGGGACAGTGAAAACAGTACTCAAAGACAGGGAGAGCAAGCTCTATATTACTCTCTTGGCACTTTCAATGTGGGACATACAGCGAGATGTTTGCTGCTTTTGCGTTTGGCTATTGGGAGATTTACAGCACAAAGATATCTAGTTGATTTGAAGCAGTTCCGAGAAAGTCTAAACTAATCCCCACTTTTCCCTCCTGGCACTTTCCATGTGGGAGATATAGCACGATGTATATTGGTTTTGAGGACAACTCAAGGGACAGTGTAGGGAGAAAAGTTCCTGGCTCGCTGAATGCCGTTCCTGGAGACCCTGCGATCAATGTGGGAGATATGTCAAGATGTGTGTTGGTTTTGAGGACGGCTCTCTGGAGAGTCTTAGCAAAGAGGTCACACGGAGAATCAGAGCAATTCTCAGAGACACTGAGAACAAGATCGACAATTCCCTCCTGGCACTTTCCCTGTAGGAGATACCGCAAGACGTTTCTGTATATTGGGCACAGCGCTCTGCAGGCTGTTAGCAGAGACTTTCCCGGGACAGTGAAACCCTATGTCAGAGACACTGAGAAGAAGCCCCAATGTTGCCTGCAGGCACTTTCAGTGTGGGTGCCTTCTCCACGTGGTTCCTGGTTTCACTGCAGCTCTGAAGAGAATGTTAGCAAAGAGGTAAGCGGGACAGTGAAAACAGTACTCAAAGACAGGGAGAGCAAGCTCTATATTACTCTCTTGGCACTTTCAATGTGGGACATACAGCGAGATGTTTGCTGCTTTTGCGTTTGGCTATTGGGAGATTTACAGCACAAAGATATCTAGTTGATTTGAAGCAGTTCCGAGAAAGTCTAAGCTAATCCCCACTTTTCCCTCCTGGCACTTTCCATGTGGGAGATATAGCAGGATGTATATTGGTTTTGAGGACAACTCAATGGACAGTGTAGGGAGAAAAGTTCCTGGCTCGCTGAATGCCGTTCCTGGAGACACTGCGATCAATGTGGGAGATATGTCAAGATGTGTGTTGGTTTTGAGGACGGCTCTCTGGAGAGTCTTAGCAAAGAGGTCACACGGAGAATCAGAGCAATTCTCAGAGACACTGAGAACAAGATCGACAATTCCCTCCTGGCACTTTCCCTGTAGGAGATACCGCAAGACGTTTCTGTCTATTGGGCACAGCGCTCTGCAGGCTGTTAGCAGAGACTTTCCCGGGACAGTGAAACCCTATGTCAGAGACACTGAGAAGAAGCCCCAATGTTGCCTGCAGGCACTTTCAGTGTGGGTGCCTTCTCCACGTGGTTCCTGGTTTCACTGCAGCTCTGAAGAGAATGTTAGCAAAGAGGTAAGCGGGACAGTGAAAACAGTACTCAAAGACAGGGAGAGCAAGCTCTATATTACTCTCTTGGCACTTTCAATGTGGGACATACAGCGAGATGTTTGCTGCTTTTGCGTTTGGCTGTTGGGAGGTTTACAGCACAAAGATATCTAGTTGATTTGAAGCAGTTCCGAGAAAGTCTAAGCTAATCCCCACTTTTCCCTCCTGGCATTTTCCATGTGGGAGATATAGCACGATGTATATTGGTTTTGAGAACAACTCAAGGGACAGTGTAGGGAGAAAAGTTCCTGGCTCGCTGAATGCCGTTCCTGGAGACCCTGCGATCAATGTGGGAGATATGTCAAGATGTGTGTTGGTTTTGAGGACGGCTCTCTGGAGAGTCTTAGCAAAGAGGTCACACGGAGAATCAGAGCAATTCTCAGAGACACTGAGAACAAGATCGACAATTCCCTCCTGGCACTTTCCCTGTAGGAGATACCGCAAGACGTTTCTGTATATTGGGCACAGCGCTCTGCAGGCTGTTAGCAGAGACTTTCCCGGGACAGTGAAACCCTATGTCAGAGACACTGAGAAGAAGCCCCAATGTTGCCTGCAGGCACTTTCAGTGTGGGTGCCTTCTCCACGTGGTTCCTGGTTTCACTGCAGCTCTGAAGAGAATGTTAGCAAAGAGGTAAGCGGGACAGTGAAAACAGTACTCAAAGACAGGGAGAGCAAGCTCTATATTACTCTCTTGGCACTTTCAATGTGGGACATACAGCGAGATGTTTGCTGCTTTTGCGTTTGGCTATTGGGAGATTTACAGCACAAAGATATCTAGTTGATTTGAAGCAGTTCCGAGAAAGTCTAAGCTAATCCTCACTTTTCCCTCCTGGCACTTTCCATGTGGGAGATATAGCACGATGTATATTGGTTTTGAGGACAACTCAAGGGACAGTGTAGGGAGAAAAGTTCCTGGCTCGCTGAATGCCGTTCCTGGAGACACTGCGATCAATGTGGGAGATATGTCAAGATGTGTGTTGGTTTTGAGGACGGCTCTCTGGAGAGTCTTAGCAAAGAGGTCACACGGAGAATCAGAGCAATTCTCAGAGACACTGAGAACAAGATCGACAATTCCCTCCTGGCACTTTCCCTGTAGGAGATACCGCAAGACGTTTCTGTATATTGGGCACAGCGCTCTGCAGGGTGTTAGCAGAGACTTTCCCGGGACAGTGAAACCCTATGTCAGAGACACTGAGAAGAAGCCCCAATGTTGCCTGCAGGCACTTTCAGTGTGGGTGCCTTCTCCACGTGGTTCCTGGTTTCACTGCAGCTCTGAAGAGAATGTTAGCAAAGAGGTAAGCGGGACAGTGAAAACAGTACTCAAAGACAGGGAGAGCAAGCTCTATATTACTCTCTTGGCACTTTCAATGTGGGACATACAGCGAGATGTTTGCTGCTTTTGCGTTTGGCTATTGGGAGATTTACAGCACAAAGATATCTAGTTGATTTGAAGCAGTTCCGAGAAAGTCTAAGCTAATCCCCACTTTTCCCTCCTGGCACTTTCCATGTGGGAGATATAGCATGATGTATATTGGTTTTGAGGACAACTCAAGGGACAGTGTAGGGAGAAAAGTTCCTGGCTCACTGAATGCCGTTCCTGGAGACCCTGCGATCAATGTGGGAGATATGTCAAGATGTGTGTTGGTTTTGAGGACGGCTCTCTGGAGAGTCTTAGCAAAGAGGTCACACGGAGAATCAGAGCAATTCTCAGAGACACTGAGAACAAGATCGACAATTCCCTCCTGGCACTTTCCCTGTAGGAGATACCGCAAGACGTTTCTGTATATTGGGCACAGCGCTCTGCAGGGTGTTAGCAGAGACTTTCCCGGGACAGTGAAACCCTATGTCAGAGACACTGAGAAGAAGCCCCAATGTTGCCTGCAGGCACTTTCAGTGTGGGTGCCTTCTCCACGTGGTTCCTGGTTTCACTGCAGCTCTGAAGAGAATGTTAGCAAAGAGGTAACCGGGACAGTGAAAACGGTACTCAAAGACAGGGAGAGCAAGCTCTATATTACTCTCTTGGCACTTTCAATGTGGGACATACAGCGAGATGTTTGCTGCTTTTGCGTTTGGCTATTGGGAGATTTACAGCACAAAGATATCTAGTTGATTTGAAGCAGTTCCGAGAAAGTCTAAGCTAATCCTCACTTTTCCCTCCTGGCACTTTCCATGTGGGAGATATAGCACGATGTATATTGGTTTTGAGGACAACTCAAGGGACAGTGTAGGGAGAAAAGTTCCTGGCTCGCTGAATGCCGTTCCTGGAGACACTGCGATCAATGTGGGAGATATGTCAGGATGTGTGTTGGTTTTGAGGACGGCTCTCTGGAGAGTCTTAGCAAAGAGGTCACACGGAGAATCAGAGCAATTCTCAGAGACACTGAGAACAAGATCGACAATTCCCTCCTGGCACTTTCCCTGTAGGAGATACCGCAAGACGTTTCTGTATATTGGGCACAGCGCTCTGCAGGGTGTTAGCAGAGACTTTCCCGGGACAGTGAAACCCTATGTCAGAGACACTGAGAAGAAGCCCCAATGTTCCCTCCAGGCACTTTCAGTGTGGGTGCCTTCTCCACGTGGTTCCTGGTTTCACTGCAGCTCTGAAGAGAATGTCAGCAAAGAGGTAACCGGGACAGTGAAAACAGTACTCAAAGACAGGGAGAGCAAGCTCTATATTACTCTCTTGGCACTTTCAATGTGGGACATACAGCGAGATGTTTGCTGCTTTTGCGTTTGGCTATTGGGAGATTTACAGCACAAAGATATCTAGTTGATTTGAAGCAGTTCCGAGAAAGTCTAAGCTAATCCCCACTTTTCCCTCCTGGCACTTTCCATGTGGGAGATATAGCACGATGTATATTGGTTTTGAGGACAACTCAAGGGACAGTGTAGGGAGAAAAGTTCCTGGCTCGCTGAATGCCGTTCCTGGAGACCCTGCGATCAATGTGGGAGATATGTCAAGATGTGTGTTGGTTTTGAGGACGGCTCTCTGGAGAGTCTTAGCAAAGAGGTCACACGGAGAATCAGAGCAATTCTCAGAGACACTGAGAACAAGATCGACAATTCCCTCCTGGCACTTTCCCTGTAGGAGATACCGCAAGACGTTTCTGTATATTGGGCACAGCGCTCTGCAGGGTGTTAGCAGAGACTTTCCCGGGACAGTGAAACCCTATGTCAGAGACACTGAGAAGAAGCCCCAATGTTGCCTGCAGGCACTTTCAGTGTGGGTGCCTTCTCCACGTGGTTCCTGGTTTCACTGCAGCTCTGAAGAGAATGTTAGCAAAGAGGTAAGCGGGACAGTGAAAACAGTACTCAAAGACAGGGAGAGCAAGCTCTATATTACTCTCTTGGCACTTTCAATGTGGGACATACAGCGAGATGTTTGCTGCTTTTGCGTTTGGCTATTGGGAGATTTACAGCACAAAGATATCTAGTTGATTTGAAGCAGTTCCGAGAAAGTCTAAGCTAATCCCCACTTTTCCCTCCTGGCACTTTCCATGTGGGAGATATAGCATGATGTATATTGGTTTTGAGGACAACTCAAGGGACAGTGTAGGGAGAAAAGTTCCTGGCTCACTGAATGCCGTTCCTGGAGACCCTGCGATCAATGTGGGAGATATGTCAAGATGTGTGTTGGTTTTGAGGACGGCTCTCTGGAGAGTCTTAGCAAAGAGGTCACACGGAGAATCAGAGCAATTCTCAGAGACACTGAGAACAAGATCGACAATTCCCTCCTGGCACTTTCCCTGTAGGAGATACCGCAAGACGTTTCTGTATATTGGGCACAGCGCTCTGCAGGGTGTTAGCAGAGACTTTCCCGGGACAGTGAAACCCTATGTCAGAGACACTGAGAAGAAGCCCCAATGTTGCCTGCAGGCACTTTCAGTGTGGGTGCCTTCTCCACGTGGTTCCTGGTTTCACTGCAGCTCTGAAGAGAATGTTAGCAAAGAGGTAACCGGGACAGTGAAAACGGTACTCAAAGACAGGGAGAGCAAGCTCTATATTACTCTCTTGGCACTTTCAATGTGGGACATACAGCGAGATGTTTGCTGCTTTTGCGTTTGGCTATTGGGAGATTTACAGCACAAAGATATCTAGTTGATTTGAAGCAGTTCCGAGAAAGTCTAAGCTAATCCTCACTTTTCCCTCCTGGCACTTTCCATGTGGGAGATATAGCACGATGTATATTGGTTTTGAGGACAACTCAAGGGACAGTGTAGGGAGAAAAGTTCCTGGCTCGCTGAATGCCGTTCCTGGAGACACTGCGATCAATGTGGGAGATATGTCAGGATGTGTGTTGGTTTTGAGGACGGCTCTCTGGAGAGTCTTAGCAAAGAGGTCACACGGAGAATCAGAGCAATTCTCAGAGACACTGAGAACAAGATCGACAATTCCCTCCTGGCACTTTCCCTGTAGGAGATACCGCAAGACGTTTCTGTATATTGGGCACAGCGCTCTGCAGGCTGTTAGCAGAGACTTTCCCGGGACAGTGAAACCCTATGTCAGAGACACTGAGAAGAAGCCCCAATGTTCCCTCCAGGCACTTTCAGTGTGGGTGCCTTCTCCACGTGGTTCCTGGTTTCACTGCAGCTCTGAAGAGAATGTCAGCAAAGAGGTAACCGGGACAGTGAAAACAGTACTCAAAGACAGGGAGAGCAAGCTCTATATTACTCTCTTGGCACTTTCAATGTGGGACATACAGCGAGATGTTTGCTGCTTTTGCGTTTGGCTATTGGGAGATTTACAGCACAAAGATATCTAGTTGATTTGAAGCAGTTCCGAGAAAGTCTAAGCTAATCCCCACTTTTCCCTCCTGGCACTTTCCATGTGGGAGATATAGCACGATGTATATTGGTTTTGAGGACAACTCAAGGGACAGTGTAGGGAGAAAAGTTCCTGGCTCGCTGAATGCCGTTCCTGGAGACCCTGCGATCAATGTGGGAGATATGTCAAGATGTGTGTTGGTTTTGAGGACGGCTCTCTGGAGAGTCTTAGCAAAGAGGTCACACGGAGAATCAGAGCAATTCTCAGAGACACTGAGAACAAGATCGACAATTCCCTCCTGGCACTTTCCCTGTAGGAGATACCGCAAGACGTTTCTGTATATTGGGCACAGCGCTCTGCAGGGTGTTAGCAGAGACTTTCCCGGGACAGTGAAACCCTATGTCAGAGACACTGAGAAGAAGCCCCAATGTTGCCTGCAGGCACTTTCAGTGTGGGTGCCTTCTCCACGTGGTTCCTGGTTTCACTGCAGCTCTGAAGAGAATGTTAGCAAAGAGGTAAGCGGGACAGTGAAAACGGTACTCAAAGACAGGGAGAGCAAGCTCTATATTACTCTCTTGGCACTTTCAATGTGGGACATACAGCGAGATGTTTGCTGCTTTTGCGTTTGGCTATTGGGAGATTTACAGCACAAAGATATCTAGTTGATTTGAAGCAGTTCCGAGAAAGTCTAAGCTAATCCTCACTTTTCCCTCCTGGCACTTTCCATGTGGGAGATATAGCACGATGTATATTGGTTTTGAGGACAACTCAAGGGACAGTGTAGGGAGAAAAGTTCCTGGCTCGCTGAATGCCGTTCCTGGGGACACTGCGATCAATGTGGGAGATATGTCAAGATGTGTGTTGGTTTTGAGGACGGCTCTCTGGAGAGTCTTAGCAAAGAGGTCACACGGAGAATCAGAGCAATTCTCAGAGACACTGAGAACAAGATCGACAATTCCCTCCTGGCACTTTCCCTGTAGGAGATACCGCAAGACGTTTCTGTATATTGGGCACAGCGCTCTGCAGGGTGTTAGCAGAGACTTTCCCGGGACAGTGAAACCCTATGTCAGAGACACTGAGAAGAAGCCCCAATGTTGCCTGCAGGCACTTTCAGTGTGGGTGCCTTCTCCACGTGGTTCCTGGTTTCACTGCAGCTCTGAAGAGAATGTTAGCAAAGAGGTAAGCGGGACAGTGAAAACAGTACTCAAAGACAGGGAGAGCAAGCTCTATATTACTCTCTTGGCACTTTCAATGTGGGACATACAGCGAGATGTTTGCTGCTTTTGCGTTTGGCTATTGGGAGATTTACAGCACAAAGATATCTAGTTGATTTGAAGCAGTTCCGAGAAAGTCTAAGCTAATCCCCACTTTTCCCTCCTGGCACTTTCCATGTGGGAGATATAGCATGATGTATATTGGTTTTGAGGACAACTCAAGGGACAGTGTAGGGAGAAAAGTTCCTGGCTCGCTGAATGCCGTTCCTGGAGACCCTGCGATCAATGTGGGAGATATGTCAAGATGTGTGTTGGTTTTGAGGACGGCTCTCTGGAGAGTCTTAGCAAAGAGGTCACACGGAGAATCAGAGCAATTCTCAGAGACACTGAGAACAAGATCGACAATTCCCTCCTGGCACTTTCCCTGTAGGAGATACCGCAAGACGTTTCTGTATATTGGGCACAGCGCTCTGCAGGGTGTTAGCAGAGACTTTCCCGGGACAGTGAAACCCTATGTCAGAGACACTGAGAAGAAGCCCCAATGTTCCCTCCAGGCACTTTCAGTGTGGGTGCCTTCTCCACGTGGTTCCTGGTTTCACTGCAGCTCTGAAGAGAATGTTAGCAAAGAGGTAACCGGGACAGTGAAAACGGTACTCAAAGACAGGGAGAGCAAGCTCTATATTACTCTCTTGGCACTTTCAATGTGGGACATACAGCGAGATGTTTGCTGCTTTTGCGTTTGGCTATTGGGAGATTTACAGCACAAAGATATCTAGTTGATTTGAAGCAGTTCCGAGAAAGTCTAAGCTAATCCTCACTTTTCCCTCCTGGCACTTTCCATGTGGGAGATATAGCACGATGTATATTGGTTTTGAGGACAACTCAAGGGACAGTGTAGGGAGAAAAGTTCCTGGCTCGCTGAATGCCGTTCCTGGAGACCCTGCGATCAATGTGGGAGATATGTCAGGATGTGTGTTGGTTTTGAGGACGGCTCTCTGGAGAGTCTTAGCAAAGAGGTCACACGGAGAATCAGAGCAATTCTCAGAGACACTGAGAACAAGATCGACAATTCCCTCCTGGCACTTTCCCTGTAGGAGATACCGCAAGACGTTTCTGTATATTGGGCACAGCGCTCTGCAGGGTGTTAGCAGAGACTTTCCCGGGACAGTGAAACCCTATGTCAGAGACACTGAGAAGAAGCCCCAATGTTCCCTCCAGGCACTTTCAGTGTGGGTGCCTTCTCCACGTGGTTCCTGGTTTCACTGCAGCTCTGAAGAGAATGTTAGCAAAGAGGTAACCGGGACAGTGAAAACAGTACTCAAAGACAGGGAGAGCAAGCTCTATATTACTCTCTTGGCACTTTCAATGTGGGACATACAGCGAGATGTTTGCTGCTTTTGCGTTTGGCTATTGGGAGATTTACAGCACAAAGATACCTAGTTGATTTGAAGCAGTTCCGAGAAAGTCTAAGCTAATCCTCACTTTTCCCTCCTGGCACTTTCCATGTGGGAGATATAGCACGATGTATATTGGTTTTGAGGACAACTCAAGGGACAGTGTAGGGAGAAAAGTTCCTGGCTCGCTGAATGCCGTTCCTGGAGACCCTGCGATCAATGTGGGAGATATGTCAAGATGTGTGTTGGTTTTGAGGACGGCTCTCTGGAGAGTCTTAGCAAAGAGGTCACACGGAGAATCAGAGCAATTCTCAGAGACACTGAGAACAAGATCGACAATTCCCTCCTGGCACTTTCCCTGTAGGAGATACCGCAAGACGTTTCTGTATATTGGGCACAGCGCTCTGCAGGCTGTTAGCAGAGACTTTCCCGGGACAGTGAAACCCTATGTCAGAGACACTGAGAAGAAGCCCCAATGTTCCCTCCAGGCACTTTCAGTGTGGGTGCCTTCTCCACGTGGTTCCTGGTTTCACTGCAGCTCTGAAGAGAATGTTAGCAAAGAGGTAACCGGGACAGTGAAAACGGTACTCAAAGACAGGGAGAGCAAGCTCTATATTACTCTCTTGGCACTTTCAATGTGGGACATACAGCGAGATGTTTGCTGCTTTTGCGTTTGGCTATTGGGAGATTTACAGCACAAAGATATCTAGTTGATTTGAAGCAGTTCCGAGAAAGTCTAAGCTAATCCCCACTTTTCCCTCCTGGCACTTTCCATGTGGGAGATATAGCACGATGTATATTGGTTTTGAGGACAACTCAAGGGACAGTGTAGGGAGAAAAGTTCCTGGCTCGCTGAATGCCGTTCCTGGAGACCCTGCGATCAATGTGGGAGATATGTCAAGATGTGTGTTGGTTTTGAGGACGGCTCTCTGGAGAGTCTTAGCAAAGAGGTCACACGGAGAATCAGAGCAATTCTCAGAGACACTGAGAACAAGATCGACAATTCCCTCCTGGCACTTTCCCTGTAGGAGATACCGCAAGACGTTTCTGTATATTGGGCACAGCGCTCTGCAGGCTGTTAGCAGAGACTTTCCCGGGACAGTGAAACCCTATGTCAGAGACACTGAGAAGAAGCCCCAATGTTGCCTGCAGGCACTTTCAGTGTGGGTGCCTTCTCCACGTGGTTCCTGGTTTCACTGCAGCTCTGAAGAGAATGTTAGCAAAGAGGTAACCGGGACAGTGAAAACAGTACTCAAAGACAGAGAGAGCAAGCTCTATATTACTCTCTTGGCACTTTCAATGTGGGACATACAGCGAGATGTTTGCTGCTTTTGCGTTTGGCTATTGGGAGATTTACAGCACAAAGATATCTAGTTGATTTGAAGCAGTTCCGAGAAAGTCTAAGCTAATCCTCACTTTTCCCTCCTGGCACTTTCCATGTGGGAGATATAGCACGATGTATATTGGTTTTGAGGACAACTCAAGGGACAGTGTAGGGAGAAAAGTTCCTGGCTCGCTGAATGCCGTTCCTGGAGACACTGCGATCAATGTGGGAGATATGTCAAGATGTGTGTTGGTTTTGAGGACGGCTCTCTGGAGAGTCTTAGCAAAGAGGTCACACGGAGAATCAGAGCAATTCTCAGAGACACTGAGAACAAGATCGACAATTCCCCCCTGGCACTTTCCCTGTAGGAGATACCGCAAGACGTTTCTGTATATTGGGCACAGCGCTCTGCAGGGTGTTAGCAGAGACTTTCCCGGGACAGTGAAACCCTATGTCAGAGACACTGAGAAGAAGCCCCAATGTTGCCTGCAGGCACTTTCAGTGTGGGTGCCTTCTCCACGTGGTTCCTGGTTTCACTGCAGCTCTGAAGAGAATGTTAGCAAAGAGGTAAGCGGGACAGTGAAAACAGTACTCAAAGACAGGGAGAGCAAGCTCTATATTACTCTCTTGGCACTTTCAATGTGGGACATACAGCGAGATGTTTGCTGCTTTTGCGTTTGGCTATTGGGAGATTTACAGCACAAAGATATCTAGTTGATTTGAAGCAGTTCCGAGAAAGTCTAAGCTAATCCCCACTTTTCCCTCCTGGCACTTTCCATGTGGGAGATATAGCACGATGTATATTGGTTTTGAGGACAACTCAAGGGACAGTGTAGGGAGAAAAGTTCCTGGCTCGCTGAATGCCGTTCCTGGAGACCCTGCGATCAATGTGGGAGAAATGTCAAGATGTGTGTTGGTTTTGAGGACGGCTCTCTGGAGAGTCTTAGCAAAGAGGTCACACGGAGAATCAGAGCAATTCTCAGAGACACTGAGAACAAGATCGACAATTCCCTCCTGGCACTTTCCCTGTAGGAGATACCGCAAGACGTTTCTGTATATTGGGCACAGCGCTCTGCAGGCTGTTAGCAGAGACTTTCCCGGGACAGTGAAACCCTATGTCAGAGACACTGAGAAGAAGCCCCAATGTTGCCTGCAGGCACTTTCAGTGTGGGTGCCTTCTCCACGTGGTTCCTGGTTTCACTGCAGCTCTGAAGAGAATGTTAGCAAAGAGGTAACCGGGACAGTGAAAACAGTACTCAAAGACAGGGAGAGCAAGCTCTATATTACTCTCTTGGCACTTTCAATGTGGGACATACAGCGAGATGTTTGCTGCTTTTGCGTTTGGCTATTGGGAGATTTACAGCACAAAGATATCTAGTTGATTTGAAGCAGTTCCGAGAAAGTCTAAGCTAATCCTCACTTTTCCCTCCTGGCACTTTCCATGTGGGAGATATAGCACGATGTATATTGGTTTTGAGGACAACTCAAGGGACAGTGTAGGGAGAAAAGTTCCTGGCTCGCTGAATGCCGTTCCTGGAGACCCTGCGATCAATGTGGGAGATATGTCAGGATGTGTGTTGGTTTTGAGGACGGCTCTCTGGAGAGTCTTAGCAAAGAGGTCACACGGAGAATCAGAGCAATTCTCAGAGACACTGAGAACAAGATCGACAATTCCCTCCTGGCACTTTCCCTGTAGGAGATACCGCAAGACGTTTCTGTATATTGGGCACAGCGCTCTGCAGGGTGTTAGCAGAGACTTTCCCGGGACAGTGAAACCCTATGTCAGAGACACTGAGAAGAAGCCCCAATGTTCCCTCCAGGCACTTTCAGTGTGGGTGCCTTCTCCACGTGGTTCCTGGTTTCACTGCAGCTCTGAAGAGAATGTTAGCAAAGAGGTAACCGGGACAGTGAAAACAGTACTCAAAGACAGGGAGAGCAAGCTCTATATTACTCTCTTGGCACTTTCAATGTGGGACATACAGCGAGATGTTTGCTGCTTTTGCGTTTGGCTATTGGGAGATTTACAGCACAAAGATACCTAGTTGATTTGAAGCAGTTCCGAGAAAGTCTAAGCTAATCCTCACTTTTCCCTCCTGGCACTTTCCATGTGGGAGATATAGCACGATGTATATTGGTTTTGAGGACAACTCAAGGGACAGTGTAGGGAGAAAAGTTCCTGGCTCGCTGAATGCCGTTCCTGGAGACCCTGCGATCAATGTGGGAGATATGTCAAGATGTGTGTTGGTTTTGAGGACGGCTCTCTGGAGAGTCTTAGCAAAGAGGTCACACGGAGAATCAGAGCAATTCTCAGAGACACTGAGAACAAGATCGACAATTCCCTCCTGGCACTTTCCCTGTAGGAGATACCGCAAGACGTTTCTGTATATTGGGCACAGCGCTCTGCAGGCTGTTAGCAGAGACTTTCCCGGGACAGTGAAACCCTATGTCAGAGACACTGAGAAGAAGCCCCAATGTTCCCTCCAGGCACTTTCAGTGTGGGTGCCTTCTCCACGTGGTTCCTGGTTTCACTGCAGCTCTGAAGAGAATGTTAGCAAAGAGGTAACCGGGACAGTGAAAACGGTACTCAAAGACAGGGAGAGCAAGCTCTATATTACTCTCTTGGCACTTTCAATGTGGGACATACAGCGAGATGTTTGCTGCTTTTGCGTTTGGCTATTGGGAGATTTACAGCACAAAGATATCTAGTTGATTTGAAGCAGTTCCGAGAAAGTCTAAGCTAATCCCCACTTTTCCCTCCTGGCACTTTCCATGTGGGAGATATAGCACGATGTATATTGGTTTTGAGGACAACTCAAGGGACAGTGTAGGGAGAAAAGTTCCTGGCTCGCTGAATGCCGTTCCTGGAGACCCTGCGATCAATGTGGGAGATATGTCAAGATGTGTGTTGGTTTTGAGGACGGCTCTCTGGAGAGTCTTAGCAAAGAGGTCACACGGAGAATCAGAGCAATTCTCAGAGACACTGAGAACAAGATCGACAATTCCCTCCTGGCACTTTCCCTGTAGGAGATACCGCAAGACGTTTCTGTATATTGGGCACAGCGCTCTGCAGGCTGTTAGCAGAGACTTTCCCGGGACAGTGAAACCCTATGTCAGAGACACTGAGAAGAAGCCCCAATGTTGCCTGCAGGCACTTTCAGTGTGGGTGCCTTCTCCACGTGGTTCCTGGTTTCACTGCAGCTCTGAAGAGAATGTTAGCAAAGAGGTAAGCGGGACAGTGAAAACAGTACTCAAAGACAGGGAGAGCAAGCTCTACATTACTCTCTTGGCACTTTCAATGTGGGACATACAGCGAGATGTTTGCTGCTTTTGCGTTTGGCTATTGGGAGATTTACAGCACAAAGATATCTAGTTGATTTGAAGCAGTTCCGAGAAAGTCTAAGCTAATCCTCACTTTTCCCTCCTGGCACTTTCCATGTGGGAGATATAGCACGATGTATATTGGTTTTGAGGACAACTCAAGGGACAGTGTAGGGAGAAAAGTTCCTGGCTCGCTGAATGCCGTTCCTGGAGACCCTGCGATCAATGTGGGAGAAATGTCAAGATGTGTGTTGGTTTTGAGGACGGCTCTCTGGAGAGTCTTAGCAAAGAGGTCACACGGAGAATCAGAGCAATTCTCAGAGACACTGAGAACAAGATCGACAATTCCCTCCTGGCACTTTCCCTGTAGGAGATACCGCAAGACGTTTCTGTATATTGGGCACAGCGCTCTGCAGGCTGTTAGCAGAGACTTTCCCGGGACAGTGAAACCCTATGTCAGAGACACTGAGAAGAAGCCCCAATGTTGCCTGCAGGCACTTTCAGTGTGGGTGCCTTCTCCACGTGGTTCCTGGTTTCACTGCAGCTCTGAAGAGAATGTTAGCAAAGAGGTAAGCGGGACAGTGAAAACAGTACTCAAAGACAGGGAGAGCAAGCTCTATATTACTCTCTTGGCACTTTCAATGTGGGACATACAGCGAGATGTTTGCTGCTTTTGCGTTTGGCTATTGGGAGATTTACAGCACAAAGATATCTAGTTGATTTGAAGCAGTTCCGAGAAAGTCTAAGCTAATCCTCACTTTTCCCTCCTGGCACTTTCCATGTGGGAGATATAGCACGATGTATATTGGTTTTGAGGACAACTCAAGGGACAGTGTAGGGAGAAAAGTTCCTGGCTCGCTGAATGCCGTTCCTGGAGACCCTGCGATCAATGTGGGAGATATGTCAAGATGTGTGTTGGTTTTGAGGACGGCTCTCTGGAGAGTCTTAGCAAAGAGGTCACACGGAGAATCAGAGCAATTCTCAGAGACACTGAGAACAAGATCGACAATTCCCTCCTGGCACTTTCCCTGTAGGAGATACCGCAAGACGTTTCTGTATATTGGGCACAGCGCTCTGCAGGGTGTTAGCAGAGACTTTCCCGGGACAGTGAAACCCTATGTCAGAGACACTGAGAAGAAGCCCCAATGTTGCCTGCAGGCACTTTCAGTGTGGGTGCCTTCTCCACGTGGTTCCTGGTTTCACTGCAGCTCTGAAGAGAATGTTAGCAAAGAGGTAAGCGGGACAGTGAAAACAGTACTCAAAGACAGGGAGAGCAAGCTCTATATTACTCTCTTGGCACTTTCAATGTGGGACATACAGCGAGATGTTTGCTGCTTTTGCGTTTGGCTATTGGGAGATTTACAGCACAAAGATATCTAGTTGATTTGAAGCAGTTCCGAGAAAGTCTAAGCTAATCCTCACTTTTCCCTCCTGGCACTTTCCATGTGGGAGATATAGCACGATGTATATTGGTTTTGAGGACAACTCAAGGGACAGTGTAGGGAGAAAAGTTCCTGGCTCGCTGAATGCCGTTCCTGGAGACCCTGCGATCAATGTGGGAGATATGTCAAGATGTGTGTTGGTTTTGAGGACGGCTCTCTGGAGAGTCTTAGCAAAGAGGTCACACGGAGAATCAGAGCAATTCTCAGAGACACTGAGAACAAGATCGACAATTCCCTCCTGGCACTTTCCCTGTAGGAGATACCGCAAGACGTTTCTGTATATTGGGCACAGCGCTCTGCAGGCTGTTAGCAGAGACTTTCCCGGGACAGTGAAACCCTATGTCAGAGACACTGAGAAGAAGCCCCAATGTTGCCTGCAGGCACTTTCAGTGTGGGTGCCTTCTCCACGTGGTTCCTGGTTTCACTGCAGCTCTGAAGAGAATGTTAGCAAAGAGGTAAGCGGGACAGTGAAAACAGTACTCAAAGACAGGGAGAGCAAGCTCTATATTACTCTCTTGGCACTTTCAATGTGGGACATACAGCGAGATGTTTGCTGCTTTTGCGTTTGGCTATTGGGAGATTTACAGCACAAAGATATCTAGTTGATTTGAAGCAGTTCCGAGAAAGTCTAAGCTAATCCTCACTTTTCCCTCCTGGCACTTTCCATGTGGGAGATATAGCACGATGTATATTGGTTTTGAGGACAACTCAAGGGACAGTGTAGGGAGAAAAGTTCCTGGCTCGCTGAATGCCGTTCCTGGAGACCCTGCGATCAATGTGGGAGAAATGTCAAGATGTGTGTTGGTTGTGAGGACGGCTCTCTGGAGAGTCTTAGCAAAGAGGTCACACGGAGAATCAGAGCAATTCTCAGAGACACTGAGAACAAGATCGACAATTCCCTCCTGGCACTTTCCCTGTAGGAGATACCGCAAGACGTTTCTGTATATTGGGCACAGCGCTCTGCAGGCTGTTAGCAGAGACTTTCCCGGGACAGTGAAACCCTATGTCAGAGACACTGAGAAGAAGCCCCAATGTTCCCTCCAGGCACTTTCAGTGTGGGTGCCTTCTCCACGTGGTTCCTGGTTTCACTGCAGCTCTGAAGAGAATGTTAGCAAAGAGGTAACCGGGACAGTGAAAACAGTACTCAAAGACAGGGAGAGCAAGCTCTATATTACTCTCTTGGCACTTTCAATGTGGGACATACAGCGAGATGTTTGCTGCTTTTGCGTTTGGCTATTGGGAGATTTACAGCACAAAGATATCTAGTTGATTTGAAGCAGTTCCGAGAAAGTCTAAGCTAATCCTCACTTTTCCCTCCTGGCACTTTCCATGTGGGAGATATAGCACGATGTATATTGGTTTTGAGGACAACTCAAGGGACAGTGTAGGGAGAAAAGTTCCTGGCTCGCTGAATGCCGTTCCTGGAGACCCTGCGATCAATGTGGGAGAAATGTCAAGATGTGTGTTGGTTTTGAGGACGGCTCTCTGGAGAGTCTTAGCAAAGAGGTCACACGGAGAATCAGAGCAATTCTCAGAGACACTGAGAACAAGATCAACAATTCCCTCCTGGCACTTTCCCTGTAGGAGATACCGCAAGACGTTTCTGTATATTGGGCACAGCGCTCTGCAGGCTGTTAGCAGAGACTTTCCCGGGACAGTGAAACCCTATGTCAGAGACACTGAGAAGAAGCCCCAATGTTGCCTGCAGGCACTTTCAGTGTGGGTGCCTTCTCCACGTGGTTCCTGGTTTCACTGCAGCTCTGAAGAGAATGTTAGCAAAGAGGTAAGCGGGACAGTGAAAACAGTACTCAAAGACAGGGAGAGCAAGCTCTATATTACTCTCTTGGCACTTTCAATGTGGGACATACAGCGAGATGTTTGCTGCTTTTGCGTTTGGCTATTGGGAGATTTACAGCACAAAGGTATCTAGTTGATTTGAAGCAGTTCCGAGAAAGTCTAAGCTAATCCCCACTTTTCTCTCCTGGCACTTTCCATGTGGGAGATATAGCACGATGTATATTGGTTTTGAGGACAACTCAAGGGACAGTGTAGGGAGAAAAGTTCCTGGCTCGCTGAATGCCGTTCCTGGAGACCCTGCGATCAATGTGGGAGATATGTCAAGATGTGTGTTGGTTTTGAGGACGGCTCTCTGGAGAGTCTTAGCAAAGAGGTCACACGGAGAATCAGAGCAATTCTCAGAGACACTGAGAACAAGATCGACAATTCCCTCCTGGCACTTTCCATGTAGGAGATACCGCAAGACGTTTCTGTCTATTGGGCACAGCGCTCTGCAGGCTGTTAGCAGAGACTTTCCCGGGACAGTGAAACCCTATGTCAGAGACACTGAGAAGAAGCCCCAATGTTGCCTGCAGGCACTTTCAGTGTGGGTGCCTTCTCCACGTGGTTCCTGGTTTCACTGCAGCTCTGAAGAGAATGTTAGCAAAGAGGTAACCGGGACAGTGAAAACAGTACTCAAAGACAGAGAGAGCAAGCTCTATGTTACTCTCTTGGCACTTTCAATGTGGGACATACAGCGAGATGTTTGCTGCTTTTGCGTTTGGCTATTGGGAGATTTACAGCACAAAGATATCTAGTTGATTTGAAGCAGTTCCGAGAAAGTCTAAGCTAATCCCCACTTTTCCCTCCTGGCACTTTCCATGTGGGAGATATAGCACGATGTATATTGGTTTTGAGGACAACTCAAGGGACAGTGTAGGGAGAAAAGTTCCTGGCTCGCTGAATGCCATTCCTGGAGACACTGCGATCAATGTGGGAGATATGTCAAGATGTGTGTTGGTTTTGAGGACGGCTCTCTGGAGAGTCTTAGCAAAGAGGTCACACGGAGAATCAGAGCAATTCTCAGAGACACTGAGAACAAGATCGACAATTCCCTCCTGGCACTTTCCCTGTAGGAGATACCGCAAGACGTTTCTGTATATTGGGCACAGCGCTCTGCAGGCTGTTAGCAGAGACTTTCCCGGGACAGTGAAACCCTATGTCAGAGACACTGAGAAGAAGCCCCAATGTTGCCTGCAGGCACTTTCAGTGTGGGTGCCTTCTCCACGTGGTTCCTGGTTTCACTGCAGCTCTGAAGAGAATGTTAGCAAAGAGGTAAGCGGGACAGTGAAAACAGTACTCAAAGACAGGGAGAGCAAGCTCTATATTACTCTCTTGGCACTTTCAATGTGGGACATACAGCGAGATGTTTGCTGCTTTTGCGTTTGGCTATTGGGAGATTTACAGCACAAAGATATCTAGTTGATTTGAAGCAGTTCCTAGAAAGTCTAAGCTAATCCTCACTTTTCCCTCCTGGCACTTTCCATGTAGGAGATATAGCACGATGTATATTGGTTTTGAGGACAACTCAAGGGACAGTGTAGGGAGAAAAGTTCCTGGCTCGCTGAATGCCGTTCCTGGAGACCCTGCGATCAATGTGGGAGATATGTCAAGATGTGTGTTGGTTTTGAGGACGGCTCTCTGGAGAGTCTTAGCAAAGAGGTCACACGGAGAATCAGAGCAATTCTCAGAGACACTGAGAACAAGATCGACAATTCCCTCCTGGCACTTTCCCTGTAGGAGATACCGCAAGACGTTTCTGTATATTGGGCACAGCGCTCTGCAGGGTGTTAGCAGAGACTTTCCCGGGACAGTGAAACCCTATGTCAGAGACACTGAGAAGAAGCCCCAATGTTGCCTGCAGGCACTTTCAGTGTGGGTGCCTTCTCCACGTGGTTCCTGGTTTCACTGCAGCTCTGAAGAGAATGTTAGCAAAGAGGTAACCGGGACAGTGAAAACAGTACTCAAAGACAGAGAGAGCAAGCTCTATATTACTCTCTTGGCACTTTCAATGTGGGACATACAGCGAGATGTTTGCTGCTTTTGCGTTTGGCTATTGGGAGATTTACAGCACAAAGATATCTAGTTGATTTGAAGCAGTTCCGAGAAAGTCTAAGCTAATCCTCACTTTTCCCTCCTGGCACTTTCCATGTGGGAGATATAGCACGATGTATATTGGTTTTGAGGACAACTCAAGGGACAGTGTAGGGAGAAAAGTTCCTGGCTCGCTGAATGCCGTTCCTGGAGACACTGCGATCAATGTGGGAGATATGTCAAGATGTGTGTTGGTTTTGAGGACGGCTCTCTGGAGAGTCTTAGCAAAGAGGTCACACGGAGAATCAGAGCAATTCTCAGAGACACTGAGAACAAGATCGACAATTCCCCCCTGGCACTTTCCCTGTAGGAGATACCGCAAGACGTTTCTGTATATTGGGCACAGCGCTCTGCAGGGTGTTAGCAGAGACTTTCCCGGGACAGTGAAACCCTATGTCAGAGACACTGAGAAGAAGCCCCAATGTTGCCTGCAGGCACTTTCAGTGTGGGTGCCTTCTCCACGTGGTTCCTGGTTTCACTGCAGCTCTGAAGAGAATGTTAGCAAAGAGGTAAGCGGGACAGTGAAAACAGTACTCAAAGACAGGGAGAGCAAGCTCTATATTACTCTCTTGGCACTTTCAATGTGGGACATACAGCGAGATGTTTGCTGCTTTTGCGTTTGGCTATTGGGAGATTTACAGCACAAAGCTATCTAGTTGATTTGAAGCAGTTCCGAGAAAGTCTAAGCTAATCCCCACTTTTCCCTCCTGGCACTTTCCATGTGGGAGATATAGCACGATGTATATTGGTTTTGAGGACAACTCAAGGGACAGTGTAGGGAGAAAAGTTCCTGGCTCGCTGAATGCCGTTCCTGGAGACCCTGCGATCAATGTGGGAGATATGTCAAGATGTGTGTTGGTTTTGAGGACGGCTCTCTGGAGAGTCTTAGCAAAGAGGTCACACGGAGAATCAGAGCAATTCTCAGAGACACTGAGAACAAGATCGACAATTCCCTCCTGGCACTTTCCCTGTAGGAGATACCGCAAGACGTTTCTGTATATTGGGCACAGCGCTCTGCAGGGTGTTAGCAGAGACTTTCCCGGGACAGTGAAACCCTATGTCAGAGACACTGAGAAGAAGCCCCAATGTTGCCTGCAGGCACTTTCAGTGTGGGTGCCTTCTCCACGTGGTTCCTGGTTTCACTGCAGCTCTGAAGAGAATGTTAGCAAAGAGGTAAGCGGGACAGTGAAAACAGTACTCAAAGACAGGGAGAGCAAGCTCTATATTACTCTCTTGGCACTTTCAATGTGGGACATACAGCGAGATGTTTGCTGCTTTTGCGTTTGGCTATTGGGAGATTTACAGCACAAAGATATCTAGTTGACTTGAAGCACTTCCGAGAAAGTCTAAGCTAATCCTCACTTTTCCCTCCTGGCACTTTCCATGTGGGAGATATAGCACGATGTATATTGGTTTTGAGGACAACTCAAGGGACAGTGTAGGGAGAAAAGTTCCTGGCTCGCTGAATGCCGTTCCTGGAGACCCTGCGATCAATGTGGGAGATATGTCAAGATGTGTGTTGGTTTTGAGGACGGCTCTCTGGAGAGTCTTAGCAAAGAGGTCACACGGAGAATCAGAGCAATTCTCAGAGACACTGAGAACAAGATCGACAATTCCCTCCTGGCACTTTCCCTGTAGGAGATACCGCAAGACGTTTCTGTATATTGGGCACAGCGCTCTGCAGGCTGTTAGCAGAGACTTTCCCGGGACAGTGAAACCCTATGTCAGAGACACTGAGAAGAAGCCCCAATGTTGCCTGCAGGCACTTTCAGTGTGGGTGCCTTCTCCACGTGGTTCCTGGTTTCACTGCAGCTCTGAAGAGAATGTTAGCAAAGAGGTAACCGGGACAGTGAAAACAGTACTCAAAGACAGGGAGAGCAAGCTCTATATTACTCTCTTGGCACTTTCAATGTGGGACATACAGCGAGATGTTTGCTGCTTTTGCGTTTGGCTATTGGGAGATTTACAGCACAAAGATATCTAGTTGATTTGAAGCAGTTCCGAGAAAGTCTAAGCTAATCCCCACTTTTCCCTCCTGGCACTTTCCATGTGGGAGATATAGCATGATGTATATTGGTTTTGAGGACAACTCAAGGGACAGTGTAGGGAGAAAAGTTCCTGGCTCGCTGAATGCCGTTCCTGGAGACACTGCGATCAATGTGGGAGATATGTCAAGATGTGTGTTGGTTTTGAGGACGGCTCTCTGGAGAGTCTTAGCAAAGAGGTCACACGGAGAATCAGAGCAATTCTCAGAGACACTGAGAACAAGATCGACAATTCCCTCCTGGCACTTTCCCTGTAGGAGATACCGCAAGACGTTTCTGTATATTGGGCACAGCGCTCTGCAGGGTGTTAGCAGAGACTTTCCCGGGACAGTGAAACCCTATGTCAGAGACACTGAGAAGAAGCCCCAATGTTCCCTCCAGGCACTTTCAGTGTGGGTGCCTTCTCCACGTGGTTCCTGGTTTCACTGCAGCTCTGAAGAGAATGTTAGCAAAGAGGTAAGCGGGACAGTGAAAACAGTACTCAAAGACAGGGAGAGCAAGCTCTATATTACTCTCTTGGCACTTTCAATGTGGGACATACAGCGAGATGTTTGCTGCTTTTGCGTTTGGCTATTGGGAGATTTACAGCACAAAGATATCTAGTTGACTTGAAGCACTTCCGAGAAAGTCTAAGCTAATCCTCACTTTTCCCTCCTGGCACTTTCCATGTGGGAGATATAGCACGATGTATATTGGTTTTGAGGACAACTCAAGGGACAGTGTAGGGAGAAAAGTTCCTGGCTCGCTGAATGCGGTTCCTGGAGACCCTGCGATCAATGTGGGAGATATGTCAAGATGTGTGTTGGTTTTGAGGACGGCTCTCTGGAGAGTCTTAGCAAAGAGGTCACACGGAGAATCAGAGCAATTCTCAGAGACACTGAGAACAAGATCGACAATTCCCTCCTGGCACTTTCCCTGTAGGAGATACCGCAAGACGTTTCTGTATATTGGGCACAGCGCTCTGCAGGCTGTTAGCAGAGACTTTCCCGGGACAGTGAAACCCTATGTCAGAGACACTGAGAAGAAGCCCCAATGTTGCCTGCAGGCACTTTCAGTGTGGGTGCCTTCTCCACGTGGTTCCTGGTTTCACTGCAGCTCTGAAGAGAATGTTAGCAAAGAGGTAACCGGGACAGTGAAAACAGTACTCAAAGACAGGGAGAGCAAGCTCTATATTACTCTCTTGGCACTTTCAATGTGGGACATACAGCGAGATGTTTGCTGCTTTTGCGTTTGGCTATTGGGAGATTTACAGCACAAAGATATCTAGTTGATTTGAAGCACTTCCGAGAAAGTCTAAGCTAATCCCCACTTTTCCCTCCTGGCACTTTCCATGTGGGAGATATAGCACGATGTATATTGGTTTTGAGGACAACTCAAGGGACAGTGTAGGGAGAAAAGTTCCTGGCTCGCTGAATGCCGTTCCTGGAGACCCTGCGATCAATGTGGGAGATATGTCAAGATGTGTGTTGGTTTTGAGGACGGCTCTCTGGAGAGTCTTAGCAAAGAGGTCACACGGAGAATCAGAGCAATTCTCAGAGACACTGAGAACAAGATCGACAATTCCCTCCTGGCACTTTCCCTGTAGGAGATACCGCAAGACGTTTCTGTATATTGGGCACAGCGCTCTGCAGGGTGTTAGCAGAGACTTTCCCGGGACAGTGAAACCCTATGTCAGAGACACTGAGAAGAAGCCCCAATGTTCCCTCCAGGCACTTTCAGTGTGGGTGCCTTCTCCACGTGGTTCCTGGTTTCACTGCAGCTCTGAAGAGAATGTTAGCAAAGAGGTAAGCGGGACAGTGAAAACAGTACTCAAAGACAGGGAGAGCAAGCTCTATATTACTCTCTTGGCACTTTCAATGTGGGACATACAGCGAGATGTTTGCTGCTTTTGCGTTTGGCTATTGGGAGATTTACAGCACAAAGATATCTAGTTGACTTGAAGCACTTCCGAGAAAGTCTAAGCTAATCCTCACTTTTCCCTCCTGGCACTTTCCATGTGGGAGATATAGCACGATGTATATTGGTTTTGAGGACAACTCAAGGGACAGTGTAGGGAGAAAACCTCCAGGCTCGCTGAATGCCGTTCCTGGAGACCCTGCGATCAATGTGGGAGATATGTCAAGATGTGTGTTGGTTTTGAGGACGGCTCTCTGGAGAGTCTTAGCAAAGAGGTCACACGGAGAATCAGAGCAATTCTCAGAGACACTGAGAACAAGATCGACAATTCCCTCCTGGCACTTTCCCTGTAGGAGATACCGCAAGACGTTTCTGTATATTGGGCACAGCGCTCTGCAGGCTGTTAGCAGAGACTTTCCCGGGACAGTGAAACCCTATGTCAGAGACACTGAGAAGAAGCCCCAATGTTGCCTGCAGGCACTTTCAGTGTGGGTGCCTTCTCCACGTGGTTCCTGGTTTCACTGCAGCTCTGAAGAGAATGTTAGCAAAGAGGTAACCGGGACAGTGAAAACAGTACTCAAAGACAGGGAGAGCAAGCTCTATATTACTCTCTTGGCACTTTCAATGTGGGACATACAGCGAGATGTTTGCTGCTTTTGCGTTTGGCTATTGGGAGATTTACAGCACAAAGATATCTAGTTGATTTGAAGCAGTTCCGAGAAAGTCTAAGCTAATCCCCACTTTTCCCTCCTGGCACTTTCCATGTGGGAGATATAGCACGATGTATATTGGTTTTGAGGACAACTCAAGGGACAGTGTAGGGAGAAAAGTTCCTGGCTCGCTGAATGCCGTTCCTGGAGACCCTGCGATCAATGTGGGAGATATGTCAAGATGTGTGTTGGTTTTGAGGACGGCTCTCTGGAGAGTCTTAGCAAAGAGGTCACACGGAGAATCAGAGCAATTCTCAGAGACACTGAGAACAAGATCGACAATTCCCTCCTGGCACTTTCCCTGTAGGAGATACCGCAAGACGTTTCTGTATATTGGGCACAGCGCTCTGCAGGCTGTTAGCAGAGACTTTCCCGGGACAGTGAAACCCTATGTCAGAGACACTGAGAAGAAGCCCCAATGTTGCCTGCAGGCACTTTCAGTGTGGGTGCCTTCTCCACGTGGTTCCTGGTTTCACTGCAGCTCTGAAGAGAATGTTAGCAAAGAGGTAAGCGGGACAGTGAAAACAGTACTCAAAGACAGGGAGAGCAAGCTCTATATTACTCTCTTGGCACTTTCAATGTGGGACATACAGCGAGATGTTTGCTGCTTTTGCGTTTGGCTATTGGGAGATTTACAGCACAAAGATATCTAGTTGATTTGAAGCAGTTCCGAGAAAGTCTAAGCTAATCCCCACTTTTCCCTCCTGGCACTTTCCATGTGGGAGATATAGCACGATGTATATTGGTTTTGAGGACAACTCAAGGGACAGTGTAGGGAGAAAAGTTCCTGGCTCGCTGAATGCCGTTCCTGGAGACCCTGCGATCAATGTGGGAGATATGTCAAGATGTGTGTTGGTTTTGAGGACGGCTCTCTGGAGAGTCTTAGCAAAGAGGTCACACGGAGAATCAGAGCAATTCTCAGAGACACTGAGAACAAGATCGACAATTCCCTCCTGGCACTTTCCCTGTAGGAGATACCGCAAGACGTTTCTGTATATTGGGCACAGCGCTCTGCAGGGTGTTAGCAGAGACTTTCCCGGGACAGTGAAACCCTATGTCAGAGACACTGAGAAGAAGCCCCAATGTTCCCTCCAGGCACTTTCAGTGTGGGTGCCTTCTCCACGTGGTTCCTGGTTTCACTGCAGCTCTGAAGAGAATGTTAGCAAAGAGGTAAGCGGGACAGTGAAAACAGTACTCAAAGACAGGGAGAGCAAGCTCTATATTACTCTCTTGGCACTTTCAATGTGGGACATACAGCGAGATGTTTGCTGCTTTTGCTTTTGGCTATTGGGAGATTTACAGCACAAAGATATCTAGTTGACTTGAAGCACTTCCGAGAAAGTCTAAGCTAATCCTCACTTTTCCCTCCTGGCACTTTCCATGTGGGAGATATAGCACGATGTATATTGGTTTTGAGGACAACTCAAGGGACAGTGTAGGGAGAAAAGTTCCTGGCTCGCTGAATGCCGTTCCTCGAGACCCTGCGATCAATGTGGGAGATATGTCAAGATGTGTGTTGGTTTTGAGGACGGCTCTCTGGAGAGTCTTAGCAAAGAGGTCACACGGAGAATCAGAGCAATTCTCAGAGACACTGAGAACAAGATCGACAATTCCCCCCTGGCACTTTCCCTGTAGGAGATACCGCAAGACGTTTCTGTATATTGGGCACAGCGCTCTGCAGGGTGTTAGCAGAGACTTTCCCGGGACAGTGAAACCCTATGTCAGAGACACTGAGAAGAAGCCCCAATGTTGCCTGCAGGCACTTTCAGTGTGGGTGCCTTCTCCACGTGGTTCCTGGTTTCACTGCAGCTCTGAAGAGAATGTTAGCAAAGAGGTAACCGGGACAGTGAAAACAGTACTCAAAGACAGGGAGAGCAAGCTCTATATTACTCTCTTGGCACTTTCAATGTGGGACATACAGCGAGATGTTTGCTGCTTTTGCGTTTGGCTATTGGGAGATTTACAGCACAAAGATATCTAGTTGATTTGAAGCAGTTCCGAGAAAGTCTAAGCTAATCCCCACTTTTCCCTCCTGGCACTTTCCATGTGGGAGATATAGCACGATGTATATTGGTTTTGAGGACAACTCAAGGGACAGTGTAGGGAGAAAAGTTCCTGGCTCGCTGAATGCCGTTCCTGGAGACCCTGCGATCAATGTGGGAGATATGTCAAGATGTGTGTTGGTTTTGAGGACGGCTCTCTGGAGAGTCTTAGCAAAGAGGTCACACGGAGAATCAGAGCAATTCTCAGAGACACTGAGAACAAGATCGACAATTCCCTCCTGGCACTTTCCCTGTAGGAGATACCGCAAGACGTTTCTGTATATTGGGCACAGCGCTCTGCAGGCTGTTAGCAGAGACTTTCCCGGGACAGTGAAACCCTATGTCAGAGACACTGAGAAGAAGCCCCAATGTTGCCTGCAGGCACTTTCAGTGTGGGTGCCTTCTCCACGTGGTTCCTGGTTTCACTGCAGCTCTGAAGAGAATGTTAGCAAAGAGGTAAGCGGGACAGTGAAAACAGTACTCAAAGACAGGGAGAGCAAGCTCTATATTACTCTCTTGGCACTTTCAATGTGGGACATACAGCGAGATGTTTGCTGCTTTTGCGTTTGGCTATTGGGAGATTTACAGCACAAAGATATCTAGTTGATTTGAAGCAGTTCCGAGAAAGTCTAAGCTAATCCTCACTTTTCCCTCCTGGCACTTTCCATGTGGGAGATATAGCACGATGTATATTGGTTTTGAGGACAACTCAAGGGACAGTGTAGGGAGAAAAGTTCCTGGCTCGCTGAATGCCGTTCCTGGAGACCCTGCGATCAATGTGGGAGATATGTCAAGATGTGTGTTGGTTTTGAGGACGGCTCTCTGGAGAGTCTTAGCAAAGAGGTCACACGGAGAATCAGAGCAATTCTCAGAGACACTGAGAACAAGATCGACAATTCCCTCCTGGCACTTTCCCTGTAGGAGATACCGCAAGACGTTTCTGTATATTGGGCACAGCGCTCTGCAGGCTGTTAGCAGAGACTTTCCCGGGACAGTGAAACCCTATGTCAGAGACACTGAGAAGAAGCCCCAATGTTGCCTGCAGGCACTTTCAGTGTGGGTGCCTTCTCCACGTGGTTCCTGGTTTCACTGCAGCTCTGAAGAGAATGTTAGCAAAGAGGTAAGCGGGACAGTGAAAACAGTACTCAAAGACAGGGAGAGCAAGCTCTATATTACTCTCTTGGCACTTTCAATGTGGGACATACAGCGAGATGTTTGCTGCTTTTGCGTTTGGCTATTGGGAGATTTACAGCACAAAGATATCTAGTTGACTTGAAGCACTTCCGAGAAAGTCTAAGCTAATCCTCACTTTTCCCTCCTGGCACTTTCCATGTGGGAGATATAGCACGATGTATATTGGTTTTGAGGACAACTCAAGGGACAGTGTAGGGAGAAAACCTCCAGGCTCGCTGAATGCCGTTCCTGGAGACCCTGCGATCAATGTGGGAGATATGTCAAGATGTGTGTTGGTTTTGAGGACGGCTCTCTGGAGAGTCTTAGCAAAGAGGTCACACGGAGAATCAGAGCAATTCTCAGAGACACTGAGAACAAGATCGACAATTCCCTCCTGGCACTTTCCCTGTAGGAGATACCGCAAGACGTTTCTGTATATTGGGCACAGCGCTCTGCAGGCTGTTAGCAGAGACTTTCCCGGGACAGTGAAACCCTATGTCAGAGACACTGAGAAGAAGCCCCAATGTTGCCTGCAGGCACTTTCAGTGTGGGTGCCTTCTCCACGTGGTTCCTGGTTTCACTGCAGCTCTGAAGAGAATGTTAGCAAAGAGGTAAGCGGGACAGTGAAAACAGTACTCAAAGACAGGGAGAGCAAGCTCTATATTACTCTCTTGGCACTTTCAATGTGGGACATACAGCGAGATGTTTGCTGCTTTTGCGTTTGGCTATTGGGAGATTTACAGCACAAAGCTATCTAGTTGATTTGAAGCAGTTCCGAGAAAGTCTAAGCTAATCCCCACTTTTCCCTCCTGGCACTTTCCATGTGGGAGATATAGCACGATGTATATTGGTTTTGAGGACAACTCAAGGGACAGTGTAGGGAGAAAAGTTCCTGGCTCGCTGAATGCGGTTCCTGGAGACACTGCGATCAATGTGGGAGATATGTCAAGATGTGTGTTGGTTTTGAGGACGGCTCTCTGGAGAGTCTTAGCAAAGAGGTCACACGGAGAATCAGAGCAATTCTCAGAGACACTGAGAACAAGATCGACAATTCCCTCCTGGCACTTTCCCTGTAGGAGATACCGCAAGACGTTTCTGTATATTGGGCACAGCGCTCTGCAGGCTGTTAGCAGAGACTTTCCCGGGACAGTGAAACCCTATGTCAGAGACACTGAGAAGAAGCCCCAGTGTTCCCTCCAGGCACTTTCAGTGTGGGTGCCTTCTCCACGTGGTTCCTGGTTTCACTGCAGCTCTGAAGAGAATGTTAGCAAAGAGGTAACCGGGACAGTGAAAACAGTACTCAAAGACAGGGAGAGCAAGCTCTATATTACTCTCTTGGCACTTTCAATGTGGGACATACAGCGAGATGTTTGCTGCTTTTGCGTTTGGCTGTTGGGAGGTTTACAGCACAAAGATATCTAGTTGATTTGAAGCAGTTCCGAGAAAGTCTAAGCTAATCCCCACTTTTCCCTCCTGGCATTTTCCATGTGGGAGATATAGCACGATGTATATTGGTTTTGAGAACAACTCAAGGGACAGTGTAGGGAGAAAAGTTCCTGGCTCGCTGAATGCCGTTCCTGGAGACCCTGCGATCAATGTGGGAGATATGTCAAGATGTGTGTTGGTTTTGAGGACGGCTCTCTGGAGAGTCTTAGCAAAGAGGTCACACGGAGAATCAGAGCAATTCTCAGAGACACTGAGAACAAGATCGACAATTCCCTCCTGGCACTTTCCCTGTAGGAGATACCGCAAGACGTTTCTGTATATTGGGCACAGCGCTCTGCAGGCTGTTAGCAGAGACTTTCCCGGGACAGTGAAACCCTATGTCAGAGACACTGAGAAGAAGCCCCAATGTTGCCTGCAGGCACTTTCAGTGTGGGTGCCTTCTCCACGTGGTTCCTGGTTTCACTGCAGCTCTGAAGAGAATGTTAGCAAAGAGGTAAGCGGGACAGTGAAAACAGTACTCAAAGACAGGGAGAGCAAGCTCTATATTACTCTCTTGGCACTTTCAATGTGGGACATACAGCGAGATGTTTGCTGCTTTTGCGTTTGGCTATTGGGAGATTTACAGCACAAAGATATCTAGTTGATTTGAAGCAGTTCCGAGAAAGTCTAAGCTAATCCCCACTTTTCCCTCCTGGCACTTTCCATGTGGGAGATATAGCACGATGTATATTGGTTTTGAGGACAACTCAAGGGACAGTGTAGGGAGAAAAGTTCCTGGCTCGCTGAATGCCGTTCCTGGAGACCCTGCGATCAATGTGGGAGATATGTCAAGATGTGTGTTGGTTTTGAGGACGGCTCTCTGGAGAGTCTTAGCAAAGAGGTCACACGGAGAATCAGAGCAATTCTCAGAGACACTGAGAACAAGATCGACAATTCCCTCCTGGCACTTTCCCTGTAGGAGATACCGCAAGACGTTTCTGTATATTGGGCACAGCGCTCTGCAGGGTGTTAGCAGAGACTTTCCCGGGACAGTGAAACCCTATGTCAGAGACACTGAGAAGAAGCCCCAATGTTGCCTGCAGGCACTTTCAGTGTGGGTGCCTTCTCCACGTGGTTCCTGGTTTCACTGCAGCTCTGAAGAGAATGTTAGCAAAGAGGTAACCGGGACAGTGAAAACAGTACTCAAAGACAGGGAGAGCAAGCTCTATATTACTCTCTTGGCACTTTCAATGTGGGACATACAGCGAGATGTTTGCTGCTTTTGCGTTTGGCTATTGGGAGATTTACAGCACAAAGATATCTAGTTGATTTGAAGCAGTTCCGAGAAAGTCTAAGCTAATCCCCACTTTTCCCTCCTGGCACTTTCCATGTGGGAGATATAGCACGATGTATATTGGTTTTGAGGACAACTCAAGGGACAGTGTAGGGAGAAAAGTTCCTGGCTCGCTGAATGCCGTTCCTGGAGACCCTGCGATCAATGTGGGAGATATGTCAAGATGTGTGTTGGTTTTGAGGACGGCTCTCTGGAGAGTCTTAGCAAAGAGGTCACACGGAGAATCAGAGCAATTCTCAGAGACACTGAGAACAAGATCGACAATTCCCTCCTGGCACTTTCCCTGTAGGAGATACCGCAAGACGTTTCTGTATATTGGGCACAGCGCTCTGCAGGGTGTTAGCAGAGACTTTCCCGGGACAGTGAAACCCTATGTCAGAGACACTGAGAAGAAGCCCCAATGTTGCCTGCAGGCACTTTCAGTGTGGGTGCCTTCTCCACGTGGTTCCTGGTTTCACTGCAGCTCTGAAGAGAATGTTAGCAAAGAGGTAAGCGGGACAGTGAAAACAGTACTCAAAGACAGGGAGAGCAAGCTCTATATTACTCTCTTGGCACTTTCAATGTGGGACATACAGCGAGATGTTTGCTGCTTTTGCGTTTGGCTATTGGGAGATTTACAGCACAAAGATATCTAGTTGACTTGAAGCACTTCCGAGAAAGTCTAAGCTAATCCTCACTTTTCCCTCCTGGCACTTTCCATGTGGGAGATATAGCACGATGTATATTGGTTTTGAGGACAACTCAAGGGACAGTGTAGGGAGAAAAGTTCCTGGCTCGCTGAATGCCGTTCCTGGAGACACTGCGATCAATGTGGGAGATATGTCAAGATGTGTGTTGGTTTTGAGGACGGCTCTCTGGAGAGTCTTAGCAAAGAGGTCACACGGAGAATCAGAGCAATTCTCAGAGACACTGAGAACAAGATCGACAATTCCCTCCTGGCACTTTCCCTGTAGGAGATACCGCAAGACGTTTCTGTATATTGGGCACAGCGCTCTGCAGGCTGTTAGCAGAGACTTTCCCGGGACAGTGAAACCCTATGTCAGAGACACTGAGAAGAAGCCCCAATGTTGCCTGCAGGCACTTTCAGTGTGGGTGCCTTCTCCACGTGGTTCCTGGTTTCACTGCAGCTCTGAAGAGAATGTTAGCAAAGAGGTAAGCGGGACAGTGAAAACAGTACTCAAAGACAGGGAGAGCAAGCTCTATATTACTCTCTTGGCACTTTCGATGTGGGACATACAGCGAGATGTTTGCTGCTTTTGCGTTTGGCTATTGGGAGATTTACAGCACAAAGATATCTAGTTGATTTGAAGCAGTTCCGAGAAAGTCTAAGCTAATCCTCACTTTTCCCTCCTGGCACTTTCCATGTGGGAGATATAGCACGATGTATATTGGTTTTGAGGACAACTCAAGGGACAGTGTAGGGAGAAAAGTTCCTGGCTCGCTGAATGCCGTTCCTGGAGACCCTGCGATCAATGTGGGAGATATGTCAAGATGTGTGTTGGTTTTGAGGACGGCTCTCTGGAGAGTCTTAGCAAAGAGGTCACACGGAGAATCAGAGCAATTCTCAGAGACACTGAGAACAAGATCGACAATTCCCTCCTGGCACTTTCCCTGTAGGAGATACCGCAAGACGTTTCTGTATATTGGGCACAGCGCTCTGCAGGGTGTTAGCAGAGACTTTCCCGGGACAGTGAAACCCTATGTCAGAGACACTGAGAAGAAGCCCCAATGTTGCCTGCAGGCACTTTCAGTGTGGGTGCCTTCTCCACGTGGTTCCTGGTTTCACTGCAGCTCTGAAGAGAATGTTAGCAAAGAGGTAACCGGGACAGTGAAAACAGTACTCAAAGACAGGGAGAGCAAGCTCTATATTACTCTCTTGGCACTTTCAATGTGGGACATACAGCGAGATGTTTGCTGCTTTTGCGTTTGGCTATTGGGAGATTTACAGCACAAAGATATCTAGTTGATTTGAAGCAGTTCCGAGAAAGTCTAAGCTAATCCCCACTTTTCTCTCCTGGCACTTTCCATGTGGGAGATATAGCATGATGTATATTGGTTTTGAGGACAACTCAAGGGACAGTGTAGGGAGAAAAGTTCCTGGCTCGCTGAATGCCGTTCCTGGAGACCCTGCGATCAATGTGGGAGATATGTCAAGATGTGTGTTGGTTTTGAGGACGGCTCTCTGGAGAGTCTTAGCAAAGAGGTCACACGGAGAATCAGAGCAATTCTCAGAGACACTGAGAACAAGATCGACAATTCCCTCCTGGCACTTTCCCTGTAGGAGATACCGCAAGACGTTTCTGTATATTGGGCACAGCGCTCTGCAGGGTGTTAGCAGAGACTTTCCCGGGACAGTGAAACCCTATGTCAGAGACACTGAGAAGAAGCCCCAATGTTCCCTCCAGGCACTTTCAGTGTGGGTGCCTTCTCCACGTGGTTCCTGGTTTCACTGCAGCTCTGAAGAGAATGTTAGCAAAGAGGTAAGCGGGACAGTGAAAACAGTACTCAAAGACAGGGAGAGCAAGCTCTATATTACTCTCTTGGCACTTTCAATGTGGGACATACAGCGAGATGTTTGCTGCTTTTGCGTTTGGCTATTGGGAGATTTACAGCACAAAGATATCTAGTTGACTTGAAGCACTTCCGAGAAAGTCTAAGCTAATCCTCACTTTTCCCTCCTGGCACTTTCCATGTGGGAGATATAGCACGATGTATATTGGTTTTGAGGACAACTCAAGGGACAGTGTAGGGAGAAAAGCTCCTGGCTCGCTGAATGCGGTTCCTGGAGACCCTGCGATCAATGTGGGAGATATGTCAAGATGTGTGTTGGTTTTGAGGACGGCTCTCTGGAGAGTCTTAGCAAAGAGGTCACACGGAGAATCAGAGCAATTCTCAGAGACACTGAGAACAAGATCGACAATTCCCTCCTGGCACTTTCCCTGTAGGAGATACCGCAAGACGTTTCTGTATATTGGGCACAGCGCTCTGCAGGCTGTTAGCAGAGACTTTCCCGGGACAGTGAAACCCTATGTCAGAGACACTGAGAAGAAGCCCCAATGTTGCCTGCAGGCACTTTCAGTGTGGGTGCCTTCTCCACGTGGTTCCTGGTTTCACTGCAGCTCTGAAGAGAATGTTAGCAAAGAGGTAAGCGGGACAGTGAAAACAGTACTCAAAGACAGGGAGAGCAAGCTCTATATTACTCTCTTGGCACTTTCAATGTGGGACATACAGCGAGATGTTTGCTGCTTTTGCGTTTGGCTATTGGGAGATTTACAGCACAAAGATATCTAGTTGATTTGAAGCAGTTCCGAGAAAGTCTAAGCTAATCCCCACTTTTCCCTCCTGGCACTTTCCATGTGGGAGATATAGCATGATGTATATTGGTTTTGAGGACAACTCAAGGGACAGTGTAGGGAGAAAAGTTCCTGGCTCGCTGAATGCCGTTCCTGGAGACACTGCGATCAATGTGGGAGATATGTCAAGATGTGTGTTGGTTTTGAGGACGGCTCTCTGGAGAGTCTTAGCAAAGAGGTCACACGGAGAATCAGAGCAATTCTCAGAGACACTGAGAACAAGATCGACAATTCCCTCCTGGCACTTTCCCTGTAGGAGATACCGCAAGACGTTTCTGTATATTGGGCACAGCGCTCTGCAGGCTGTTAGCAGAGACTTTCCCGGGACAGTGAAACCCTATGTCAGAGACACTGAGAAGAAGCCCCAATGTTGCCTGCAGGCACTTTCAGTGTGGGTGCCTTCTCCACGTGGTTCCTGGTTTCACTGCAGCTCTGAAGAGAATGTTAGCAAAGAGGTAAGCGGGACAGTGAAAACAGTACTCAAAGACAGGGAGAGCAAGCTCTATATTACTCTCTTGGCACTTTCAATGTGGGACATACAGCGAGATGTTTGCTGCTTTTGCGTTTGGCTATTGGGAGATTTACAGCACAAAGATATCTAGTTGACTTGAAGCACTTCCGAGAAAGTCTAAGCTAATCCTCACTTTTCCCTCCTGGCACTTTCCATGTGGGAGATATAGCACGATGTATATTGGTTTTGAGGACAACTCAAGGGACAGTGTAGGGAGAAAACCTCCAGGCTCGCTGAATGCCGTTCCTGGAGACCCTGCGATCAATGTGGGAGATATGTCAAGATGTGTGTTGGTTTTGAGGACGGCTCTCTGGAGAGTCTTAGCAAAGAGGTCACACGGAGAATCAGAGCAATTCTCAGAGACACTGAGAACAAGATCGACAATTCCCTCCTGGCACTTTCCCTGTAGGAGATACCGCAAGACGTTTCTGTATATTGGGCACAGCGCTCTGCAGGGTGTTAGCAGAGACTTTCCCGGGACAGTGAAACCCTATGTCAGAGACACTGAGAAGAAGGCCCAATGTTGCCTGCAGGCACTTTCAGTGTGGGTGCCTTCTCCACGTGGTTCCTGGTTTCACTGCAGCTCTGAAGAGAATGTTAGCAAAGAGGTAACCGGGACAGTGAAAACAGTACTCAAAGACAGGGAGAGCAAGCTCTATATTACTCTCTTGGCACTTTCAATGTGGGACATACAGCGAGATGTTTGCTGCTTTTGCGTTTGGCTATTGGGAGATTTACAGCACAAAGATATCTAGTTGATTTGAAGCAGTTCCGAGAAAGTCTAAGCTAATCCCCACTTTTCCCTCCTGGCACTTTCCATGTGGGAGATATAGCACGATGTATATTGGTTTTGAGGACAACTCAAGGGACAGTGTAGGGAGAAAAGTTCCTGGCTCGCTGAATGCCGTTCCTGGAGACACTGCGATCAATGTGGGAGATATGTCAAGATGTGTGTTGGTTTTGAGGACGGCTCTCTGGAGAGTCTTAGCAAAGAGGTCACACGGAGAATCAGAGCAATTCTCAGAGACACTGAGAACAAGATCGACAATTCCCTCCTGGCACTTTCCCTGTAGGAGATACCGCAAGACGTTTCTGTCTATTGGGCACAGCGCTCTGCAGGGTGTTAGCAGAGACTTTCCCGGGACAGTGAAACCCTATGTCAGAGACACTGAGAAGAAGCCCCAATGTTGCCTGCAGGCACTTTCAGTGTGGGTGCCTTCTCCACGTGGTTCCTGGTTTCACTGCAGCTCTGAAGAGAATGTTAGCAAAGAGGTAAGCGGGACAGTGAAAACAGTACTCAAAGACAGGGAGAGCAAGCTCTATATTACTCTCTTGGCACTTTCAATGTGGGACATACAGCGAGATGTTTGCTGCTTTTGCGTTTGGCTATTGGGAGATTTACAGCACAAAGATATCTAGTTGACTTGAAGCACTTCCGAGAAAGTCTAAGCTAATCCTCACTTTTCCCTCCTGGCACTTTCCATGTGGGAGATATAGCACGATGTATATTGGTTTTGAGGACAACTCAAGGGACAGTGTAGGGAGAAAACCTCCAGGCTCACTGAATGCCGTTCCTGGAGACCCTGCGATCAATGTGGGAGATATGTCAAGATGTGTGTTGGTTTTGAGGACGGCTCTCTGGAGAGTCTTAGCAAAGAGGTCACACGGAGAATCAGAGCAATTCTCAGAGACACTGAGAACAAGATCGACAATTCCCTCCTGGCACTTTCCCTGTAGGAGATACCGCAAGACGTTTCTGTATATTGGGCACAGCGCTCTGCAGGGTGTTAGCAGAGACTTTCCCGGGACAGTGAAACCCTATGTCAGAGACACTGAGAAGAAGCCCCAATGTTGCCTGCAGGCACTTTCAGTGTGGGTGCCTTCTCCACGTGGTTCCTGGTTTCACTGCAGCTCTGAAGAGAAAGTTAGCAAAGAGGTAAGCGGGACAGTGAAAACAGTACTCAAAGACAGGGAGAGCAAGCTCTATATTACTCTCTTGGCACTTTCAATGTGGGACATACAGCGAGATGTTTGCTGCTTTTGCGTTTGGCTATTGGGAGATTTACAGCACAAAGATATCTAGTTGACTTGAAGCACTTCCGAGAAAGTCTAAGCTAATCCTCACTTTTCCCTCCTGGCACTTTCCATGTGGGAGATATAGCACGATGTATATTGGTTTTGAGGACAACTCAAGGGACAGTGTAGGGAGAAAAGTTCCTGGCTCGCTGAATGCCGTTCCTGGAGACACTGCGATCAATGTGGGAGATATGTCAAGATGTGTGTTGGTTTTGAGGACGGCTCTCTGGAGAGTCTTAGCAAAGAGGTCACACGGAGAATCAGAGCAATTCTCAGAGACACTGAGAACAAGATCGACAATTCCCTCCTGGCACTTTCCCTGTAGGAGATACCGCAAGACGTTTCTGTATATTGGGCACAGCGCTCTGCAGGCTGTTAGCAGAGACTTTCCCGGGACAGTGAAACCCTATGTCAGAGACACTGAGAAGAAGCCCCAACGTTGCCTGCAGGCACTTTCAGTGTGGGTGCCTTCTCCACGTGGTTCCTGGTTTCACTGCAGCTCTGAAGAGAATGTTAGCAAAGAGGTAAGCGGGACAGTGAAAACAGTACTCAAAGACAGGGAGAGCAAGCTCTATATTACTCTCTTGGCACTTTCAATGTGGGACATACAGCGAGATGTTTGCTGCTTTTGCGTTTGGCTATTGGGAGATTTACAGCACAAAGATATCTAGTTGATTTGAAGCAGTTCCGAGAAAGTCTAAGCTAATCCCCACTTTTCTCTCCTGGCACTTTCCATGTGGGAGATATAGCATGATGTATATTGGTTTTGAGGACAACTCAAGGGACAGTGTAGGGAGAAAAGTTCCTGGCTCGCTGAATGCCGTTCCTGGAGACCCTGCGATCAATGTGGGAGATATGTCAAGATGTGTGTTGGTTTTGAGGACGGCTCTCTGGAGAGTCTTAGCAAAGAGGTCACACGGAGAATCAGAGCAATTCTCAGAGACACTGAGAACAAGATCGACAATTCCCTCCTGGCACTTTCCCTGTAGGAGATACCGCAAGACGTTTCTGTATATTGGGCACAGCGCTCTGCAGGGTGTTAGCAGAGACTTTCCCGGGACAGTGAAACCCTATGTCAGAGACACTGAGAAGAAGCCCCAATGTTGCCTGCAGGCACTTTCAGTGTGGGTGCCTTCTCCACGTGGTTCCTGGTTTCACTGCAGCTCTGAAGAGAATGTTAGCAAAGAGGTAACCGGGACAGTGAAAACAGTACTCAAAGACAGGGAGAGCAAGCTCTATATTACTCTCTTGGCACTTTCAATGTGGGACATACAGCGAGATGTTTGCTGCTTTTGCGTTTGGCTATTGGGAGATTTACAGCACAAAGATATCTAGTTGATTTGAAGCAGTTCCGAGAAAGTCTAAGCTAATCCCCACTTTTCCCTCCTGGCACTTTCCATGTGGGAGATATAGCACGATGTATATTGGTTTTGAGGACAACTCAAGGGACAGTGTAGGGAGAAAAGTTCCTGGCTCGCTGAATGCCGTTCCTGGAGACCCTGCGATCAATGTGGGAGATATGTCAAGATGTGTGTTGGTTTTGAGGACGGCTCTCTGGAGAGTCTTAGCAAAGAGGTCACACGGAGAATCAGAGCAATTCTCAGAGACACTGAGAACAAGATCGACAATTCCCTCCTGGCACTTTCCCTGTAGGAGATACCGCAAGACGTTTCTGTATATTGGGCACAGCGCTCTGCAGGCTGTTAGCAGAGACTTTCCCGGGACAGTGAAACCCTATGTCAGAGACACTGAGAAGAAGCCCCAATGTTGCCTGCAGGCACTTTCAGTGTGGGTGCCTTCTCCACGTGGTTCCTGGTTTCACTGCAGCTCTGAAGAGAATGTTAGCAAAGAGGTAAGCGGGACAGTGAAAACAGTACTCAAAGACAGGGAGAGCAAGCTCTATATTACTCTCTTGGCACTTTCAATGTGGGACATACAGCGAGATGTTTGCTGCTTTTGCGTTTGGCTATTGGGAGATTTACAGCACAAAGATATCTAGTTGATTTGAAGCAGTTCCGAGAAAGTCTAAGCTAATCCCCACTTTTCCCTCCTGGCACTTTCCATGTGGGAGATATAGCACGATGTATATTGGTTTTGAGGACAACTCAAGGGACAGTGTAGGGAGAAAAGTTCCTGGCTCGCTGAATGCCGTTCCTGGAGACACTGCGATCAATGTGGGAGATATGTCAAGATGTGTGTTGGTTTTGAGGACGGCTCTCTGGAGAGTCTTAGCAAAGAGGTCACACGGAGAATCAGAGCAATTCTCAGAGACACTGAGAACAAGATCGACAATTCCCTCCTGGCACTTTCCCTGTAGGAGATACCGCAAGACGTTTCTGTATATTGGGCACAGCGCTCTGCAGGCTGTTAGCAGAGACTTTCCCGGGACAGTGAAACCCTATGTCAGAGACACTGAGAAGAAGCCCCAATGTTGCCTGCAGGCACTTTCAGTGTGGGTGCCTTCTCCACGTGGTTCCTGGTTTCACTGCAGCTCTGAAGAGAATGTTAGCAAAGAGGTAACCGGGACAGTGAAAACAGTACTCAAAGACAGGGAGAGCAAGCTCTATATTACTCTCTTGGCACTTTCAATGTGGGACATACAGCGAGATGTTTGCTGCTTTTGCGTTTGGCTATTGGGAGATTTACAGCACAAAGATATCTAGTTGATTTGAAGCAGTTCCGAGAAAGTCTAAGCTAATCCCCACTTTTCCCTCCTGGCACTTTCCATGTGGGAGATATAGCACGATGTATATTGGTTTTGAGGACAACTCAAGGGACAGTGTAGGGAGAAAAGTTCCTGGCTCGCTGAATGCCGTTCCTGGAGACACTGCGATCAATGTGGGAGATATGTCAAGATGTGTGTTGGTTTTGAGGACGGCTCTCTGGAGAGTCTTAGCAAAGAGGTCACACGGAGAATCAGAGCAATTCTCAGAGACACTGAGAACAAGATCGACAATTCCCTCCTGGCACTTTCCCTGTAGGAGATACCGCAAGACGTTTCTGTATATTGGGCACAGCGCTCTGCAGGGTGTTAGCAGAGACTTTCCTGGGACAGTGAAACCCTATGTCAGAGACACTGAGAAGAAGCCCCAATGTTCCCTCCAGGCACTTTCAGTGTGGGTGCCTTCTCCACGTGGTTCCTGGTTTCACTGCAGCTCTGAAGAGAATGTTAGCAAAGAGGTAAGCGGGACAGTGAAAACAGTACTCAAAGACAGGGAGAGCAAGCTCTATATTACTCTCTTGGCACTTTCAATGTGGGACATACAGCGAGATGTTTGCTGCTTTTGCGTTTGGCTATTGGGAGATTTACAGCACAAAGATATCTAGTTGATTTGAAGCAGTTCCGAGAAAGTCTAAGCTAATCCTCACTTTTCCCTCCTGGCACTTTCCATGTGGGAGATATAGCATGATGTATATTGGTTTTGAGGACAACTCAAGGGACAGTGTAGGGAGAAAAGTTCCTGGCTCGCTGAATGCGGTTCCTGGAGACCCTGCGATCAATGTGGGAGATATGTCAAGATGTGTGTTGGTTTTGAGGACGGCTCTCTGGAGAGTCTTAGCAAAGAGGTCACACGGAGAATCAGAGCAATTCTCAGAGACACTGAGAACAAGATCGACAATTCCCTCCTGGCACTTTCCCTGTAGGAGATACCGCAAGACGTTTCTGTATATTGGGCACAGCGCTCTGCAGGGTGTTAGCAGAGACTTTCCCGGGACAGTGAAACCCTATGTCAGAGACACTGAGAAGAAGCCCCAATGTTCCCTCCAGGCACTTTCAGTGTGGGTGCCTTCTCCACGTGGTTCCTGGTTTCACTGCAGCTCTGAAGAGAATGTTAGCAAAGAGGTAAGCGGGACAGTGAAAACAGTACTCAAAGACAGGGAGAGCAAGCTCTATATTACTCTCTTGGCACTTTCAATGTGGGACATACAGCGAGATGTTTGCTGCTTTTGCGTTTGGCTATTGGGAGATTTACAGCACAAAGATATCTAGTTGATTTGAAGCAGTTCCGAGAAAGTCTAAGCTAATCCCCACTTTTCCCTCCTGGCACTTTCCATGTGGGAGATATAGCACGATGTATATTGGTTTTGAGGACAACTCAAGGGACAGTGTAGGGAGAAAAGTTCCTGGCTCGCTGAATGCCGTTCCTGGAGACCCTGCGATCAATGTGGGAGATATGTCAAGATGTGTGTTGGTTTTGAGGACGGCTCTCTGGAGAGTCTTAGCAAAGAGGTCACACGGAGAATCAGAGCAATTCTCAGAGACACTGAGAACAAGATCGACAATTCCCTCCTGGCACTTTCCCTGTAGGAGATACCGCAAGACGTTTCTGTATATTGGGCACAGCGCTCTGCAGGCTGTTAGCAGAGACTTTCCCGGGACAGTGAAACCCTATGTCAGAGACACTGAGAAGAAGCCCCAATGTTGCCTGCAGGCACTTTCAGTGTGGGTGCCTTCTCCACGTGGTTCCTGGTTTCACTGCAGCTCTGAAGAGAATGTTAGCAAAGAGGTAAGCGGGACAGTGAAAACAGTACTCAAAGACAGGGAGAGCAAGCTCTATATTACTCTCTTGGCACTTTCAATGTGGGACATACAGCGAGATGTTTGCTGCTTTTGCGTTTGGCTATTGGGAGATTTACAGCACAAAGATATCTAGTTGATTAGAAGCAGTTCCGAGAAAGTCTAAGCTAATCCCCACTTTTCCCTCCTGGCACTTTCCATGTGGGAGATATAGCACGATGTATATTGGTTTTGAGGACAACTCAAGGGACAGTGTAGGGAGAAAAGTTCCTGGCTCGCTGAATGCCGTTCCTGGAGACACTGCGATCAATGTGGGAGATATGTCAAGATGTGTGTTGGTTTTGAGGACGGCTCTCTGGAGAGTCTTAGCAAAGAGGTCACACGGAGAATCAGAGCAATTCTCAGAGACACTGAGAACAAGATCGACAATTCCCTCCTGGCACTTTCCCTGTAGGAGATACCGCAAGACGTTTCTGTATATTGGGCACAGCGCTCTGCAGGCTGTTAGCAGAGACTTTCCCGGGACAGTGAAACCCTATGTCAGAGACACTGAGAAGAAGCCCCAATGTTGCCTGCAGGCACTTTCAGTGTGGGTGCCTTCTCCACGTGGTTCCTGGTTTCACTGCAGCTCTGAAGAGAATGTTAGCAAAGAGGTAAGCGGGACAGTGAAAACAGTACTCAAAGACAGGGAGAGCAAGCTCTATATTACTCTCTTGGCACTTTCAATGTGGGACATACAGCGAGATGTTTGCTGCTTTTGCGTTTGGCTATTGGGAGATTTACAGCACAAAGATATCTAGTTGATTTGAAGCAGTTCCGAGAAAGTCTAAGCTAATCCCCACTTTTCCCTCCTGGCACTTTCCATGTGGGAGATATAGCACGATGTATATTGGTTTTGAGGACAACTCAAGGGACAGTGTAGGGAGAAAAGTTCCTGGCTCGCTGAATGCCGTTCCTGGAGACACTGCGATCAATGTGGGAGATATGTCAAGATGTGTGTTGGTTTTGAGGACGGCTCTCTGGAGAGTCTTAGCAAAGAGGTCACACGGAGAATCAGAGCAATTCTCAGAGACACTGAGAACAAGATCGACAATTCCCTCCTGGCACTTTCCCTGTAGGAGATACCGCAAGACGTTTCTGTATATTGGGCACAGCGCTCTGCAGGGTGTTAGCAGAGACTTTCCCGGGACAGTGAAACCCTATGTCAGAGACACTGAGAAGAAGCCCCAATGTTCCCTCCAGGCACTTTCAGTGTGGGTGCCTTCTCCACGTGGTTCCTGGTTTCACTGCAGCTCTGAAGAGAATGTTAGCAAAGAGGTAAGCGGGACAGTGAAAACAGTACTCAAAGACAGGGAGAGCAAGCTCTATATTACTCTCTTGGCACTTTCAATGTGGGACATACAGCGAGATGTTTGCTGCTTTTGCGTTTGGCTATTGGGAGATTTACAGCACAAAGATATCTAGTTGATTTGAAGCAGTTCCGAGAAAGTCTAAGCTAATCCTCACTTTTCCCTCCTGGCACTTTCCATGTGGGAGATATAGCATGATGTATATTGGTTTTGAGGACAACTCAAGGGACAGTGTAGGGAGAAAAGTTCCTGGCTCGCTGAATGCGGTTCCTGGAGACCCTGCGATCAATGTGGGAGATATGTCAAGATGTGTGTTGGTTTTGAGGACGGCTCTCTGGAGAGTCTTAGCAAAGAGGTCACACGGAGAATCAGAGCAATTCTCAGAGACACTGAGAACAAGATCGACAATTCCCTCCTGGCACTTTCCCTGTAGGAGATACCGCAAGACGTTTCTGTATATTGGGCACAGCGCTCTGCAGGGTGTTAGCAGAGACTTTCCCGGGACAGTGAAACCCTATGTCAGAGACACTGAGAAGAAGCCCCAATGTTCCCTCCAGGCACTTTCAGTGTGGGTGCCTTCTCCACGTGGTTCCTGGTTTCACTGCAGCTCTGAAGAGAATGTTAGCAAAGAGGTAACCGGGACAGTGAAAACAGTACTCAAAGACAGAGAGAGCAAGCTCTATATTACTCTCTTGGCACTTTCAATGTGGGACATACAGCGAGATGTTTGCTGCTTTTGCGTTTGGCTATTGGGAGATTTACAGCACAAAGATATCTAGTTGATTTGAAGCAGTTCCGAGAAAGTCTAAGCTAATCCTCACTTTTCCCTCCTGGCACTTTCCATGTGGGAGATATAGCACGATGTATATTGGTTTTGAGGACAACTCAATGGACAGTGTAGGGAGAAAAGTTCCTGGCTCGCTGAATGCCGTTCCTGGAGACCCTGCGATCAATGTGGGAGATATGTCAAGATGTGTGTTGGTTTTGAGGACGGCTCTCTGGAGAGTCTTAGCAAAGAGGTCACACGGAGAATCAGAGCAATTCTCAGAGACACTGAGAACAAGATCGACAATTCCCTCCTGGCACTTTCCCTGTAGGAGATACCGCAAGACGTTTCTGTATATTGGGCACAGCGCTCTGCAGGCTGTTAGCAGAGACTTTCCCGGGACAGTGAAACCCTATGTCAGAGACACTGAGAAGAAGCCCCAATGTTGCCTGCAGGCACTTTCAGTGTGGGTGCCTTCTCCACGTGGTTCCTGGTTTCACTGCAGCTCTGAAGAGAATGTTAGCAAAGAGGTAAGCGGGACAGTGAAAACAGTACTCAAAGACAGGGAGAGCAAGCTCTATATTACTCTCTTGGCACTTTCAATGTGGGACATACAGCGAGATGTTTGCTGCTTTTGCGTTTGGCTATTGGGAGATTTACAGCACAAAGATATCTAGTTGATTTGAAGCAGTTCCGAGAAAGTCTAAGCTAATCCCCACTTTTCCCTCCTGGCACTTTCCATGTGGGAGATATAGCACGATGTATATTGGTTTTGAGGACAACTCAAGGGACAGTGTAGGGAGAAAAGTTCCTGGCTCGCTGAATGCCGTTCCTGGAGACCCTGCGATCAATGTGGGAGATATGTCAAGATGTGTGTTGGTTTTGAGGACGGCTCTCTGGAGAGTCTTAGCAAAGAGGTCACACGGAGAATCAGAGCAATTCTCAGAGACACTGAGAACAAGATCGACAATTCCCTCCTGGCACTTTCCCTGTAGGAGATACCGCAAGACGTTTCTGTATATTGGGCACAGCGCTCTGCAGGGTGTTAGCAGAGACTTTCCCGGGACAGTGAAACCCTATGTCAGAGACACTGAGAAGAAGCCCCAATGTTGCCTGCAGGCACTTTCAGTGTGGGTGCCTTCTCCACGTGGTTCCTGGTTTCACTGCAGCTCTGAAGAGAATGTTAGCAAAGAGGTAAGCGGGACAGTGAAAACAGTACTCAAAGACAGGGAGAGCAAGCTCTATATTACTCTCTTGGCACTTTCAATGTGGGACATACAGCGAGATGTTTGCTGCTTTTGCGTTTGGCTATTGGGAGATTTACAGCACAAAGATATCTAGTTGATTTGAAGCAGTTCCGAGAAAGTCTAAGCTAATCCTCACTTTTCCCTCCTGGCACTTTCCATGTGGGAGATATAGCACGATGTATATTGGTTTTGAGGACAACTCAAGGGACAGTGTAGGGAGAAAAGTTCCTGGCTCGCTGAATGCCGTTCCTGGAGACCCTGCGATCAATGTGGGAGATATGTCAAGATGTGTGTTGGTTTTGAGGACGGCTCTCTGGAGAGTCTTAGCAAAGAGGTCACACGGAGAATCAGAGCAATTCTCAGAGACACTGAGAACAAGATCGACAATTCCCTCCTGGCACTTTCCCTGTAGGAGATACCGCAAGACGTTTCTGTATATTGGGCACAGCGCTCTGCAGGCTGTTAGCAGAGACTTTCCCGGGACAGTGAAACCCTATGTCAGAGACACTGAGAAGAAGCCCCAATGTTGCCTGCAGGCACTTTCAGTGTGGGTGCCTTCTCCACGTGGTTCCTGGTTTCACTGCAGCTCTGAAGAGAATGTTAGCAAAGAGGTAACCGGGACAGTGAAAACAGTACTCAAAGACAGGGAGAGCAAGCTCTATATTACTCTCTTGGCACTTTCAATGTGGGACATACAGCGAGATGTTTGCTGCTTTTGCGTTTGGCTATTGGGAGATTTACAGCACAAAGATATCTAGTTGATTTGAAGCAGTTCCGAGAAAGTCTAAGCTAATCCTCACTTTTCCCTCCTGGCACTTTCCATGTGGGAGATATAGCACGATGTATATTGGTTTTGAGGACAACTCAAGGGACAGTGTAGGGAGAAAAGTTCCTGGCTCGCTGAATGCCGTTCCTGGAGACCCTGCGATCAATGTGGGAGATATGTCAAGATGTGTGTTGGTTTTGAGGACGGCTCTCTGGAGAGTCTTAGCAAAGAGGTCACACGGAGAATCAGAGCAATTCTCAGAGACACTGAGAACAAGATCGACAATTCCCTCCTGGCACTTTCCCTGTAGGAGATACCGCAAGACGTTTCTGTATATTGGGCACAGCGCTCTGCAGGCTGTTAGCAGAGACTTTCCCGGGACAGTGAAACCCTATGTCAGAGACACTGAGAAGAAGCCCCAATGTTCCCTCCAGGCACTTTCAGTGTGGGTGCCTTCTCCACGTGGTTCCTGGATTCACTGCAGCTCTGAAGAGAATGTTAGCAAAGAGGTAACCGGGACAGTGAAAACAGTACTCAAAGACAGGGAGAGCAAGCTCTATATTACTCTCTTGGCACTTTCAATGTGGGACATACAGCGAGATGTTTGCTGCTTTTGCGTTTGGCTATTGGGAGATTTACAGCACAAAGATATCTAGTTGATTTGAAGCAGTTCCGAGAAAGTCTAAGCTAATCCCCACTTTTCCCTCCTGGCACTTTCCATGTGGGAGATATAGCACGATGTATATTGGTTTTGAGGACAACTCAAGGGACAGTGTAGGGAGAAAAGTTCCTGGCTCTCTGAATGCGGTTCCTGGAGACCCTGCGATCAATGTGGGAGATATGTCAAGATGTGTGTTGGTTTTGAGGACGGCTCTCTGGAGAGTCTTAGCAAAGAGGTCACACGGAGAATCAGAGCAATTCTCAGAGACACTGAGAACAAGATCGACAATTCCCTCCTGGCACTTTCCCTGTAGGAGATACCGCAAGACGTTTCTGTATATTGGGCACAGCGCTCTGCAGGCTGTTAGCAGAGACTTTCCCGGGACAGTGAAACCCTATGTCAGAGACACTGAGAAGAAGCCCCAGTGTTCCCTCCAGGCACTTTCAGTGTGGGTGCCTTCTCCACGTGGTTCCTGGTTTCACTGCAGCTCTGAAGAGAATGTTAGCAAAGAGGTAAGCGGGACAGTGAAAACAGTACTCAAAGACAGAGAGAGCAAGCTCTATATTACTCTCTTGGCACTTTCAATGTGGGACATACAGCGAGATGTTTGCTGCTTTTGCGTTTGGCTATTGGGAGATTTACAGCACAAAGATATCTAGTTGATTTGAAGCAGTTCCGAGAAAGTCTAAGCTAATCCCCACTTTTCCCTCCTGGCACTTTCCATGTGGGAGATATAGCACGATGTATATTGGTTTTGAGGACAACTCAAGGGACAGTGTAGGGAGAAAAGTTCCTGGCTCGCTGAATGCCGTTCCTGGAGACACTGCGATCAATGTGGGAGATATGTCAAGATGTGTGTTGGTTTTGAGGACGGCTCTCTGGAGAGTCTTAGCAAAGAGGTCACACGGAGAATCAGAGCAATTCTCAGAGACACTGAGAACAAGATCGACAATTCCCTCCTGGCACTTTCCCTGTAGGAGATACCGCAAGACGTTTCTGTATATTGGGCACAGCGCTCTGCAGGCTGTTAGCAGAGACTTTCCCGGGACAGTGAAACCCTATGTCAGAGACACTGAGAAGAAGCCCCAATGTTGCCTGCAGGCACTTTCAGTGTGGGTGCCTTCTCCACGTGGTTCCTGGTTTCACTGCAGCTCTGAAGAGAATGTTAGCAAAGAGGTAACCGGGACAGTGAAAACAGTACTCAAAGACAGGGAGAGCAAGCTCTATATTACTCTCTTGGCACTTTCAATGTGGGACATACAGCGAGATGTTTGCTGCTTTTGCGTTTGGCTATTGGGAGATTTACAGCACAAAGATATCTAGTTGATTTGAAGCAGTTCCGAGAAAGTCTAAGCTAATCCTCACTTTTCCCTCCTGGCACTTTCCATGTGGGAGATATAGCACGATGTATATTGGTTTTGAGGACAACTCAAGGGACAGTGTAGGGAGAAAAGTTCCTGGCTCGCTGAATGCCGTTCCTGGAGACCCTGCGATCAATGTGGGAGATATGTCAAGATGTGTGTTGGTTTTGAGGACGGCTCTCTGGAGAGTCTTAGCAAAGAGGTCACACGGAGAATCAGAGCAATTCTCAGAGACACTGAGAACAAGATCGACAATTCCCTCCTGGCACTTTCCCTGTAGGAGATACCGCAAGACGTTTCTGTATATTGGGCACAGCGCTCTGCAGGCTGTTAGCAGAGACTTTCCCGGGACAGTGAAACCCTATGTCAGAGACACTGAGAAGAAGCCCCAATGTTCCCTCCAGGCACTTTCAGTGTGGGTGCCTTCTCCACGTGGTTCCTGGATTCACTGCAGCTCTGAAGAGAATGTTAGCAAAGAGGTAACCGGGACAGTGAAAACAGTACTCAAAGACAGGGAGAGCAAGCTCTATATTACTCTCTTGGCACTTTCAATGTGGGACATACAGCGAGATGTTTGCTGCTTTTGCGTTTGGCTATTGGGAGATTTACAGCACAAAGATATCTAGTTGATTTGAAGCAGTTCCGAGAAAGTCTAAGCTAATCCCCACTTTTCCCTCCTGGCACTTTCCATGTGGGAGATATAGCACGATGTATATTGGTTTTGAGGACAACTCAAGGGACAGTGTAGGGAGAAAAGTTCCTGGCTCTCTGAATGCGGTTCCTGGAGACACTGCGATCAATGTGGGAGATATGTCAAGATGTGTGTTGGTTTTGAGGACGGCTCTCTGGAGAGTCTTAGCAAAGAGGTCACACGGAGAATCAGAGCAATTCTCAGAGACACTGAGAACAAGATCGACAATTCCCTCCTGGCACTTTCCCTGTAGGAGATACCGCAAGACGTTTCTGTATATTGGGCACAGCGCTCTGCAGGCTGTTAGCAGAGACTTTCCCGGGACAGTGAAACCCTATGTCAGAGACACTGAGAAGAAGCCCCAGTGTTCCCTCCAGGCACTTTCAGTGTGGGTGCCTTCTCCACGTGGTTCCTGGTTTCACTGCAGCTCTGAAGAGAATGTTAGCAAAGAGGTAACCGGGACAGTGAAAACAGTACTCAAAGACAGAGAGAGCAAGCTCTATATTACTCTCTTGGCACTTTCAATGTGGGACATACAGCGAGATGTTTGCTGCTTTTGCGTTTGGCTATTGGGAGATTTACAGCACAAAGATATCTAGTTGATTTGAAGCAGTTCCGAGAAAGTCTAAGCTAATCCCCACTTTTCCCTCCTGGCACTTTCCATGTGGGAGATATAGCACGATGTATATTGGTTTTGAGGACAACTCAAGGGACAGTGTAGGGAGAAAAGTTCCTGGCTCGCTGAATGCCGTTCCTGGAGACACTGCGATCAATGTGGGAGATATGTCAAGATGTGTGTTGGTTTTGAGGACGGCTCTCTGGAGAGTCTTAGCAAAGAGGTCACACGGAGAATCAGAGCAATTCTCAGAGACACTGAGAACAAGATCGACAATTCCCTCCTGGCACTTTCCCTGTAGGAGATACCGCAAGACGTTTCTGTATATTGGGCACAGCGCTCTGCAGGCTGTTAGCAGAGACTTTCCCGGGACAGTGAAACCCTATGTCAGAGACACTGAGAAGAAGCCCCAATGTTGCCTGCAGGCACTTTCAGTGTGGGTGCCTTCTCCACGTGGTTCCTGGTTTCACTGCAGCTCTGAAGAGAATGTTAGCAAAGAGGTAACCGGGACAGTGAAAACAGTACTCAAAGACAGGGAGAGCAAGCTCTATATTACTCTCTTGGCACTTTCAATGTGGGACATACAGCGAGATGTTTGCTGCTTTTGCGTTTGGCTATTGGGAGATTTACAGCACAAAGATATCTAGTTGATTTGAAGCAGTTCCGAGAAAGTCTAAGCTAATCCCCACTTTTCCCTCCTGGCACTTTCCATGTGGGAGATATAGCACGATGTATATTGGTTTTGAGGACAACTCAAGGGACAGTGTAGGGAGAAAACCTCCTGGCTCGCTGAATGCGGTTCCTGGAGACCCTGCGATCAATGTGGGAGATATGTCAAGATGTGTGTTGGTTTTGAGGACGGCTCCCTGGAGAGTCTTAGCAAAGAGGTCACACGGAGAATCAGAGCAATTCTCAGAGACACTGAGAACAAGATCGACAATTCCCTCCTGGCACTTTCCCTGTAGGAGATACCGCAAGACGTTTCTGTATATTGGGCACAGCGCTCTGCAGGGTGTTAGCAGAGACTTTCCCGGGACAGTGAAACCCTATGTCAGAGACACTGAGAAGAAGCCCCAATGTTGCCTGCAGGCACTTTCAGTGTGGGTGCCTTCTCCACGTGGTTCCTGGTTTCACTGCAGCTCTGAAGAGAATGTTAGCAAAGAGGTAACCGGGACAGTGAAAACAGTACTCAAAGACAGGGAGAGCAAGCTCTATATTACTCTCTTGGCACTTTCAATGTGGGACATACAGCGAGATGTTTGCTGATTTTGCGTTTGGCTACTGGGAGATTTACAGCACAAAGATATCTAGTTGATTAGAAGCAGTTCCGAGAAAGTCTAAACTAATCCCCACTTTTCCCTCCTGGCATTTTCCATGTGGGAGATATAGCACGATGTATATTGGTTTTGAGGACAACTCAAGGGACAGTGTAGGGAGAAAAGCTCCTGGCTCGCTGAATGCCGTTCCTGGAGACACTGCGATCAATGTGGGAGATATGTCAAGATGTGTGTTGGTTTTGAGGACGGCTCTCTGGAGAGTCTTAGCAAAGAGGTCACACGGAGAATCAGAGCAATTCTCAGAGACACTGAGAACAAGATCAACAATTCCCTCCTGGCACTTTCCCTGTAGGAGATACTGCAAGACGTTTCTGTATATTGGGCACAGCGCTCTGCAGGGTGTTAGCAGAGACTTTCCCGGGACAGTGAAACCCTATGTCAGAGACACTGAGAAGAAGCCCCAATGTTGCCTGCAGGCACTTTCAGTGTGGGTGCCTTCTCCACGTGGTTCCTGGTTTCACTGCAGCTCTGAAGAGAATGTTAGCAAAGAGGTAACCGGGACAGTGAAAACAGTACTCAAAGACAGGGAGAGCAAGCTCTATATTACTCTCTTGGCACTTTCAATGTGGGACATACAGCGAGATGTTTGCTGATTTTGCGTTTGGCTATTGGGAGATTTACAGCACAAAGATATCTAGTTGATTAGAAGCAGTTCCGAGAAAGTCTAAACTAATCCCCACTTTTCCCTCCTGGCATTTTCCATGTGGGAGATATAGCACGATGTATATTGGTTTTGAGGACAACTCAAGGGACAGTGTAGGGAGAAAAGCTCCTGGCTCGCTGAATGCCGTTCCTGGAGACACTGCGATCAATGTGGGAGATATGTCAAGATGTGTGTTGGTTTTGAGGACGGCTCTCTGGAGAGTCTTAGCAAAGACGTCACACGGAGAATCAGAGCAATTCTCAGAGACACTGAGAACAAGATCGACAATTCCCTCCTGGCACTTTCCCTGTAGGAGATACCGCAAGACGTTTCTGTATATTGGGCACAGCGCTCTGCAGGGTGTTAGCAGAGACTTTCCCGGGACAGTGAAACCCTATGTCAGAGACACTGAGAAGAAGCCCCAATGTTGCCTGCAGGCACTTTCAGTGTGGGTGCCTTCTCCACGTGGTTCCTGGTTTCACTGCAGCTCTGAAGAGAATGTTAGCAAAGAGGTAACCGGGACAGTGAAAACAGTACTCAAAGACAGGGAGAGCAAGCTCTATATTACTCTCTTGGCACTTTCAATGTGGGACATACAGCGAGATGTTTGCTGATTTTGCGTTTGGCTACTGGGAGATTTACAGCACAAAGATATCTAGTTGATTAGAAGCAGTTCCGAGAAAGTCTAAACTAATCCCCACTTTTCCCTCCTGGCATTTTCCATGTGGGAGATATAGCACGATGTATATTGGTTTTGAGGACAACTCAAGGGACAGTGTAGGGAGAAAAGCTCCTGGCTCGCTGAATGCCGTTCCTGGAGACACTGCGATCAATGTGGGAGATATGTCAAGATGTGTGTTGGTTTTGAGGACGGCTCTCTGGAGAGTCTTAGCAAAGAGGTCACACGGAGAATCAGAGCAATTCTCAGAGACACTGAGAACAAGATCGACAATTCCCTCCTGGCACTTTCCCTGTAGGAGATACCGCAAGACGTTTCTGTATATTGGGCACAGTGCTCTGCAGGGTGTTAGCAGAGACTTTCCCGGGACAGTGAAACCCTATGTCAGAGACACTGAGAAGAAGCCCCAATGTTGCCTGCAGGCACTTTCAGTGTGGGTGCCTTCTCCACGTGGTTCCTGGTTTCACTGCAGCTCTGAAGAGAATGTTAGCAAAGAGGTAAGCGGGACAGTGAAAACAGTACTCAAAGACAGGGAGAGCAAGCTCTATATTACTCTCTTGGCACTTTCAATGTGGGACATACAGCGAGATGTTTGCTGCTTTTGCGTTTGGCTATTGGGAGATTTACAGCACAAAGATATCTAGTTGATTTGAAGCAGCTCCGAGAAAGTCTAAGCTAATCCCCACTTTTCCCTCCTGGCATTTTCCATGTGGGAGATATAGCACGATGTATATTGGTTTTGAGGACAACTCAATGGACAGTGTAGGGAGAAAAGCTCCTGACTCGCTGAATGCGGTTCCTGGAGACACTGCGATCAATGTGGGAGATATGTCAAGATGTGTGTTGGTTTTGAGGACGGCTCTCTGGAGAGTCTTAGCAAAGAGGTCACACGGAGAATCAGAGCAATTCTCAGAGACACTGAGAACAAGATCGACAATTCCCTCCTGGCACTTTCCCTGTAGGAGATACCGCAAGACGTTTCTGTATATTGGGCACAGCGCTCTGCAGGCTGTTAGCAGAGACTTTCCCGGGACAGTGAAACCCTATGTCAGAGACACTGAGAAGAAGCCCCAATGTTGCCTGCAGGCACTTTCAGTGTGGGTGCCTTCTCCACGTGGTTCCTGGTTTCACTGCAGCTCTGAAGAGAATGTTAGCAAAGAGGTAACCGGGACAGTGAAAACAGTACTCAAAGACAGGGAGAGCAAGCTCTATATTACTCTCTTGGCACTTTCAATGTGGGACATACAGCGAGATGTTTGCTGATTTTGCGTTTGGCTACTGGGAGATTTACAGCACAAAGATATCTAGTTGATTTGAAGCAGTTCCGAGAAAGTCTAAGCTAATCCCCACTTTTCCCTCCTGGCACTTTCCATGTGGGAGATATAGCACGATGTATATTGGTTTTGAGGACAACTCAAGGGACAGTGTAGGGAGAAAAGCTCCTGGCTCGCTGAATGCCGTTCCTGGAGACCCTGCGATCAATGTGGGAGATATGTCAAGATGTGTGTTGGTTTTGAGGACGGCTCTCTGGAGAGTCTTAGCAAAGAGGTCACACGGAGAATCAGAGCAATTCTCAGAGACACTGAGAACAAGATCGACAATTCCCTCCTGGCACTTTCCCTGTAGGAGATACCGCAAGACGTTTCTGTATATTGGGCACAGCGCTCTGCAGGGTGTTAGCAGAGACTTTCCCGGGACAGTGAAACCCTATGTCAGAGACACTGAGAAGAAGCCCCAATGTTGCCTGCAGGCACTTTCAGTGTGGGTGCCTTCTCCACGTGGTTCCTGGATTCACTGCAGCTCTGAAGAGAATGTTAGCAAAGAGGTAACCGGGACAGTGAAAACAGTACTCAAAGACAGGGAGAGCAAGCTCTATATTACTCTCTTGGCACTTTCAATGTGGGACATACAGCGAGATGTTTGCTGCTTTTGCGTTTGGCTATTGGGAGATTTACAGCACAAAGATATCTAGTTGATTTGAAGCAGTTCCGAGAAAGTTTACGCTAATCCCCACTTTTCCCTCCTGGCATTTTCCATGTGGGAGATATAGCACGATGTATATTGGTTTTGAGGACAACTCAAGGGACAGTGTAGGGAGAAAAGCTCCTGGCTCGCTGAATGCGGTTCCTGGAGACACTGCGATCAATGTGGGAGATATGTCAAGATGTGTGTTGGTTTTGAGGACGGCTCTCTGGAGAGTCTTAGCAAAGAGGTCACACGGAGAATCAGAGCAATTCTCAGAGACACTGAGAACAAGATCGACAATTCCCTCCTGGCACTTTCCCTGTAGGAGATACAGCAAGACGTTTCTGTCTATTGGGCACAGCGCTCTGCAGGGTGTTAGCAGAGACTTTCCCGGGACAGTGAAACCCTATGTCAGAGACACTGAGAAGAAGCCCCAATGTTCCCTCCAGGCATTTTCAGTGTGGGTGCCTTCTCCACGTGGTTCCTGGTTTCACTGCAGCTCTGAAGAGAATGTTAGCAAAGAGGTAACCGGGACAGTGAAAACAGTACTCAAAGACAGGGAGAGCAAGCTCTATATTACTCTCTTGGCACTTTCAATGTGGGACATACAGCGAGATGTTTGCTGCTTTTGCATTTGGCTTTTGGGAGATTTACAGCACAAAGATATCTAGTTGATTAGAAGCAGTTCCGAGAAAGTCTAAACTAATCCCCACTTTTCCCTCCTGGCATTTTCCATGTGGGAGATATAGCACGATGTATATTGGTTTTGAGGACAACTCAAGGGACAGTGTAGGGAGAAAAGCTCCTGGCTCGCTGAATGCCGTTCCTGGAGACACTGCGATCAATGTGGGAGATATGTCAAGATGTGTGTTGGTTTTGAGGACGGCTCTCTGGAGAGTCTTAGCAAAGAGGTCACACGGAGAATCAGAGCAATTCTCAGAGACACTGAGAACAAGATCAACAATTCCCTCCTGGCACTTTCCCTGTAGGAGATACTGCAAGACGTTTCTGTATATTGGGCACAGCGCTCTGCAGGGTGTTAGCAGAGACTTTCCCGGGACAGTGAAACCCTATGTCAGAGACACTGAGAAGAAGCCCCAATGTTGCCTGCAGGCACTTTCAGTGTGGGTGCCTTCTCCACGTGGTTCCTGGTTTCACTGCAGCTCTGAAGAGAATGTTAGCAAAGAGGTAAGCGGGACAGTGAAAACAGTACTCAAAGACAGGGAGAGCAAGCTCTATATTACTCTCTTGGCACTTTCAATGTGGGACATACAGCGAGATGTTTGCTGATTTTGCGTTTGGCTATTGGGAGATTTACAGCACAAAGATATCTAGTTGATTAGAAGCAGTTCCGAGAAAGTCTAAACTAATCCCCACTTTTCCCTCCTGGCATTTTCCATGTGGGAGATATAGCACGATGTATATTGGTTTTGAGGACAACTCAAGGGACAGTGTAGGGAGAAAAGCTCCTGGCTCGCTGAATGCCGTTCCTGGAGACACTGCGATCAATGTGGGAGATATGTCAAGATGTGTGTTGGTTTTGAGGACGGCTCTCTGGAGAGTCTTAGCAAAGACGTCACACGGAGAATCAGAGCAATTCTCAGAGACACTGAGAACAAGATCGACAATTCCCTCCTGGCACTTTCCCTGTAGGAGATACCGCAAGACGTTTCTGTATATTGGGCACAGCGCTCTGCAGGGTGTTAGCAGAGACTTTCCCGGGACAGTGAAACCCTATGTCAGAGACACTGAGAAGAAGCCCCAATGTTGCCTGCAGGCACTTTCAGTGTGGGTGCCTTCTCCACGTGGTTCCTGGTTTCACTGCAGCTCTGAAGAGAATGTTAGCAAAGAGGTAACCGGGACAGTGAAAACAGTACTCAAAGACAGGGAGAGCAAGCTCTATATTACTCTCTTGGCACTTTCAATGTGGGACATACAGCGAGATGTTTGCTGATTTTGCGTTTGGCTACTGGGAGATTTACAGCACAAAGATATCTAGTTGATTAGAAGCAGTTCCGAGAAAGTCTAAACTAATCCCCACTTTTCCCTCCTGGCATTTTCCATGTGGGAGATATAGCACGATGTATATTGGTTTTGAGGACAACTCAAGGGACAGTGTAGGGAGAAAAGCTCCTGGCTCGCTGAATGCCGTTCCTGGAGACACTGCGATCAATGTGGGAGATATGTCAAGATGTGTGTTGGTTTTGAGGACGGCTCTCTGGAGAGTCTTAGCAAAGAGGTCACACGGAGAATCAGAGCAATTCTCAGAGACACTGAGAACAAGATCGACAATTCCCTCCTGGCACTTTCCCTGTAGGAGATACCGCAAGACGTTTCTGTATATTGGGCACAGTGCTCTGCAGGGTGTTAGCAGAGACTTTCCCGGGACAGTGAAACCCTATGTCAGAGACACTGAGAAGAAGCCCCAATGTTGCCTGCAGGCACTTTCAGTGTGGGTGCCTTCTCCACGTGGTTCCTGGTTTCACTGCAGCTCTGAAGAGAATGTTAGCAAAGAGGTAAGCGGGACAGTGAAAACAGTACTCAAAGACAGGGAGAGCAAGCTCTATATTACTCTCTTGGCACTTTCAATGTGGGACATACAGCGAGATGTTTGCTGCTTTTGCGTTTGGCTATTGGGAGATTTACAGCACAAAGATATCTAGTTGATTAGAAGCAGTTCCGAGAAAGTCTAAACTAATCCCCACTTTTCCCTCCTGGCATTTTCCATGTGGGAGATATAGCACGATGTATATTGGTTTTGAGGACAACTCAAGGGACAGTGTAGGGAGAAAAGTTCCTGGCTCGCTGAATGCCGTTCCTGGAGACACTGCGATCAATGTGGGAGATATGTCAAGATGTGTGTTGGTTTTGAGGACGGCTCTCTGGAGAGTCTTAGCAAAGAGGTCACACGGAGAATCAGAGCAATTCTCAGAGACACTGAGAACAAGATCAACAATTCCCTCCTGGCACTTTCCCTGTAGGAGATACCGCAAGACGTTTCTGTATATTGGGCACAGCGCTCTGCAGGGTGTTAGCAGAGACTTTCCCGGGACAGTGAAACCCTATGTCAGAGACACTGAGAAGAAGCCCCAATGTTGCCTGCAGGCACTTTCAATGTGGGTGCCTTCTCCACGTGGTTCCTGGTTTCACTGCAGCTCTGAAGAGAATGTTAGCAAAGAGGTAAGCGGGACAGTGAAAACAGTACTCAAAGACAGGGAGAGCAAGCTCTATATTACTCTCTTGGCACTTTCAATGTGGGACATACAGCGAGATGTTTGCTGCTTTTGCGTTTGGCTATTGGGAGATTTACAGCACAAAGATATCTAGTTGATTTGAAGCAGCTCCGAGAAAGTCTAAGCTAATCCCCACTTTTCCCTCCTGGCATTTTCCATGTGGGAGATATAGCACGATGTATATTGGTTTTGAGGACAACTCAATGGACAGTGTAGGGAGAAAAGCTCCTGACTCGCTGAATGCGGTTCCTGGAGACACTGCGATCAATGTGGGAGATATGTCAAGATGTGTGTTGGTTTTGAGGACGGCTCTCTGGAGAGTCTTAGCAAAGAGGTCACATGGAGAATCAGAGCAATTCTCAGAGACACTGAGAACAAGATCGACAATTCCCTCCTGGCACTTTCCCTGTAGGAGATACCGCAAGACGTTTCTGTATATTGGGCACAGCGCTCTGCAGGCTGTTAGCAGAGACTTTCCCGGGACAGTGAAACCCTATGTCAGAGACACTGAGAAGAAGCCCCAATGTTGCCTGCAGGCACTTTCAGTGTGGGTGCCTTCTCCACGTGGTTCCTGGTTTCACTGCAGCTCTGAAGAGAATGTTAGCAAAGAGGTAACCGGGACAGTGAAAACAGTACTCAAAGACAGGGAGAGCAAGCTCTATATTACTCTCTTGGCACTTTCAATGTGGGACATACAGCGAGATGTTTGCTGATTTTGCGTTTGGCTACTGGGAGATTTACAGCACAAAGATATCTAGTTGATTTGAAGCAGTTCCGAGAAAGTCTAAGCTAATCCCCACTTTTCCCTCCTGGCACTTTCCATGTGGGAGATATAGCACGATGTATATTGGTTTTGAGGACAACTCAAGGGACAGTGTAGGGAGAAAAGCTCCTGGCTCGCTGAATGCCGTTCCTGGAGACACTGCGATCAATGTGGGAGATATGTCAAGATGTGTGTTGGTTTTGAGGACGGCTCTCTGGAGAGTCTTAGCAAAGAGGTCACACGGAGAATCAGAGCAATTCTCAGAGACACTGAGAACAAGATCAACAATTCCCTCCTGGCACTTTCCCTGTAGGAGATACTGCAAGACGTTTCTGTATATTGGGCACAGCGCTCTGCAGGGTGTTAGCAGAGACTTTCCCGGGACAGTGAAACCCTATGTCAGAGACACTGAGAAGAAGCCCCAATGTTGCCTGCAGGCACTTTCAGTGTGGGTGCCTTCTCCACGTGGTTCCTGGTTTCACTGCAGCTCTGAAGAGAATGTTAGCAAAGAGGTAAGCGGGACAGTGAAAACAGTACTCAAAGACAGGGAGAGCAAGCTCTATATTACTCTCTTGGCACTTTCAATGTGGGACATACAGCGAGATGTTTGCTGATTTTGCGTTTGGCTATTGGGAGATTTACAGCACAAAGATATCTAGTTGATTAGAAGCAGTTCCGAGAAAGTCTAAACTAATCCCCACTTTTCCCTCCTGGCATTTTCCATGTGGGAGATATAGCACGATGTATATTGGTTTTGAGGACAACTCAAGGGACAGTGTAGGGAGAAAAGCTCCTGGCTCGCTGAATGCCGTTCCTGGAGACACTGCGATCAATGTGGGAGATATGTCAAGATGTGTGTTGGTTTTGAGGACGGCTCTCTGGAGAGTCTTAGCAAAGACGTCACACGGAGAATCAGAGCAATTCTCAGAGACACTGAGAACAAGATCGACAATTCCCTCCTGGCACTTTCCCTGTAGGAGATACCGCAAGACGTTTCTGTATATTGGGCACAGCGCTCTGCAGGGTGTTAGCAGAGACTTTCCCGGGACAGTGAAACCCTATGTCAGAGACACTGAGAAGAAGCCCCAATGTTGCCTGCAGGCACTTTCAGTGTGGGTGCCTTCTCCACGTGGTTCCTGGTTTCACTGCAGCTCTGAAGAGAATGTTAGCAAAGAGGTAACCGGGACAGTGAAAACAGTACTCAAAGACAGGGAGAGCAAGCTCTATATTACTCTCTTGGCACTTTCAATGTGGGACATACAGCGAGATGTTTGCTGATTTTGCGTTTGGCTACTGGGAGATTTACAGCACAAAGATATCTAGTTGATTAGAAGCAGTTCCGAGAAAGTCTAAACTAATCCCCACTTTTCCCTCCTGGCATTTTCCATGTGGGAGATATAGCACGATGTATATTGGTTTTGAGGACAACTCAAGGGACAGTGTAGGGAGAAAAGCTCCTGGCTCGCTGAATGCCGTTCCTGGAGACACTGCGATCAATGTGGGAGATATGTCAAGATGTGTGTTGGTTTTGAGGACGGCTCTCTGGAGAGTCTTAGCAAAGAGGTCACACGGAGAATCAGAGCAATTCTCAGAGACACTGAGAACAAGATCGACAATTCCCTCCTGGCACTTTCCCTGTAGGAGATACCGCAAGACGTTTCTGTATATTGGGCACAGTGCTCTGCAGGGTGTTAGCAGAGACTTTCCCGGGACAGTGAAACCCTATGTCAGAGACACTGAGAAGAAGCCCCAATGTTGCCTGCAGGCACTTTCAGTGTGGGTGCCTTCTCCACGTGGTTCCTGGTTTCACTGCAGCTCTGAAGAGAATGTTAGCAAAGAGGTAAGCGGGACAGTGAAAACAGTACTCAAAGACAGGGAGAGCAAGCTCTATATTACTCTCTTGGCACTTTCAATGTGGGACATACAGCGAGATGTTTGCTGCTTTTGCGTTTGGCTATTGGGAGATTTACAGCACAAAGATATCTAGTTGATTTGAAGCAGTTCCGAGAAAGTCTAAACTAATCCCCACTTTTCCCTCCTGGCATTTTCCATGTGGGAGATATAGCACGATGTATATTGGTTTTGAGGACAACTCAAGGGACAGTGTAGGGAGAAAAGTTCCTGGCTCGCTGAATGCCGTTCCTGGAGACACTGCGATCAATGTGGGAGATATGTCAAGATGTGTGTTGGTTTTGAGGACGGCTCTCTGGAGAGTCTTAGCAAAGAGGTCACACGGAGAATCAGAGCAATTCTCAGAGACACTGAGAACAAGATCAACAATTCCCTCCTGGCACTTTCCCTGTAGGAGATACCGCAAGACGTTTCTGTATATTGGGCACAGCGCTCTGCAGGGTGTTAGCAGAGACTTTCCCGGGACAGTGAAACCCTATGTCAGAGACACTGAGAAGAAGCCCCAATGTTGCCTGCAGGCACTTTCAGTGTGGGTGCCTTCTCCACGTGGTTCCTGGTTTCACTGCAGCTCTGAAGAGAATGTTAGCAAAGAGGTAAGCGGGACAGTGAAAACAGTACTCAAAGACAGGGAGAGCAAGCTCTATATTACTCTCTTGGCACTTTCAATGTGGGACATACAGCGAGATGTTTGCTGCTTTTGCGTTTGGCTATTGGGAGATTTACAGCACAAAGATATCTAGTTGATTTGAAGCAGCTCCGAGAAAGTCTAAGCTAATCCCCACTTTTCCCTCCTGGCATTTTCCATGTGGGAGATATAGCACGATGTATATTGGTTTTGAGGACAACTCAATGGACAGTGTAGGGAGAAAAGCTCCTGACTCGCTGAATGCGGTTCCTGGAGACACTGCGATCAATGTGGGAGATATGTCAAGATGTGTGTTGGTTTTGAGGACGGCTCTCTGGAGAGTCTTAGCAAAGAGGTCACATGGAGAATCAGAGCAATTCTCAGAGACACTGAGAACAAGATCGACAATTCCCTCCTGGCACTTTCCCTGTAGGAGATACCGCAAGACGTTTCTGTATATTGGGCACAGCGCTCTGCAGGCTGTTAGCAGAGACTTTCCCGGGACAGTGAAACCCTATGTCAGAGACACTGAGAAGAAGCCCCAATGTTGCCTGCAGGCACTTTCAGTGTGGGTGCCTTCTCCACGTGGTTCCTGGTTTCACTGCAGCTCTGAAGAGAATGTTAGCAAAGAGGTAACCGGGACAGTGAAAACAGTACTCAAAGACAGGGAGAGCAAGCTCTATATTACTCTCTTGGCACTTTCAATGTGGGACATACAGCGAGATGTTTGCTGATTTTGCGTTTGGCTACTGGGAGATTTACAGCACAAAGATATCTAGTTGATTAGAAGCAGTTCCGAGAAAGTCTAAGCTAATCCCCACTTTTCCCTCCTGGCACTTTCCATGTGGGAGATATAGCACGATGTATATTGGTTTTGAGGACAACTCAAGGGACAGTGTAGGGAGAAAAGCTCCTGGCTCGCTGAATGCCGTTCCTGGAGACCCTGCGATCAATGTGGGAGATATGTCAAGATGTGTGTTGGTTTTGAGGACGGCTCTCTGGAGAGTCTTAGCAAAGAGGTCACACGGAGAATCAGAGCAATTCTCAGAGACACTGAGAACAAGATCGACAATTCCCTCCTGGCACTTTCCCTGTAGGAGATACCGCAAGACGTTTCTGTATATTGGGCACAGCGCTCTGCAGGGTGTTAGCAGAGACTTTCCCGGGACAGTGAAACCCTATGTCAGAGACACTGAGAAGAAGCCCCAATGTTGCCTGCAGGCACTTTCAGTGTGGGTGCCTTCTCCACGTGGTTCCTGGATTCACTGCAGCTCTGAAGAGAATGTTAGCAAAGAGGTAACCGGGACAGTGAAAACAGTACTCAAAGACAGGGAGAGCAAGCTCTATATTACTCTCTTGGCACTTTCAATGTGGGACATACAGCGAGATGTTTGCTGCTTTTGCGTTTGGCTATTGGGAGATTTACAGCACAAAGATATCTAGTTGATTTGAAGCAGTTCCGAGAAAGTTTACGCTAATCCCCACTTTTCCCTCCTGGCATTTTCCATGTGGGAGATATAGCACGATGTATATTAGTTTTGAGGACAACTCTATGGACAGTGTAGGGAGAAAAGCTCCTGGCTCGCTGAATGCGGTTCCTGGAGACACTGCGATCAATGTGGGAGATATGTCAAGATGTGTGTTGGTTTTGAGGACGGCTCTCTGGAGAGTCTTAGCAAAGAGGTCACACGGAGAATCAGAGCAATTCTCAGAGACACTGAGAACAAGATCGACAATTCCCTCCTGGCACTTTCCCTGTAGGAGATACAGCAAGACGTTTCTGTCTATTGGGCACAGCGCTCTGCAGGGTGTTAGCAGAGACTTTCCCGGGACAGTGAAACCCTATGTCAGAGACACTGAGAAGAAGCCCCAATGTTCCCTCCAGGCATTTTCAGTGTGGGTGCCTTCTCCACGTGGTTCCTGGTTTCACTGCAGCTCTGAAGAGAATGTTAGCAAAGAGGTAACCGGGACAGTGAAAACAGTACTCAAAGACAGGGAGAGCAAGCTCTATATTACTCTCTTGGCACTTTCAATGTGGGACATACAGCGAGATGTTTGCTGATTTTGCGTTTGGCTACTGGGAGATTTACAGCACAAAGATATCTAGTTGATTAGAAGCAGTTCCGAGAAAGTCTAAACTAATCCCCACTTTTCCCTCCTGGCATTTTCCATGTGGGAGATATAGCACGATGTATATTGGTTTTGAGGACAACTCAAGGGACAGTGTAGGGAGAAAAGCTCCTGGCTCGCTGAATGCGGTTCCTGGAGACCCTGCGATCAATGTGGGAGATATGTCAAGATGTGTGTTGGTTTTGAGGACGGCTCTCTGGAGAGTCTTAGCAAAGAGGTCACACGGAGAATCAGAGCAATTCTCAGAGACACTGAGAACAAGATCGACAATTCCCTCCTGGCACTTTCCCTGTAGGAGATACCGCAAGACGTTTCTGTATATTGGGCACAGCGCTCTGCAGGGTGTTAGCAGAGACTTTCCCGGGACAGTGAAACCCTATGTCAGAGACACTGAGAAGAAGCCCCAATGTTGCCTGCAGGCACTTTCAGTGTGGGTGCCTTCTCCACGTGGTTCCTGGTTTCACTGCAGCTCTGAAGAGAATGTTAGCAAAGAGGTAAGCGGGACAGTGAAAACAGTACTCAAAGACAGGGAGAGCAAGCTCTATATTACTCTCTTGGCACTTTCAATGTGGGACATACAGCGAGATGTTTGCTGCTTTTGCGTTTGGCTATTGGGAGATTTACAGCACAAAGATATCTAGTTGATTTGAAGCAGCTCCGAGAAAGTCTAAGCTAATCCCCAATTTTCCCTCCTGGCATTTTCCATGTGGGAGATATAGCACGATGTATATTGGTTTTGAGGACAACTCAATGGACAGTGTAGGGAGAAAAGTTCCTGGCTCGCTGAATGCGGTTCCTGGAGACACTGCGATCAATGTGGGAGATATGTCAAGATGTGTGTTGGTTTTGAGGACGGCTCTCTGGAGAGTCTTAGCAAAGAGGTCACACGGAGAATCAGAGCAATTCTCAGAGACACTGAGAACAAGATCGACAATTCCCTCCTGGCACTTTCCCTGTAGGAGATACCGCAAGACGTTTCTGTATATTGGGCACAGCGCTCTGCAGGCTGTTAGCAGAGACTTTCCCGGGACAGTGAAACCCTATGTCAGAGACACTGAGAAGAAGCCCCAATGTTGCCTGCAGGCACTTTCAGTGTGGGTGCCTTCTCCACGTGGTTCCTGGTTTCACTGCAGCTCTGAAGAGAATGTTAGCAAAGAGGTAACCGGGACAGTGAAAACAGTACTCAAAGACAGGGAGAGCAAGCTCTATATTACTCTCTTGGCACTTTCAATGTGGGACATACAGCGAGATGTTTGCTGATTTTGCGTTTGGCTACTGGGAGATTTACAGCACAAAGATATCTAGTTGATTTGAAGCAGTTCCGAGAAAGTCTAAGCTAATCCCCACTTTTCCCTCCTGGCACTTTCCATGTGGGAGATATAGCACGATGTATATTGGTTTTGAGGACAACTCAAGGGACAGTGTAGGGAGAAAAGCTCCTGGCTCGCTGAATGCCGTTCCTGGAGACCCTGCGATCAATGTGGGAGATATGTCAAGATGTGTGTTGGTTTTGAGGACGGCTCTCTGGAGAGTCTTAGCAAAGAGGTCACACGGAGAATCAGAGCAATTCTCAGAGACACTGAGAACAAGATCGACAATTCCCTCCTGGCACTTTCCCTGTAGGAGATACCGCAAGACGTTTCTGTCTATTGGGCACAGCGCTCTGCAGGGTGTTAGCAGAGACTTTCCCGGGACAGTGAAACCCTATGTCAGAGACACTGAGAAGAAGCCCCAATGTTCCCTCCAGGCATTTTCAGTGTGGGTGCCTTCTCCACGTGGTTCCTGGTTTCACTGCAGCTCTGAAGAGAATGTTAGCAAAGAGGTAAGCGGGACAGTGAAAACAGTACTCAAAGACAGGGAGAGCAAGCTCTATATTACTCTCTTGGCACTTTCAATGTGGGACATACAGCGAGATGTTTGCTGCTTTTGCGTTTGGCTATTGGGAGATTTACAGCACAAAGATATCTAGTTGATTTGAAGCAGCTCCGAGAAAGTCTAAGCTAATCCCCAATTTTCCCTCCTGGCATTTTCCATGTGGGAGATATAGCACGATGTATATTGGTTTTGAGGACAACTCAATGGACAGTGTAGGGAGAAAAGTTCCTGGCTCGCTGAATGCGGTTCCTGGAGACACTGCGATCAATGTGGGAGATATGTCAAGATGTGTGTTGGTTTTGAGGACGGCTCTCTGGAGAGTCTTAGCAAAGAGGTCACACGGAGAATCAGAGCAATTCTCAGAGACACTGAGAACAAGATCGACAATTCCCTCCTGGCACTTTCCCTGTAGGAGATACCGCAAGACGTTTCTGTATATTGGGCACAGCGCTCTGCAGGCTGTTAGCAGAGACTTTCCCGGGACAGTGAAACCCTATGTCAGAGACACTGAGAAGAAGCCCCAATGTTGCCTGCAGGCACTTTCAGTGTGGGTGCCTTCTCCACGTGGTTCCTGGTTTCACTGCAGCTCTGAAGAGAATGTTAGCAAAGAGGTAACCGGGACAGTGAAAACAGTACTCAAAGACAGGGAGAGCAAGCTCTATATTACTCTCTTGGCACTTTCAATGTGGGACATACAGCGAGATGTTTGCTGATTTTGCGTTTGGCTACTGGGAGATTTACAGCACAAAGATATCTAGTTGATTTGAAGCAGTTCCGAGAAAGTCTAAGCTAATCCCCACTTTTCCCTCCTGGCACTTTCCATGTGGGAGATATAGCACGATGTATATTGGTTTTGAGGACAACTCAAGGGACAGTGTAGGGAGAAAAGCTCCTGGCTCGCTGAATGCCGTTCCTGGAGACCCTGCGATCAATGTGGGAGATATGTCAAGATGTGTGTTGGTTTTGAGGACGGCTCTCTGGAGAGTCTTAGCAAAGAGGTCACACGGAGAATCAGAGCAATTCTCAGAGACACTGAGAACAAGATCGACAATTCCCTCCTGGCACTTTCCCTGTAGGAGATACAGCAAGACGTTTCTGTCTATTGGGCACAGCGCTCTGCAGGGTGTTAGCAGAGACTTTCCCGGGACAGTGAAACCCTATGTCAGAGACACTGAGAAGAAGCCCCAATGTTCCCTCCAGGCATTTTCAGTGTGGGTGCCTTCTCCACGTGGTTCCTGGTTTCACTGCAGCTCTGAAGAGAATGTTAGCAAAGAGGTAAGCGGGACAGTGAAAACAGTACTCAAAGACAGGGAGAGCAAGCTCTATATTACTCTCTTGGCACTTTCAATGTGGGACATACAGCGAGATGTTTGCTGCTTTTGCGTTTGGCTATTGGGAGATTTACAGCACAAAGATATCTAGTTGATTTGAAGCAGCTCCGAGAAAGTCTAAGCTAATCCCCAATTTTCCCTCCTGGCATTTTCCATGTGGGAGATATAGCACGATGTATATTGGTTTTGAGGACAACTCAATGGACAGTGTAGGGAGAAAAGTTCCTGGCTCGCTGAATGCGGTTCCTGGAGACACTGCGATCAATGTGGGAGATATGTCAAGATGTGTGTTGGTTTTGAGGACGGCTCTCTGGAGAGTCTTAGCAAAGAGGTCACACGGAGAATCAGAGCAATTCTCAGAGACACTGAGAACAAGATCGACAATTCCCTCCTGGCACTTTCCCTGTAGGAGATACCGCAAGACGTTTCTGTCTATTGGGCACAGCGCTCTGCAGGCTGTTAGCAGAGACTTTCCCGGGACAGTGAAACCCTATGTCAGAGACACTGAGAAGAAGCCCCAATGTTGCCTGCAGGCACTTTCAGTGTGGGTGCCTTCTCCACGTGGTTCCTGGTTTCACTGCAGCTCTGAAGAGAATGTTAGCAAAGAGGTAACCGGGACAGTGAAAACAGTACTCAAAGACAGGGAGAGCAAGCTCTATATTACTCTCTTGGCACTTTCAATGTGGGACATACAGCGAGATGTTCGCTGCTTTTGCGTTTGGCTATTGGGAGATTTACAGCACAAAGATATCTAGTTGATTTGAAGCAGTTCCGAGAAAGTCTAAGCTAATCCCCACTTTTCCCTCCTGGCATTTTCCATGTGGGAGATATAGCACGATGTATATTGGTTTTGAGGACAACTCAAGGGACAGTGTAGGGAGAAAAATTCCTGGCTCGCTGAATGCGGTTCCTGGAGACCCTGCGATCAATGTGGGAGATATGTCAAGATGTGTGTTGGTTTTGAGGACGGCTCTCTGGAGAGTCTTAGCAAAGAGGTCACACGGAGAATCAGAGCAATTCTCAGAGACACTGAGAACAAGATCGACAATTCCCTCCTGGCACTTTCCCTGTAGGAGATACCGCAAGACGTTTCTGTATATTGGGCACAGCGCTCTGCAGGCTGTTAGCAGAGACTTTCCCGGGACAGTGAAACCCTATGTCAGAGACACTGAGAAGAAGGTCCAATGTTCCCTCCAGGCATTTTCAGTGTGGGTGCCTTCTCCACATGGTTCCTGGTTTCACTGCAGCTCTGAAGAGAATGTTAGCAAAGAGGTAACCGGGACAGTGAAAACAGTACTCAAAGACAGGGAGAGCAAGCTCTATATTACTCTCTTGGCACTTTCAATGTGGGACATACAGCGAGATGTTTGCTGCTTTTGCGTTTGGCTATTGGGAGATTTACAGCACAAAGATATCTAGTTGATTAGAAGCAGTTCCGAGAAAGTCTAAACTAATCCCCACTTTTCCCTCCTGGCATTTTCCATGTGGGAGATATAGCACGATGTATATTGGTTTTGAGGACAACTCAAGGGACAGTGTAGGGAGAAAAGCTCCTGGCTCGCTGAATGCCGTTCCTGGAGACACTGCGATCAATGTGGGAGATATGTCAAGATGTGTGTTGGTTTTGAGGACGGCTCTCTGGAGAGTCTTAGCAAAGAGGTCACACGGAGAATCAGAGCAATTCTCAGAGACACTGAGAACAAGATCGACAATTCCCTCCTGGCACTTTCCCTGTAGGAGATACCGCAAGACGTTTCTGTATATTGGGCACAGCGCTCTGCAGGGTGTTAGCAGAGACTTTCCCGGGACAGTGAAACCCTATGTCAGAGACACTGAGAAGAAGCCCCAATGTTCCCTCCAGGCACTTTCAGTGTGGGTGCCTTCTCCACGTGGTTCCTGGTTTCACTGCAGCTCTGAAGAGAATGTTAGCAAAGAGGTAAGCGGGACAGTGAAAACAGTACTCAAAGACAGGGAGAGCAAGCTCTATATTACTCTCTTGGCACTTTCAATGTGGGACATACAGCGAGATGTTTGCTGCTTTTGCGTTTGGCTATTGGGAGATTTACAGCACAAAGATATCTAGTTGATTAGAAGCAGTTCCGAGAAAGTCTAAACTAATCCCCACTTTTCCCTCCTGGCATTTTCCATGTGGGAGATATAGCACGATGTATATTGGTTTTGAGGACAACTCAATGGACAGTGTAGGGAGAAAAGTTCCTGGCTCGCTGAATGCGGTTCCTGGAGACACTGCGATCAATGTGGGAGATATGTCAAGATGTGTGTTGGTTTTGAGGACGGCTCTCTGGAGAGTCTTAGCAAAGAGGTCACACGGAGAATCAGAGCAATTCTCAGAGACACTGAGAACAAGATCGACAATTCCCTCCTGGCACTTTCCCTGTAGGAGATACAGCAAGACGTTTCTGTCTATTGGGCACAGCGCTCTGCAGGGTGTTAGCAGAGACTTTCCCGGGACAGTGAAACCCTATGTCAGAGACACTGAGAAGAAGGCCCAATGTTCCCTCCAGGCATTTTCAGTGTGGGTGCCTTCTCCACGTGGTTCCTGGTTTCACTGCAGCTCTGAAGAGAATGTTAGCAAAGAGGTAACCGGGACAGTGAAAACAGTACTCAAAGACAGGGAGAGCAAGCTCTATATTACTCTCTTGGCACTTTCAATGTGGGACATACAGCGAGATGTTTGCTGCTTTTGCATTTGGCTATTGGGAGATTTACAGCACAAAGATATCTAGTTGATTAGAAGCAGTTCCGAGAAAGTCTAAACTAATCCCCACTTTTCCCTCCTGGCATTTTCCATGTGGGAGATATCGCACGATGTATATTGGTTTTGAGGACAACTCAAGGGACAGTGTAGGGAGAAAAGTTCCTGGCTCGCTGAATGCGGTTCCTGGAGACACTGCGATCAATGTGGGAGATATGTCAAGATGTGTGTTGGTTTTGAGGACGGCTCTCTGGAGAGTCTTAGCAAAGAGGTCACACGGAGAATCAGAGCAATTCTCAGAGACACTGAGAACAAGATCGACAATTCCCTCCTGGCACTTTCCCTGTAGGAGATACCGCAAGACGTTTCTGTCTATTGGGCACAGCGCTCTGCAGGCTGTTAGCAGAGACTTTCCCGGGACAGTGAAACCCTATGTCAGAGACACTGAGAAGAAGCCCCAATGTTGCCTGCAGGCACTTTCAGTGTGGGTGCCTTCTCCACGTGGTTCCTGGTTTCACTGCAGCTCTGAAGAGAATGTTAGCAAAGAGGTAACCGGGACAGTGAAAACAGTACTCAAAGACAGGGAGAGCAAGCTCTATATTACTCTCTTGGCACTTTCAATGTGGGACATACAGCGAGATGTTCGCTGCTTTTGCGTTTGGCTATTGGGAGATTTACAGCACAAAGATATCTAGTTGATTTGAAGCAGTTCCGAGAAAGTCTAAGCTAATCCCCACTTTTCCCTCCTGGCATTTTCCATGTGGGAGATATAGCACGATGTATATTGGTTTTGAGGACAACTCAAGGGACAGTGTAGGGAGAAAAATTCCTGGCTCACTGAATGCGGTTCCTGGAGACCCTGCGATCAATGTGGGAGATATGTCAAGATGTGTGTTGGTTTTGAGGACGGCTCTCTGGAGAGTCTTAGCAAAGAGGTCACACGGAGAATCAGAGCAATTCTCAGAGACACTGAGAACAAGATCGACAATTCCCTCCTGGCACTTTCCCTGTAGGAGATACCGCAAGACGTTTCTGTATATTGGGCACAGCGCTCTGCAGGGTGTTAGCAGAGACTTTCCCGGGACAGTGAAACCCTATGTCAGAGACACTGAGAAGAAGCCCCAATGTTGCCTGCAGGCACTTTCAGTGTGGGTGCCTTCTCCACGTGGTTCCTGGTTTCACTGCAGCTCTGAAGAGAATGTTAGCAAAGAGGTAACCGGGACAGTGAAAACAGTACTCAAAGACAAGGAGAGCAAGCTCTATATTACTCTCTTGGCACTTTCAATGTGGGACATACAGCGAGATGTTTGCTGCTTTTGCGTTTGGCTATTGGGAGATTTACAGCACAAAGATATCTAGTTGATTTGAAGCAGTTCCGAGAAAGTCTAAGCTAATCCCCACTTTTCCCTCCTGGCACTTTCCATGTGGGAGATATAGCACGATGTATATTGGTTTTGAGGACAACTCAAGGGACAGTGTAGGGAGAAAAGTTCCTGGCTCGCTGAATGCCGTGCCTGGAGACCCTGCGATCAATGTGGGAGATATGTCAAGATGTGTGTTGGTTTTGAGGACGGCTCTCTGGAGAGTCTTAGCAAAGAGGTCACACGGAGAATCAGAGCAATTCTCAGAGACACTGAGAACAAGATCGACAATTCCCTCCTGGCACTTTCCCTGTAGGAGATACCGCAAGACGTTTCTGTATATTGGGCACAGCGCTCTGCAGGGTGTTAGCAGAGACTTTCCCGGGACAGTGAAACCCTATGTCAGAGACACTGAGAAGAAGCCCCAATGTTGCCTGCAGGCACTTTCAGTGTGGGTGCCTTCTCCACGTGGTTCCTGGTTTCACTGCAGCTCTGAAGAGAATGTTAGCAAAGAGGTAAGCGGGACAGTGAAAACAGTACTCAAAGACAGGGAGAGCAAGCTCTATATTACTCTCTTGGCACTTTCAATGTGGGACATACAGCGAGATGTTTGCTGCTTTTGCGTTTGGCTATTGGGAGATTTACAGCACAAAGATATCTAGTTGATTTGAAGCAGTTCCGAGAAAGTCTAAGCTAATCCTCACTTTTCCCTCCTGGCACTTTCCATGTGGGAGATATAGCACGATGTATATTGGTTTTGAGGACAACTCAATGGGCAGTGTATGGAGAAAAGCTCCTGGCTCACTGAACGCCGTTCCTGGAGACCCTGCGATCAATGTGGGAGATATGTCAAGATGTGTGTTGGTTTTGAGGACGGCTCTCTGGAGAGTCTTAGCAAAGAGGTCACACGGAGAATCAGAGCAATTCTCAGAGACACTGAGAACAAGGTCGACAATTCCCTCCTGGCACTTTCCCTGTAGGAGATACCGCAAGACGTTTCTGTATATTGGGCACAGCGCTCTGCAGGGTGTTAGCAGAGACTTTCCCGGGACAGTGAAACCCTATGTCAGAGACACTGAGAAGAAGCCCCAATGTTGCCTGCAGGCACTTTCAGTGTGGGTGCCTTCTCCACGTGGTTCCTGGTTTCACTGCAGCTCTGAAGAGAATGTTAGCAAAGAGGTAACCGGGACAGTGAAAACAGTACTCAAAGACAGGGAGAGCAAGCTCTATATTACTCTCTTGGCACTTTCAATGTGGGACATACAGCGAGATGTTTGCTGATTTTGCGTTTGGCTACTGGGAGATTTACAGCACAAAGATATCTAGTTGATTTGAAGCAGTTCCGAGAAAGTCTAAGCTAATCCCCACTTTTCCCTCCTGGCACTTTCCATGTGGGAGATATAGCACGATGTATATTGGTTTTGAGGACAACTCAAGGGACAGTGTAGGGAGAAAAGCTCCTGGCTCGCTGAATGCCGTTCCTGGAGACACTGCGATCAATGTGGGAGATATGTCAAGATGTGTGTTGGTTTTGAGGACGGCTCTCTGGAGAGTCTTAGCAAAGAGGTCACACGGAGAATCAGAGCAATTCTCAGAGACACTGAGAACAAGATCGACAATTCCCTCCTGGCACTTTCCCTGTAGGAGATACAGCAAGACGTTTCTGTCTATTGGGCACAGCGCTCTGCAGGGTGTTAGCAGAGACTTTCCCGGGACAGTGAAACCCTATGTCAGAGACACTGAGAAGAAGCCCCAATGTTCCCTCCAGGCATTTTCAGTGTGGGTGCCTTCTCCACGTGGTTCCTGGTTTCACTGCAGCTCTGAAGAGAATGTTAGCAAAGAGGTAACCGGGACAGTGAAAACAGTACTCAAAGACAGGGAGAGCAAGCTCTATATTACTCTCTTGGCACTTTCAATGTGGGACATACAGCGAGATGTTTGCTGCTTTTGCATTTGGCTATTGGGAGATTTACAGCACAAAGATATCTAGTTGATTTGAAGCAGTTCCGAGAAAGTTTAAGCTAATCCCCACTTTTCCCTCCTGGCATTTTCCATGTGGGAGATATAGCACGATGTATATTGGTTTTGAGGACAACTCAAGGGACAGTGTAGGGAGAAAAGTTCCTGGCTCGCTGAATGCGGTTCCTGGAGACACTGCGATCAATGTGGGAGATATGTCAAGATGTGTGTTGGTTTTGAGGACGGCTCTCTGGAGAGTCTTAGCAAAGAGGTCACACGGAGAATCAGAGCAATTCTCAGAGACACTGAGAACAAGATCGACAATTCCCTCCTGGCACTTTCCCTGTAGGAGATACAGCAAGACGTTTCTGTCTATTGGGCACAGCGCTCTGCAGGCTGTTAGCAGAGACTTTCCCGGGACAGTGAAACCCTATGTCAGAGACACTGAGAAGAAGGCCCAATGTTGCCTGCAGGCACTTTCAGTGTGGGTGCCTTCTCCACGTGGTTCCTGGTTTCACTGCAGCTCTGAAGAGAATGTTAGCAAAGAGGTAACCGGGACAGTGAAAACAGTACTCAAAGACAGGGAGAGCAAGCTCTATATTACTCTCTTGGCACTTTCAATGTGGGACATACAGTGAGATGTTTGCTGCTTTTGCGTTTGGCTATTGGGAGATTTACAGCACAAAGATATCTAGTTGATTTGAAGCAGTTCCGAGAAAGTTTAAGCTAATCCCCACTTTTCCCTCCTGGCATTTTCCATGTGGGAGATATAGCACGATGTATATTGGTTTTGAGGACAACTCTATGGACAGTGTAGGGAGAAAAGTTCCTGGCTCGCTGAATGCGGTTCCTGGAGACACTGCGATCAATGTGGGAGATATGTCAAGATGTGTGTTGGTTTTGAGGACGGCTCTCTGGAGAGTCTTAGCAAAGAGGTCACACGGAGAATCAGAGCAATTCTCAGAGACACTGAGAACAAGATCGACAATTCCCTCCTGGCACTTTCCCTGTAGGAGATACAGCAAGACGTTTCTGTCTATTGGGCACAGCGCTCTGCAGGCTGTTAGCAGAGACTTTCCCGGGACAGTGAAACCCTATGTCAGAGACACTGAGAAGAAGGCCCAATGTTCCCTCCAGGCATTTTCAGTGTGGGTGCCTTCTCCACGTGGTTCCTGGTTTCACTGCAGCTCTGAAGAGAATGTTAGCAAAGAGGTAACCGGGACAGTGAAAACAGTACTCAAAGACAGGGAGAGCAAGCTCTATATTACTCTCTTGGCACTTTCAATGTGGGACATACAGCGAGATGTTTGCTGCTTTTGCATTTGGCTATTGGGAGATTTACAGCACAAAGATATCTAGTTGATTAGAAGCAGTTCCGAGAAAGTCTAAACTAATCCCCACTTTTCCCTCCTGGCATTTTCCATGTGGGAGATATCGCACGATGTATATTGGTTTTGAGGACAACTCAAGGGACAGTGTAGGGAGAAAAGTTCCTGGCTCGCTGAATGCGGTTCCTGGAGACACTGCGATCAATGTGGGAGATATGTCAAGATGTGTGTTGGTTTTGAGGACGGCTCTCTGGAGAGTCTTAGCAAAGAGGTCACACGGAGAATCAGAGCAATTCTCAGAGACACTGAGAACAAGATCGACAATTCCCTCCTGGCACTTTCCCTGTAGGAGATACCGCAAGACGTTTCTGTCTATTGGGCACAGCGCTCTGCAGGGTGTTAGCAGAGACTTTCCCGGGACAGTGAAACCCTATGTCAGAGACACTGAGAAGAAGCCCCAATGTTGCCTGCAGGCACTTTCAGTGTGGGTGCCTTCTCCACGTGGTTCCTGGTTTCACTGCAGCTCTGAAGAGAATGTTAGCAAAGAGGTAACCGGGACAGTGAAAACAGTACTCAAAGACAGGGAGAGCAAGCTCTATATTACTCTCTTGGCACTTTCAATGTGGGACATACAGCGAGATGTTTGCTGCTTTTGCGTTTGGCTATTGGGAGATTTACAGCACAAAGATATCTAGTTGATTTGAAGCAGTTCCGAGAAAGTCTAAGCTAATCCCCACTTTTCCCTCCTGGCATTTTCCATGTGGGAGATATAGCACGATGTATATTGGTTTTGAGGACAACTCAAGGGACAGTGTAGGGAGAAAAATTCCTGGCTCGCTGAATGCGGTTCCTGGAGACCCTGCGATCAATGTGGGAGATATGTCAAGATGTGTGTTGGTTTTGAGGACGGCTCTCTGGAGAGTCTTAGCAAAGAGGTCACACGGAGAATCAGAGCAATTCTCAGAGACACTGAGAACAAGATCGACAATTCCCTCCTGGCACTTTCCCTGTAGGAGATACCGCAAGACGTTTCTGTATATTGGGCACAGCGCTCTGCAGGGTGTTAGCAGAGACTTTCCCGGGACAGTGAAACCCTATGTCAGAGACACTGAGAAGAAGCCCCAATGTTGCCTGCAGGCACTTTCAGTGTGGGTGCCTTCTCCACGTGGTTCCTGGTTTCACTGCAGCTCTGAAGAGAATGTTAGCAAAGAGGTAAGCGGGACAGTGAAAACAGTACTCAAAGACAGGGAGAGCAAGCTCTATATTACTCTCTTGGCACTTTCAATGTGGGACATACAGCGAGATGTTTGCTGCTTTTGCGTTTGGCTATTGGGAGATTTACAGCACAAAGATATCTAGTTGATTTGAAGCAGTTCCGAGAAAGTCTAAGCTAATCCCCACTTTTCCCTCCTGGCACTTTCCATGTGGGAGATATAGCACGATGTATATTGGTTTTGAGGACAACTCAAGGGACAGTGTAGGGAGAAAAGTTCCTGGCTCGCTGAATGCGGTTCCTGGAGACCCTGCGATCATTGTGGGAGATATGTCAAGATGTGTGTTGGTTTTGAGGACGGCTCTCTGGAGAGTCTTAGCAAAGAGGTCACACGGAGAATCAGAGCAATTCTCAGAGACACTGAGCACAAGATCGACAATTCCCTCCTGGCACTTTCCCTGTAGGAGATACCGCAAGACGTTTCTGTATATTGGGCACAGCGCTCTGCAGGCTGTTAGCAGAGACTTTCCCGGGACTGTGAAAACCTATGTCAGAGACACTGAGAAGAAGGCCCAATGTTCCCTCCAGGCATTTTCAGTGTGGGTGCCTTCTCCACGTGGTTCCTGGTTTCACTGCAGCTCTGAAGAGAATGTTAGCAAAGAGGTAACCGGGACAGTGAAAACAGTACTCAAAGACAGGGAGAGCAAGCTCTATATTACTCTCTTGGCACTTTCAATGTGGGACATACAGCGAGATGTTTGCTGCTTTTGCGTTTGGCTATTGGGAGATTTACAGCACAAAGATATCTAGTTGATTTGAAGCAGTTCCGAGAAAGTCTAAGCTAATCCCCACTTTTCCCTCCTGGCATTTTCCATGTGGGAGATATAGCACGATGTATATTGGTTTTGAGGACAACTCAATGGACAGTGTAGGGAGAAAAGCTCCTGGCTCGCTGAATGCCGTTCCTGGAGACCCTGCGATCAATGTGGGAGATATGTCAAGATGTGTGTTGGTTTTGAGGACGGCTCTCTGGAGAGTCTTAGCAAAGAGGTCACACGGAGAATCAGAGCAATTCTCAGAGACACTGAGAACAAGATCGACAATTCCCTCCTGGCACTTTCCCTGTAGGAGATACCGCAAGACGTTTCTGTATATTGGGCACAGCGCTCTGCAGGGTGTTAGCAGAGACTTTCCCGGGACAGTGAAACCCTATGTCAGAGACACTGAGAAGAAGCCCCAATGTTGCCTGCAGGCACTTTCAGTGTGGGTGCCTTCTCCACGTGGTTCCTGGTTTCACTGCAGCTCTGAAGAGAATGTTAGCAAAGAGGTAAGCGGGACAGTGAAAACAGTACTCAAAGACAGGGAGAGCAAGCTCTATATTACTCTCTTGGCACTTTCAATGTGGGACATACAGCGAGATGTTTGCTGCTTTTGCGTTTGGCTATTGGGAGATTTACAGCACAAAGATATCTAGTTGATTTGAAGCAGTTCCGAGAAAGTCTAAGCTAATCCCCACTTTTCCCTCCTGGCACTTTCCATGTGGGAGATATAGCACGATGTATATTGGTTTTGAGGACAACTCAAGGGACAGTGTAGGGAGAAAAGTTCCTGGCTCGCTGAATGCGGTTCCTGGAGACCCTGCGATCATTGTGGGAGATATGTCAAGATGTGTGTTGGTTTTGAGGACGGCTCTCTGGAGAGTCTTAGCAAAGAGGTCACACGGAGAATCAGAGCAATTCTCAGAGACACTGAGCACAAGATCGACAATTCCCTCCTGGCACTTTCCCTGTAGGAGATACCGCAAGACGTTTCTGTATATTGGGCACAGCGCTCTGCAGGGTGTTAGCAGAGACTTTCCCGGGACTGTGAAAACCTATGTCAGAGACACTGAGAAGAAGGCCCAATGTTCCCTCCAGGCATTTTCAGTGTGGGTGCCTTCTCCACGTGGTTCCTGGTTTCACTGCAGCTCTGAAGAGAATGTTAGCAAAGAGGTAACCGGGACAGTGAAAACAGTACTCAAAGACAGGGAGAGCAAGCTCTATATTACTCTCTTGGCACTTTCAATGTGGGACATACAGCGAGATGTTTGCTGCTTTTGCGTTTGGCTATTGGGAGATTTACAGCACAAAGATATCTAGTTGATTTGAAGCAGTTCCGAGAAAGTCTAAGCTAATCCCCACTTTTCCCTCCTGGCATTTTCCATGTGGGAGATATAGCACGATGTATATTGGTTTTGAGGACAACTCAATGGACAGTGTAGGGAGAAAAGCTCCTGGCTCACTGAATGCCGTTCCTGGAGACACTGCGATCAATGTGGGAGATATGTCAAGATGTGTGTTGGTTTTGAGGACGGCTCTCTGGAGAGTCTTAGCAAAGAGGTCACACGGAGAATCAGAGCAATTCTCAGAGACACTGAGAACAAGATCGACAATTCCCTCCTGGCACTTTCCCTGTAGGAGATACCGCAAGACGTTTCTGTATATTGGGCACAGCGCTCTGCAGGGTGTTAGCAGAGACTTTCCCGGGACAGTGAAACCCTATGTCAGAGACACTGAGAAGAAGCCCCAATGTTGCCTGCAGGCACTTTCAGTGTGGGTGCCTTCTCCACGTGGTTCCTGGTTTCACTGCAGCTCTGAAGAGAATGTTAGTAAAGAGGTAAGCGGGACAGTGATAACAGTACTCAAAGACAGGGAGAGCAAGCTCTATATTACTCTCTTGGCACTTTCAATGTGGGACATACAGCGAGATGTTCGCTGCTTTTGCGTTTGGCTATTGGGAGATTTACAGCACAAAGATATCTAGTTGATTTGAAGCAGTTCCGAGAAAGTCTAAGCTAATCCCCACTTTTCCCTCCTGGCATTTTCCATGTGGGAGATATAGCACGATGTATATTGGTTTTGAGGACAACTCAAGGGACGGTGTAGGGAGAAAAGTTCCTGGCTCGCTGAATGCCGTTCCTGGAGACACTGCGATCAATGTGGGAGATATGTCAAGATGTGTGTTGGTTTTGAGGACGGCTCTCTGGAGAGTCTTAGCAAAGAGGTCACACGGAGAATCAGAGCAATTCTCAGAGACACTGAGAACAAGATCGACAATTCCCTCCTGGCACTTTCCCTGTAGGAGATACCGCAAGACGTTTCTGTATATTGGGCACAGCGCTCTGCAGGCTGTTAGCAGAGACTTTCCCGGGACAGTGAAACCCTATGTCAGAGACACTGAGAAGAAGGCCCAATGTTGCCTGCAGGCACTTTCAGTGTGGGTGCCTTCTCCACGTGGTTCCTGGATTCACTGCAGCTCTGAAGAGAATGTTAGCAAAGAGGTAACCGGGACAGTGAAAACGGTACTCAAAGACAGGGAGAGCAAGCTCTATATTACTCTCTTGGCACTTTCAATGTGGGACATACAGCGAGATGTTTGCTGCTTTTGCGTTTGGCTATTGGGAGATTTACAGCACAAAGATATCTAGTTGATTAGAAGCAGTTCCGAGAAAGTCTAAACTAATCCCCACTTTTCCCTCCTGGCATTTTCCATGTGGGAGATATAGCACGATGTATATTGGTTTTGAGGACAACTCAAGGGACAGTGTAGGGAGAAAAGCTCCTGGCTCGCTGAATGCGGTTCCTGGAGACTCTGCGATCAATGTGGGAGATATGTCAAGATGTGTGTTGGTTTTGAGGACGGCTCTCTGGAGAGTCTTAGCAAAGAGGTCACACGGAGAATCAGAGCAATTCTCAGAGACACTGAGAACAAGATCGACAATTCCCTCCTGGCACTTTCCCTGTAGGAGATACCGCAAGACGTTTCTGTATATTGGGCACAGCGCTCTGCAGGCTGTTAGCAGAGACTTTCCCGGGACAGTGAAACCCTATGTCAGAGACACTGAGAAGAAGGCCCAATGTTGCCTGCAGGCACTTTCAGTGTGGGTGCCTTCTCCACGTGGTTCCTGGTTTCACTGCAGCTCTGAAGAGAATGTTAGCAAAGAGGTAACCGGGACAGTGAAAACAGTACTCAAAGACAGGGAGAGCAAGCTCTATATTACTCTCTTGGCACTTTCAATGTGGGACATACAGCGAGATGTTTGCTGCTTTTGCGTTTGGCTACTGGGAGATTTACAGCACAAAGATATCTAGTTGATTTGAAGCAGTTCCGAGAAAGTCTAAGCTAATCCCCACTTTTCCCTCCTGGCATTTTCCATGTGGGAGATATAGCACGATGTATATTGGTTTTGAGGACAACTCAAGGGACAGTGTAGGGAGAAAAGCTCCTGGCTCACTGAACGCCGTTCCTGGAGACCCTGCGATCAATGTGGGAGATATGTCAAGATGTGTGTTGGTTTTGAGGACGGCTCTCTGGAGAGTCTTAGCAAAGAGGTCACACGGAGAATCAGAGCAATTCTCAGAGACACTGAGAACAAGATCGACAATTCCCTCCTGGCACTTTCCCTGTAGGAGACACCGCAAGACGTTTCTGTATATTGGGCACAGCGCTCTGCAGGGTGTTAGCAGAGACTTTCCCGGGACAGTGAAACCCTATGTCAGAGACACTGAGAAGAAGCCCCAATGTTCCCTCCAGGCACTTTCAGTGTGGGTGCCTTCTCCACGTGGTTCCTGGTTTCACTGCAGCTCTGAAGAGAATGTTAGCAAAGAGGTAACCGGGACAGTGAAAACGGTACTCAAAGACAGGGAGAGCAAGCTCTATATTACTCTCTTGGCACTTTCAATGTGGGACATACAGCGAGATGTTTGCTGCTTTTGCGTTTGGCTATTGGGAGATTTACAGCACAAAGATATCTAGTTGATTAGAAGCAGTTCCGAGAAAGTCTAAACTAATCCCCACTTTTCCCTCCTGGCATTTTCCATGTGGGAGATATAGCACGATGTATATTGGTTTTGAGGACAACTCAAGGGACAGTGTAGGGAGAAAAGCTCCTGGCTCGCTGAATGCGGTTCCTGGAGACACTGCGATCAATGTGGGAGATATGTCAAGATGTGTGTTGGTTTTGAGGACGGCTCTCTGGAGAGTCTTAGCAAAGAGGTCACATGGAGAATCAGAGCAATTCTCAGAGACACTGAGAACAAGATCGACAATTCCCTCCTGGCACTTTCCCTGTAGGAGATACCGCAAGACGTTTCTGTATATTGGGCACAGCGCTCTGCAGGCTGTTAGCAGAGACTTTCCCGGGACAGTGAAACCCTATGTCAGAGACACTGAGAAGAAGCCCCAATGTTCCCTCCAGGCACTTTCAGTGTGGGTGCCTTCTCCACGTGGTTCCTGGTTTCACTGCAGCTCTGAAGAGAATGTTAGCAAAGAGGTAACCGGGACAGTGAAAACGGTACTCAAAGACAGGGAGAGCAAGCTCTATATTACTCTCTTGGCACTTTCAATGTGGGACATACAGCGAGATGTTTGCTGCTTTTGCGTTTGGCTATTGGGAGATTTACAGCACAAAGATATCTAGTTGATTTGAAGCAGTTCCGAGAAAGTCTAAGCTAATCCCCACTTTTCCCTCCTGGCATTTTCCATGTGGGAGATATAGCACGATGTATATTGGTTTTGAGGACAACTCAAGGGACGGTGTAGGGAGAAAAGTTCCTGGCTCGCTGAATGCCGTTCCTGGAGACACTGCGATCAATGTGGGAGATATGTCAAGATGTGTGTTGGTTTTGAGGACGGCTCTCTGGAGAGTCTTAGCAAAGAGGTCACACGGAGAATCAGAGCAATTCTCAGAGACACTGAGAACAAGATCGACAATTCCCTCCTGGCACTTTCCCTGTAGGAGATACCGCAAGACGTTTCTGTATATTGGGCACAGCGCTCTGCAGGGTGTTAGCAGAGACTTTCCCGGGACAGTGAAACCCTATGTCAGAGACACTGAGAAGAAGCCCCAATGTTGCCTGCAGGCACTTTCAGTGTGGGTGCCTTCTCCACGTGGTTCCTGGATTCACTGCAGCTCTGAAGAGAATGTTAGCAAAGAGGTAACCGGGACAGTGAAAACGGTACTCAAAGACAGGGAGAGCAAGCTCTATATTACTCTCTTGGCACTTTCAATGTGGGACATACAGCGAGATGTTTGCTGCTTTTGCGTTTGGCTATTGGGAGATTTACAGCACAAAGATATCTAGTTGATTAGAAGCAGTTCCGAGAAAGTCTAAACTAATCCCCACTTTTCCCTCCTGGCATTTTCCATGTGGGAGATATAGCACGATGTATATTGGTTTTGAGGACAACTCAAGGGACAGTGTAGGGAGAAAAGCTCCTGGCTCGCTGAATGCGGTTCCTGGAGACTCTGCGATCAATGTGGGAGATATGTCAAGATGTGTGTTGGTTTTGAGGACGGCTCTCTGGAGAGTCTTAGCAAAGAGGTCACACGGAGAATCAGAGCAATTCTCAGAGACACTGAGAACAAGATCGACAATTCCCTCCTGGCACTTTCCCTGTAGGATATACCGCAAGACGTTTCTGTATATTGGGCACAGCGCTCTGCAGGGTGTTAGCAGAGACTTTCCCGGGACAGTGAAACCCTATGTCAGAGACACTGAGAAGAAGCCCCAATGTTGCCTGCAGGCACTTTCAGTGTGGGTGCCTTCTCCACATGGTTCCTGGTTTCACTGCAGCTCTGAAGAGAATGTTAGCAAAGAGGTAACCGGGACAGTGAAAAGAGTACTCAAAGACAGGGAGAGCAAGCTCTATATTACTCTCTTGGCACTTTCAATGTGGGACATACAGCGAGATGTTCGCTGCTTTTGCGTTTGGCTACTGGGAGATTTACAGCACAAAGATATCTAGTTGATTTGAAGCAGTTCCGAGAAAGTCTAAGCTAATCCCCACTTTTCCCTCCTGGCATTTTCCATGTGGGAGATATAGCATGATGTATATTGGTTTTGAGGACAACTCAAGGGACAGTGTAGGGAGAAAAGCTCCTGGCTCGCTGAATGCGGTTCCTGGAGACTCTGCGATCAATGTGGGAGATATGTCAAGATGTGTGTTGGTTTTGAGGACGGCTCTCTGGAGAGTCTTAACAAAGAGGTCACACGGAGAATCAGAGCAATTCTCAGAGACACTGAGAACAAGATCGACAATTCCCTCCTGGCACTTTCCCTGTAGGAGACACCGCAAGACGTTTCTGTATATTGGGCACAGCGCTCTGCAGGGTGTTAGCAGAGACTTTCCCGGGACAGTGAAACCCTATGTCAGAGACACTGAGAAGAAGCCCCAATGTTGCCTGCAGGCACTTTCAGTGTGGGTGCCTTCTCCACGTGGTTCCTGGATTCACTGCAGCTCTGAAGAGAATGTTAGCAAAGAGGTAACCGGGACAGTGAAAACGGTACTCAAAGACAGGGAGAGCAAGCTCTATATTACTCTCTTGGCACTTTCAATGTGGGACATACAGCGAGATGTTTGCTGCTTTTGCGTTTGGCTATTGGGAGATTTACAGCACAAAGATATCTAGTTGATTAGAAGCAGTTCCGAGAAAGTCTAAACTAATCCCCACTTTTCCCTCCTGGCATTTTCCATGTGGGAGATATAGCACGATGTATATTGGTTTTGAGGACAACTCAAGGGACAGTGTAGGGAGAAAAGCTCCTGGCTCGCTGAATGCGGTTCCTGGAGACTCTGCGATCAATGTGGGAGATATGTCAAGATGTGTGTTGGTTTTGAGGACGGCTCTCTGGAGAGTCTTAGCAAAGAGGTCACACGGAGAATCAGAGCAATTCTCAGAGACACTGAGAACAAGATCGACAATTCCCTCCTGGCACTTTCCCTGTAGGATATACCGCAAGACGTTTCTGTATATTGGGCACAGCGCTCTGCAGGGTGTTAGCAGAGACTTTCCCGGGACAGTGAAACCCTATGTCAGAGACACTGAGAAGAAGCCCCAATGTTGCCTGCAGGCACTTTCAGTGTGGGTGCCTTCTCCACATGGTTCCTGGTTTCACTGCAGCTCTGAAGAGAATGTTAGCAAAGAGGTAACCGGGACAGTGAAAAGAGTACTCAAAGACAGGGAGAGCAAGCTCTATATTACTCTCTTGGCACTTTCAATGTGGGACATACAGCGAGATGTTCGCTGCTTTTGCGTTTGGCTACTGGGAGATTTACAGCACAAAGATATCTAGTTGATTTGAAGCAGTTCCGAGAAAGTCTAAGCTAATCCCCACTTTTCCCTCCTGGCATTTTCCATGTGGGAGATATAGCATGATGTATATTGGTTTTGAGGACAACTCAAGGGACAGTGTAGGGAGAAAAGCTCCTGGCTCGCTGAATGCGGTTCCTGGAGACTCTGCGATCAATGTGGGAGATATGTCAAGATGTGTGTTGGTTTTGAGGACGGCTCTCTGGAGAGTCTTAACAAAGAGGTCACACGGAGAATCAGAGCAATTCTCAGAGACACTGAGAACAAGATCGACAATTCCCTCCTGGCACTTTCCCTGTAGGAGACACCGCAAGACGTTTCTGTATATTGGGCACAGCGCTCTGCAGGGTGTTAGCAGAGACTTTCCCGGGACAGTGAAACCCTATGTCAGAGACACTGAGAAGAAGCCCCAATGTTGCCTGCAGGCACTTTCAGTGTGGGTGCCTTCTCCACGTGGTTCCTGGTTTCACTGCAGCTCTGAAGAGAATGTTAGCAAAGAGGTAACCGGGACAGTGAAAACGGTACTCAAAGACAGGGAGAGCAAGCTCTATATTACTCTCTTGGCACTTTCAATGTGGGACATACAGCGAGATGTTTGCTGCTTTTGCGTTTGGCTATTGGGAGATTTACAGCACAAAGATATCTAGTTGATTAGAAGCAGTTCCGAGAAAGTCTAAACTAATCCCCACTTTTCCCTCCTGGCATTTTCCATGTGGGAGATATAGCACGATGTATATTGGTTTTGAGGACAACTCAAGGGACAGTGTAGGGAGAAAAGCTCCTGGCTCGCTGAATGCGGTTCCTGGAGACACTGCGATCAATGTGGGAGATATGTCAAGATGTGTGTTGGTTTTGAGGACGGCTCTCTGGAGAGTCTTAGCAAAGAGGTCACATGGAGAATCAGAGCAATTCTCAGAGACACTGAGAACAAGATCGACAATTCCCTCCTGGCACTTTCCCTGTAGGAGATACCGCAAGACGTTTCTGTATATTGGGCACAGCGCTCTGCAGGCTGTTAGCAGAGACTTTCCCGGGACAGTGAAACCCTATGTCAGAGACACTGAGAAGAAGCCCCAATGTTCCCTCCAGGCACTTTCAGTGTGGGTGCCTTCTCCACGTGGTTCCTGGTTTCACTGCAGCTCTGAAGAGAATGTTAGCAAAGAGGTAACCGGGACAGTGAAAACGGTACTCAAAGACAGGGAGAGCAAGCTCTATATTACTCTCTTGGCACTTTCAATGTGGGACATACAGCGAGATGTTTGCTGCTTTTGCGTTTGGCTATTGGGAGATTTACAGCACAAAGATATCTAGTTGATTTGAAGCAGTTCCGAGAAAGTCTAAGCTAATCCCCACTTTTCCCTCCTGGCATTTTCCATGTGGGAGATATAGCACGATGTATATTGGTTTTGAGGACAACTCAAGGGACGGTGTAGGGAGAAAAGTTCCTGGCTCGCTGAATGCCGTTCCTGGAGACACTGCGATCAATGTGGGAGATATGTCAAGATGTGTGTTGGTTTTGAGGACGGCTCTCTGGAGAGTCTTAGCAAAGAGGTCACACGGAGAATCAGAGCAATTCTCAGAGACACTGAGAACAAGATCGACAATTCCCTCCTGGCACTTTCCCTGTAGGAGATACCGCAAGACGTTTCTGTATATTGGGCACAGCGCTCTGCAGGGTGTTAGCAGAGACTTTCCCGGGACAGTGAAACCCTATGTCAGAGACACTGAGAAGAAGCCCCAATGTTGCCTGCAGGCACTTTCAGTGTGGGTGCCTTCTCCACGTGGTTCCTGGATTCACTGCAGCTCTGAAGAGAATGTTAGCAAAGAGGTAACCGGGACAGTGAAAACGGTACTCAAAGACAGGGAGAGCAAGCTCTATATTACTCTCTTGGCACTTTCAATGTGGGACATACAGCGAGATGTTTGCTGCTTTTGCGTTTGGCTATTGGGAGATTTACAGCACAAAGATATCTAGTTGATTAGAAGCAGTTCCGAGAAAGTCTAAACTAATCCCCACTTTTCCCTCCTGGCATTTTCCATGTGGGAGATATAGCACGATGTATATTGGTTTTGAGGACAACTCAAGGGACAGTGTAGGGAGAAAAGCTCCTGGCTCGCTGAATGCGGTTCCTGGAGACTCTGCGATCAATGTGGGAGATATGTCAAGATGTGTGTTGGTTTTGAGGACGGCTCTCTGGAGAGTCTTAGCAAAGAGGTCACACGGAGAATCAGAGCAATTCTCAGAGACACTGAGAACAAGATCGACAATTCCCTCCTGGCACTTTCCCTGTAGGATATACCGCAAGACGTTTCTGTATATTGGGCACAGCGCTCTGCAGGGTGTTAGCAGAGACTTTCCCGGGACAGTGAAACCCTATGTCAGAGACACTGAGAAGAAGCCCCAATGTTGCCTGCAGGCACTTTCAGTGTGGGTGCCTTCTCCACATGGTTCCTGGTTTCACTGCAGCTCTGAAGAGAATGTTAGCAAAGAGGTAACCGGGACAGTGAAAAGAGTACTCAAAGACAGGGAGAGCAAGCTCTATATTACTCTCTTGGCACTTTCAATGTGGGACATACAGCGAGATGTTCGCTGCTTTTGCGTTTGGCTACTGGGAGATTTACAGCACAAAGATATCTAGTTGATTTGAAGCAGTTCCGAGAAAGTCTAAGCTAATCCCCACTTTTCCCTCCTGGCATTTTCCATGTGGGAGATATAGCATGATGTATATTGGTTTTGAGGACAACTCAAGGGACAGTGTAGGGAGAAAAGCTCCTGGCTCGCTGAATGCGGTTCCTGGAGACTCTGCGATCAATGTGGGAGATATGTCAAGATGTGTGTTGGTTTTGAGGACGGCTCTCTGGAGAGTCTTAACAAAGAGGTCACACGGAGAATCAGAGCAATTCTCAGAGACACTGAGAACAAGATCGACAATTCCCTCCTGGCACTTTCCCTGTAGGAGATACCGCAAGACGTTTCTGTATATTGGGCACAGCGCTCTGCAGGGTGTTAGCAGAGACTTTCCCGGGACAGTGAAACCCTATGTCAGAGACACTGAGAAGAAGCCCCAATGTTGCCTGCAGGCACTTTCAGTGTGGGTGCCTTCTCCACGTGGTTCCTGGTTTCACTGCAGCTCTGAAGAGAATGTTAGCAAAGAGGTAAGCGGGACAGTGAAAACAGTACTCAAAGACAGGGAGAGCAAGCTCTATATTACTCTCTTGGCACTTTCAATGTGGGACATACAGCGAGATGTTTGCTGCTTTTGCGTTTGGCTATTGGGAGATTTACAGCACAAAGATATCTAGTTGATTTGAAGCAGTTCCGAGAAAGTCTAAGCTAATCCCCACTTTTCCCTCCTGGCACTTTCCATGTGGGAGATATAGCACGATGTATATTGGTTTTGAGGACAACTCAAGGGACAGTGTAGGGAGAAAAGTTCCTGGCTCGCTGAATGCGGTTCCTGGAGACCCTGCGATCAATGTGGGAGATATGTCAAGATGTGTGTTGGTTTTGAGGACGGCTCTCTGGAGAGTCTTAGCAAAGAGGTCACACGGAGAATCAGAGCAATTCTCAGAGACACTGAGCACAAGATCGACAATTCCCTCCTGGCACTTTCCCTGTAGGAGATACCGCAAGACGTTTCTGTATATCGGGCACAGCGCTCTGCAGGGTGTTAGCAGAGACTTTCCCGGGACTGTGAAAACCTATGTCAGAGACACTGAGAAGAAGGCCCAATGTTCCCTCCAGGCATTTTCAGTGTGGGTGCCTTCTCCACGTGGTTCCTGGTTTCACTGCAGCTCTGAAGAGAATGTTAGCAAAGAGGTAACCGGGACAGTGAAAACAGTACTCAAAGACAGGGAGAGCAAGCTCTATATTACTCTCTTGGCACTTTCAATGTGGGACATACAGCGAGATGTTCGCTGCTTTTGCGTTTGGCTATTGGGAGATTTACAGCACAAAGATATCTAGTTGATTTGAAGCAGTTCCGAGAAAGTCTAAGCTAATCCCCACTTTTCCCTCCTGGCATTTTCCATGTGGGAGATATAGCACGATGTATATTGGTTTTGAGGACAACTCAAGGGACGGTGTAGGGAGAAAAGTTCCTGGCTCGCTGAATGCCGTTCCTGGAGACACTGCGATCAATGTGGGAGATATGTCAAGATGTGTGTTGGTTTTGAGGACGGCTCTCTGGAGAGTCTTAGCAAAGAGGTCACACGGAGAATCAGAGCAATTCTCAGAGACACTGAGAACAAGATCGACAATTCCCTCCTGGCACTTTCCCTGTAGGAGATACCGCAAGACGTTTCTGTATATTGGGCACAGCGCTCTGCAGGGTGTTAGCAGAGACTTTCCCGGGACAGTGAAACCCTATGTCAGAGACACTGAGAAGAAGGCCCAATGTTGCCTGCAGGCACTTTCAGTGTGGGTGCCTTCTCCACGTGGTTCCTGGATTCACTGCAGCTCTGAAGAGAATGTTAGCAAAGAGGTAACCGGGACAGTGAAAACGGTACTCAAAGACAGGGAGAGCAAGCTCTATATTACTCTCTTGGCACTTTCAATGTGGGACATACAGCGAGATGTTTGCTGCTTTTGCGTTTGGCTATTGGGAGATTTACAGCACAAAGATATCTAGTTGATTAGAAGCAGTTCCGAGAAAGTCTAAACTAATCCCCACTTTTCCCTCCTGGCATTTTCCATGTGGGAGATATAGCACGATGTATATTGGTTTTGAGGACAACTCAAGGGACAGTGTAGGGAGAAAAGCTCCTGGCTCGCTGAATGCGGTTCCTGGAGACTCTGCGATCAATGTGGGAGATATGTCAAGATGTGTGTTGGTTTTGAGGACGGCTCTCTGGAGAGTCTTAGCAAAGAGGTCACACGGAGAATCAGAGCAATTCTCAGAGACACTGAGAACAAGATCGACAATTCCCTCCTGGCACTTTCCCTGTAGGAGATACCGCAAGACGTTTCTGTCTATTGGGCACAGCGCTCTGCAGGCTGTTAGCAGAGACTTTCCCGGGACAGTGAAACCCTATGTCAGAGACACTGAGAAGAAGCCCCAATGTTGCCTGCAGGCACTTTCAGTGTGGGTGCCTTCTCCACGTGGTTCCTGGTTTCACTGCAGCTCTGAAGAGAATGTTAGCAAAGAGGTAACCGGGACAGTGAAAACAGTACTCAAAGACAGGGAGAGCAAGCTCTATATTACTCTCTTGGCACTTTCAATGTGGGACATACAGCGAGATGTTTGCTGCTTTTGCGTTTGGCTATTGGGAGATTTACAGCACAAAGATATCTAGTTGATTTGAAGCAGTTCCGAGAAAGTCTAAGCTAATCCCCACTTTTCCCTCCTGGCATTTTCCATGTGGGAGATATAGCACGATGTATATTGGTTTTGAGGACAACTCAAGGGACAGTGTAGGGAGAAAAATTCCTGGCTCACTGAATGCGGTTCCTGGAGACCCTGCGATCAATGTGGGAGATATGTCAAGATGTGTGTTGGTTTTGAGGACGGCTCTCTGGAGAGTCTTAGCAAAGAGGTCACACGGAGAATCAGAGCAATTCTCAGAGACACTGAGAACAAGATCGACAATTCCCTCCTGGCACTTTCCCTGTAGGAGATACCGCAAGACGTTTCTGTATATTGGGCACAGCGCTCTGCAGGCTGTTAGCAGAGACTTTCCCGGGACAGTGAAACCCTATGTCAGAGACACTGAGAAGAAGCCCCAATGTTGCCTGCAGGCACTTTCAGTGTGGGTGCCTTCTCCACGTGGTTCCTGGTTTCACTGCAGCTCTGAAGAGAATGTTAGCAAAGAGGTAACCGGGACAGTGAAAACGGTACTCAAAGACAAGGAGAGCAAGCTCTATATTACTCTCTTGGCACTTTCAATGTGGGACATACAGCGAGATGTTTGCTGCTTTTGCGTTTGGCTATTGGGAGATTTACAGCACAAAGATATCTAGTTGATTTGAAGCAGTTCCGAGAAAGTCTAAGCTAATCCCCACTTTTCCCTCCTGGCACTTTCCATGTGGGAGATATAGCACGATGTATATTGGTTTTGAGGACAACTCAAGGGACAGTGTAGGGAGAAAAGTTCCTGGCTCGCTGAATGCCGTTCCTGGAGACACTGCGATCAATGTGGGAGATATGTCAAGATGTGTGTTGGTTTTGAGGACGGCTCTCTGGAGAGTCTTAGCAAAGAGGTCACACGGAGAATCAGAGCAATTCTCAGAGACACTGAGAACAAGATCGACAATTCCCTCCTGGCACTTTCCCTGTAGGAGATACCGCAAGACGTTTCTGTATATTGGGCACAGCGCTCTGCAGGGTGTTAGCAGAGACTTTCCCGGGACAGTGAAACCCTATGTCAGAGACACTGAGAAGAAGCCCCAATGTTGCCTGCAGGCACTTTCAGTGTGGGTGCCTTCTCCACGTGGTTCCTGGTTTCACTGCAGCTCTGAAGAGAATGTTAGCAAAGAGGTAACCGGGACAGTGAAAACAGTACTCAAAGACAGGGAGAGCAAGCTCTATATTACTCTCTTGGCACTTTCAATGTGGGACATACAGCGAGATGTTTGCTGCTTTTGCGTTTGGCTATTGGGAGATTTACAGCACAAAGATATCTAGTTGATTTGAAGCAGTTCCGAGAAAGTCTAAGCTAATCCTCACTTTTCCCTCCTGGCACTTTCCATGTGGGAGATATAGCACGATGTATATTGGTTTTGAGGACAACTCAATGGGCAGTGTATGGAGAAAAGCTCCTGGCTCACTGAACGCCGTTCCTGGAGACCCTGCGATCAATGTGGGAGATATGTCAAGATGTGTGTTGGTTTTGAGGACGGCTCTCTGGAGAGTCTTAGCAAAGAGGTCACACGGAGAATCAGAGCAATTCTCAGAGACACTGAGAACAAGGTCGACAATTCCCTCCTGGCACTTTCCCTGTAGGAGATACCGCAAGACGTTTCTGTATATTGGGCACAGCGCTCTGCAGGGTGTTAGCAGAGACTTTCCCGGGACAGTGAAACCCTATGTCAGAGACACTGAGAAGAAGCCCCAATGTTGCCTGCAGGCACTTTCAGTGTGGGTGCCTTCTCCACGTGGTTCCTGGTTTCACTGCAGCTCTGAAGAGAATGTTAGCAAAGAGGTAACCGGGACAGTGAAAACAGTACTCAAAGACAGGGAGAGCAAGCTCTATATTACTCTCTTGGCACTTTCAATGTGGGACATACAGCGAGATGTTTGCTGATTTTGCGTTTGGCTACTGGGAGATTTACAGCACAAAGATATCTAGTTGATTTGAAGCAGTTCCGAGAAAGTCTAAGCTAATCCCCACTTTTCCCTCCTGGCACTTTCCATGTGGGAGATATAGCACGATGTATATTGGTTTTGAGGACAACTCAAGGGACAGTGTAGGGAGAAAAGCTCCTGGCTCGCTGAATGCCGTTCCTGGAGACACTGCGATCAATGTGGGAGATATGTCAAGATGTGTGTTGGTTTTGAGGACGGCTCTCTGGAGAGTCTTAGCAAAGAGGTCACACGGAGAATCAGAGCAATTCTCAGAGACACTGAGAACAAGATCGACAATTCCCTCCTGGCACTTTCCCTGTAGGAGATACAGCAAGACGTTTCTGTCTATTGGGCACAGCGCTCTGCAGGCTGTTAGCAGAGACTTTCCCGGGACAGTGAAACCCTATGTCAGAGACACTGAGAAGAAGCCCCAATGTTCCCTCCAGGCATTTTCAGTGTGGGTGCCTTCTCCACGTGGTTCCTGGTTTCACTGCAGCTCTGAAGAGAATGTTAGCAAAGAGGTAACCGGGACAGTGAAAACAGTACTCAAAGACAGGGAGAGCAAGCTCTATATTACTCTCTTGGCACTTTCAATGTGGGACATACAGCGAGATGTTTGCTGCTTTTGCATTTGGCTATTGGGAGATTTACAGCACAAAGATATCTAGTTGATTTGAAGCAGTTCCGAGAAAGTTTAAGCTAATCCCCACTTTTCCCTCCTGGCATTTTCCATGTGGGAGATATAGCACGATGTATATTGGTTTTGAGGACAACTCAAGGGACAGTGTAGGGAGAAAAGTTCCTGGCTCGCTGAATGCGGTTCCTGGAGACACTGCGATCAATGTGGGAGATATGTCAAGATGTGTGTTGGTTTTGAGGACGGCTCTCTGGAGAGTCTTAGCAAAGAGGTCACACGGAGAATCAGAGCAATTCTCAGAGACACTGAGAACAAGATCGACAATTCCCTCCTGGCACTTTCCCTGTAGGAGATACAGCAAGACGTTTCTGTCTATTGGGCACAGCGCTCTGCAGGCTGTTAGCAGAGACTTTCCCGGGACAGTGAAACCCTATGTCAGAGACACTGAGAAGAAGGCCCAATGTTGCCTGCAGGCACTTTCAGTGTGGGTGCCTTCTCCACGTGGTTCCTGGTTTCACTGCAGCTCTGAAGAGAATGTTAGCAAAGAGGTAACCGGGACAGTGAAAACAGTACTCAAAGACAGGGAGAGCAAGCTCTATATTACTCTCTTGGCACTTTCAATGTGGGACATACAGCGAGATGTTTGCTGCTTTTGCATTTGGCTATTGGGAGATTTACAGCACAAAGATATCTAGTTGATTTGAAGCAGTTCCGAGAAAGTTTAAGCTAATCCCCACTTTTCCCTCCTGGCATTTTCCATGTGGGAGATATAGCACGATGTATATTGGTTTTGAGGACAACTCTATGGACAGTGTAGGGAGAAAAGTTCCTGGCTCGCTGAATGCGGTTCCTGGAGACACTGCGATCAATGTGGGAGATATGTCAAGATGTGTGTTGGTTTTGAGGACGGCTCTCTGGAGAGTCTTAGCAAAGAGGTCACACGGAGAATCAGAGCAATTCTCAGAGACACTGAGAACAAGATCGACAATTCCCTCCTGGCACTTTCCCTGTAGGAGATACAGCAAGACGTTTCTGTCTATTGGGCACAGCGCTCTGCAGGGTGTTAGCAGAGACTTTCCCGGGACAGTGAAACCCTATGTCAGAGACACTGAGAAGAAGGCCCAATGTTCCCTCCAGGCATTTTCAGTGTGGGTGCCTTCTCCACGTGGTTCCTGGTTTCACTGCAGCTCTGAAGAGAATGTTAGCAAAGAGGTAACCGGGACAGTGAAAACAGTACTCAAAGACAGGGAGAGCAAGCTCTATATTACTCTCTTGGCACTTTCAATGTGGGACCTACAGCGAGATGTTTGCTGCTTTTGCATTTGGCTATTGGGAGATTTACAGCACAAAGATATCTAGTTGATTAGAAGCAGTTCCGAGAAAGTCTAAACTAATCCCCACTTTTCCCTCCTGGCATTTTCCATGTGGGAGATATCGCACGATGTATATTGGTTTTGAGGACAACTCAAGGGACAGTGTAGGGAGAAAAGTTCCTGGCTCGCTGAATGCGGTTCCTGGAGACACTGCGATCAATGTGGGAGATATGTCAAGATGTGTGTTGGTTTTGAGGACGGCTCTCTGGAGAGTCTTAGCAAAGAGGTCACACGGAGAATCAGAGCAATTCTCAGAGACACTGAGAACAAGATCGACAATTCCCTCCTGGCACTTTCCCTGTAGGAGATACCGCAAGACGTTTCTGTCTATTGGGCACAGCGCTCTGCAGGGTGTTAGCAGAGACTTTCCCGGGACAGTGAAACCCTATGTCAGAGACACTGAGAAGAAGCCCCAATGTTGCCTGCAGGCACTTTCAGTGTGGGTGCCTTCTCCACGTGGTTCCTGGTTTCACTGCAGCTCTGAAGAGAATGTTAGCAAAGAGGTAAGCGGGACAGTGAAAACAGTACTCAAAGACAGGGAGAGCAAGCTCTATATTACTCTCTTGGCACTTTCAATGTGGGACATACAGCGAGATGTTCGATGCTTTTGCGTTTGGCTATTGGGAGATTTACAGCACAAAGATATCTAGTTGATTTGAAGCAGTTCCGAGAAAGTCTAAGCTAATCCCCACTTTTCCCTCCTGGCATTTTCCATGTGGGAGATATAGCACGATGTATATTGGTTTTGAGGACAACTCAAGGGACAGTGTAGGGAGAAAAATTCCTGGCTCGCTGAATGCGGTTCCTGGAGACCCTGCGATCAATGTGGGAGATATGTCAAGATGTGTGTTGGTTTTGAGGACGGCTCTCTGGAGAGTCTTAGCAAAGAGGTCACACGGAGAATCAGAGCAATTCTCAGAGACACTGAGAACAAGATCGACAATTCCCTCCTGGCACTTTCCCTGTAGGAGATACCGCAAGACGTTTCTGTATATTGGGCACAGCGCTCTGCAGGGTGTTAGCAGAGACTTTCCCGGGACAGTGAAACCCTATGTCAGAGACACTGAGAAGAAGCCCCAATGTTGCCTGCAGGCACTTTCAGTGTGGGTGCCTTCTCCACGTGGTTCCTGGTTTCACTGCAGCTCTGAAGAGAATGTTAGCAAAGAGGTAAGCGGGACAGTGAAAACAGTACTCAAAGACAGGGAGAGCAAGCTCTATATTACTCTCTTGGCACTTTCAATGTGGGACATACAGCGAGATGTTTGCTGCTTTTGCGTTTGGCTATTGGGAGATTTACAGCACAAAGATATCTAGTTGATTTGAAGCAGTTCCGAGAAAGTCTAAGCTAATCCCCACTTTTCCCTCCTGGCACTTTCCATGTGGGAGATATAGCACGATGTATATTGGTTTTGAGGACAACTCAAGGGACAGTGTAGGGAGAAAAGTTCCTGGCTCGCTGAATGCGGTTCCTGGAGACCCTGCGATCATTGTGGGAGATATGTCAAGATGTGTGTTGGTTTTGAGGACGGCTCTCTGGAGAGTCTTAGCAAAGAGGTCACACGGAGAATCAGAGCAATTCTCAGAGACACTGAGCACAAGATCGACAATTCCCTCCTGGCACTTTCCCTGTAGGAGATACCGCAAGACGTTTCTGTATATTGGGCACAGCGCTCTGCAGGGTGTTAGCAGAGACTTTCCCGGGACTGTGAAAACCTATGTCAGAGACACTGAGAAGAAGGCCCAATGTTCCCTCCAGGCATTTTCAGTGTGGGTGCCTTCTCCACGTGGTTCCTGGTTTCACTGCAGCTCTGAAGAGAATGTTAGCAAAGAGGTAACCGGGACAGTGAAAACAGTACTCAAAGACAGGGAGAGCAAGCTCTATATTACTCTCTTGGCACTTTCAATGTGGGACATACAGCGAGATGTTTGCTGCTTTTGCGTTTGGCTATTGGGAGATTTACAGCACAAAGATATCTAGTTGATTTGAAGCAGTTCCGAGAAAGTCTAAGCTAATCCCCACTTTTCCCTCCTGGCATTTTCCATGTGGGAGATATAGCACGATGTATATTGGTTTTGAGGACAACTCAATGGACAGTGTAGGGAGAAAAGCTCCTGGCTCACTGAATGCCGTTCCTGGAGACACTGCGATCAATGTGGGAGATATGTCAAGATGTGTGTTGGTTTTGAGGACGGCTCTCTGGAGAGTCTTAGCAAAGAGGTCACACGGAGAATCAGAGCAATTCTCAGAGACACTGAGAACAAGATCGACAATTCCCTCCTGGCACTTTCCCTGTAGGAGATACCGCAAGACGTTTCTGTATATTGGGCACAGCGCTCTGCAGGGTGTTAGCAGAGACTTTCCCGGGACAGTGAAACCCTATGTCAGAGACACTGAGAAGAAGGCCCAATGTTGCCTGCAGGCACTTTCAGTGTGGGTGCCTTCTCCACGTGGTTCCTGGTTTCACTGCAGCTCTGAAGAGAATGTTAGCAAAGAGGTAAGCGGGACAGTGAAAACAGTACTCAAAGACAGGGAGAGCAAGCTCTATATTACTCTCTTGGCACTTTCAATGTGGGACATACAGCGAGATGTTTGCTGCTTTTGCGTTTGGCTATTGGGAGATTTACAGCACAAAGATATCTAGTTGATTTGAAGCAGTTCCGAGAAAGTCTAAGCTAATCCCCACTTTTCCCTCCTGGCACTTTCCATGTGGGAGATATAGCACGATGTATATTGGTTTTGAGGACAACTCAAGGGACAGTGTAGGGAGAAAAGTTCCTGGCTCGCTGAATGCGGTTCCTGGAGACCCTGCGATCATTGTGGGAGATATGTCAAGATGTGTGTTGGTTTTGAGGACGGCTCTCTGGAGAGTCTTAGCAAAGAGGTCACACGGAGAATCAGAGCAATTCTCAGAGACACTGAGCACAAGATCGACAATTCCCTCCTGGCACTTTCCCTGTAGGAGATACCGCAAGACGTTTCTGTATATTGGGCACAGCGCTCTGCAGGGTGTTAGCAGAGACTTTCCCGGGACTGTGAAAACCTATGTCAGAGACACTGAGAAGAAGGCCCAATGTTCCCTCCAGGCATTTTCAGTGTGGGTGCCTTCTCCACGTGGTTCCTGGTTTCACTGCAGCTCTGAAGAGAATGTTAGCAAAGAGGTAACCGGGACAGTGAAAACAGTACTCAAAGACAGGGAGAGCAAGCTCTATATTACTCTCTTGGCACTTTCAATGTGGGACATACAGCGAGATGTTTGCTGCTTTTGCGTTTGGCTATTGGGAGATTTACAGCACAAAGATATCTAGTTGATTTGAAGCAGTTCCGAGAAAGTCTAAGCTAATCCCCACTTTTCCCTCCTGGCATTTTCCATGTGGGAGATATAGCACGATGTATATTGGTTTTGAGGACAACTCAATGGACAGTGTAGGGAGAAAAGCTCCTGGCTCACTGAATGCCGTTCCTGGAGACACTGCGATCAATGTGGGAGATATGTCAAGATGTGTGTTGGTTTTGAGGACGGCTCTCTGGAGAGTCTTAGCAAAGAGGTCACACGGAGAATCAGAGCAATTCTCAGAGACACTGAGAACAAGATCGACAATTCCCTCCTGGCACTTTCCCTGTAGGAGATACCGCAAGACGTTTCTGTATATTGGGCACAGCGCTCTGCAGGGTGTTAGCAGAGACTTTCCCGGGACAGTGAAACCCTATGTCAGAGACACTGAGAAGAAGCCCCAATGTTGCCTGCAGGCACTTTCAGTGTGGGTGCCTTCTCCACGTGGTTCCTGGTTTCACTGCAGCTCTGAAGAGAATGTTAGTAAAGAGGTAAGCGGGACAGTGATAACAGTACTCAAAGACAGGGAGAGCAAGCTCTATATTACTCTCTTGGCACTTTCAATGTGGGACATACAGCGAGATGTTTGCTGCTTTTGCGTTTGGCTATTGGGAGATTTACAGCACAAAGATATCTAGTTGATTAGAAGCAGTTCCGAGAAAGTCTAAACCAATCCCCACTTTTCCCTCCTGGCATTTTCCATGTGGGAGATATAGCACGATGTATATTGGTTTTGAGGACAACTCAAGGGACAGTGTAGGGAGAAAAGCTCCTGGCTCGCTGAATGCGGTTCCTGGAGACTCTGCGATCAATGTGGGAGATATGTCAAGATGTGTGTTGGTTTTGAGGACGGCTCTCTGGAGAGTCTTAGCAAAGAGGTCACACGGAGAATCAGAGCAATTCTCAGAGACACTGAGAACAAGATCGACAATTCCCTCCTGGCACTTTCCCTGTAGGAGATACCGCAAGACGTTTCTGTATATTGGGCACAGCGCTCTGCAGGCTGTTAGCAGAGACTTTCCCGGGACAGTGAAACCCTATGTCAGAGACACTGAGAAGAAGCCCCAATGTTCCCTCCAGGCACTTTCAGTGTGGGTGCCTTCTCCACGTGGTTCCTGGTTTCACTGCAGCTCTGAAGAGAATGTTAGCAAAGAGGTAACCGGGACAGTGAAAACGGTACTCAAAGACAGGGAGAGCAAGCTCTATATTACTCTCTTGGCACTTTCAATGTGGGACATACAGCGAGATGTTTGCTGCTTTTGCGTTTGGCTATTGGGAGATTTACAGCACAAAGATATCTAGTTGATTTGAAGCAGTTCCGAGAAAGTCTAAGCTAATCCCCACTTTTCCCTCCTGGCATTTTCCATGTGGGAGATATAGCACGATGTATATTGGTTTTGAGGACAACTCAAGGGACGGTGTAGGGAGAAAAGTTCCTGGCTCGCTGAATGCCGTTCCTGGAGACACTGCGATCAATGTGGGAGATATGTCAAGATGTGTGTTGGTTTTGAGGACGGCTCTCTGGAGAGTCTTAGCAAAGAGGTCACACGGAGAATCAGAGCAATTCTCAGAGACACTGAGAACAAGATCGACAATTCCCTCCTGGCACTTTCCCTGTAGGAGATACCGCAAGACGTTTCTGTATATTGGGCACAGCGCTCTGCAGGGTGTTAGCAGAGACTTTCCCGGGACAGTGAAACCCTATGTCAGAGACACTGAGAAGAAGGCCCAATGTTGCCTGCAGGCACTTTCAGTGTGGGTGCCTTCTCCACGTGGTTCCTGGATTCACTGCAGCTCTGAAGAGAATGTTAGCAAAGAGGTAACCGGGACAGTGAAAACGGTACTCAAAGACAGGGAGAGCAAGCTCTATATTACTCTCTTGGCACTTTCAATGTGGGACATACAGCGAGATGTTTGCTGCTTTTGCGTTTGGCTATTGGGAGATTTACAGCACAAAGATATCTAGTTGATTAGAAGCAGTTCCGAGAAAGTCTAAACTAATCCCCACTTTTCCCTCCTGGCATTTTCCATGTGGGAGATATAGCACGATGTATATTGGTTTTGAGGACAACTCAAGGGACAGTGTAGGGAGAAAAGCTCCTGGCTCGCTGAATGCGGTTCCTGGAGACTCTGCGATCAATGTGGGAGATATGTCAAGATGTGTGTTGGTTTTGAGGACGGCTCTCTGGAGAGTCTTAGCAAAGAGGTCACACGGAGAATCAGAGCAATTCTCAGAGACACTGAGAACAAGATCGACAATTCCCTCCTGGCACTTTCCCTGTAGGATATACCGCAAGACGTTTCTGTATATTGGGCACAGCGCTCTGCAGGGTGTTAGCAGAGACTTTCCCGGGACAGTGAAACCCTATGTCAGAGACACTGAGAAGAAGCCCCAATGTTGCCTGCAGGCACTTTCAGTGTGGGTGCCTTCTCCACATGGTTCCTGGTTTCACTGCAGCTCTGAAGAGAATGTTAGCAAAGAGGTAACCGGGACAGTGAAAAGAGTACTCAAAGACAGGGAGAGCAAGCTCTATATTACTCTCTTGGCACTTTCAATGTGGGACATACAGCGAGATGTTCGCTGCTTTTGCGTTTGGCTACTGGGAGATTTACAGCACAAAGATATCTAGTTGATTTGAAGCAGTTCCGAGAAAGTCTAAGCTAATCCCCACTTTTCCCTCCTGGCATTTTCCATGTGGGAGATATAGCATGATGTATATTGGTTTTGAGGACAACTCAAGGGACAGTGTAGGGAGAAAAGTTCCTGGCTCGCTGAATGCGGTTCCTGGAGACTCTGCGATCAATGTGGGAGATATGTCAAGATGTGTGTTGGTTTTGAGGACGGCTCTCTGGAGAGTCTTAGCAAAGAGGTCACACGGAGAATCAGAGCAATTCTCAGAGACACTGAGCACAAGATCGACAATTCCCTCCTGGCACTTTCCCTGTAGGAGATACCGCAAGACGTTTCTGTATATTGGGCACAGCGCTCTGCAGGGTGTTAGCAGAGACTTTCCCGGGACTGTGAAAACCTATGTCAGAGACACTGAGAAGAAGGCCCAATGTTCCCTCCAGGCATTTTCAGTGTGGGTGCCTTCTCCACGTGGTTCCTGGTTTCACTGCAGCTCTGAAGAGAATGTTAGCAAAGAGGTAACCGGGACAGTGAAAACAGTACTCAAAGACAGGGAGAGCAAGCTCTATATTACTCTCTTGGCACTTTCAATGTGGGACATACAGCGAGATGTTCGCTGCTTTTGCGTTTGGCTATTGGGAGATTTACAGCACAAAGATATCTAGTTGATTTGAAGCAGTTCCGAGAAAGTCTAAGCTAATCCCCACTTTTCCCTCCTGGCATTTTCCATGTGGGAGATATAGCACGATGTATATTGGTTTTGAGGACAACTCAAGGGACGGTGTAGGGAGAAAAGTTCCTGGCTCGCTGAATGCCGTTCCTGGAGACACTGCGATCAATGTGGGAGATATGTCAAGATGTGTGTTGGTTTTGAGGACGGCTCTCTGGAGAGTCTTAGCAAAGAGGTCACACGGAGAATCAGAGCAATTCTCAGAGACACTGAGAACAAGATCGACAATTCCCTCCTGGCACTTTCCCTGTAGGAGATACCGCAAGACGTTTCTGTATATTGGGCACAGCGCTCTGCAGGGTGTTAGCAGAGACTTTCCCGGGACAGTGAAACCCTATGTCAGAGACACTGAGAAGAAGGCCCAATGTTGCCTGCAGGCACTTTCAGTGTGGGTGCCTTCTCCACGTGGTTCCTGGATTCACTGCAGCTCTGAAGAGAATGTTAGCAAAGAGGTAACCGGGACAGTGAAAACGGTACTCAAAGACAGGGAGAGCAAGCTCTATATTACTCTCTTGGCACTTTCAATGTGGGACATACAGCGAGATGTTTGCTGCTTTTGCGTTTGGCTATTGGGAGATTTACAGCACAAAGATATCTAGTTGATTAGAAGCAGTTCCGAGAAAGTCTAAACTAATCCCCACTTTTCCCTCCTGGCATTTTCCATGTGGGAGATATAGCACGATGTATATTGGTTTTGAGGACAACTCAAGGGACAGTGTAGGGAGAAAAGCTCCTGGCTCGCTGAATGCGGTTCCTGGAGACTCTGCGATCAATGTGGGAGATATGTCAAGATGTGTGTTGGTTTTGAGGACGGCTCTCTGGAGAGTCTTAGCAAAGAGGTCACACGGAGAATCAGAGCAATTCTCAGAGACACTGAGAACAAGATCGACAATTCCCTCCTGGCACTTTCCCTGTAGGAGATACCGCAAGACGTTTCTGTATATTGGGCACAGCGCTCTGCAGGCTGTTAGCAGAGACTTTCCCGGGACAGTGAAACCCTATGTCAGAGACACTGAGAAGAAGCCCCAATGTTCCCTCCAGGCACTTTCAGTGTGGGTGCCTTCTCCACGTGGTTCCTGGTTTCACTGCAGCTCTGAAGAGAATGTTAGCAAAGAGGTAACCGGGACAGTGAAAACGGTACTCAAAGACAGGGAGAGCAAGCTCTATATTACTCTCTTGGCACTTTCAATGTGGGACATACAGCGAGATGTTTGCTGCTTTTGCGTTTGGCTATTGGGAGATTTACAGCACAAAGATATCTAGTTGATTTGAAGCAGTTCCGAGAAAGTCTAAGCATAATCGCCACTTTTCCCTCCTGGCATTTTCCATGTGGGAGATATAGCACGATGTATATTGGTTTTGAGGACAACTCAAGGGACGGTGTAGGGAGAAAAGTTCCTGGCTCGCTGAATGCCGTTCCTGGAGACACTGCGATCAATGTGGGAGATATGTCAAGATGTGTGTTGGTTTTGAGGACGGCTCTCTGGAGAGTCTTAGCAAAGAGGTCACACGGAGAATCAGAGCAATTCTCAGAGACACTGAGAACAAGATCGACAATTCCCTCCTGGCACTTTCCCTGTAGGAGATACCGCAAGACGTTTCTGTATATTGGGCACAGCGCTCTGCAGGGTGTTAGCAGAGACTTTCCCGGGACAGTGAAACCCTATGTCAGAGACACTGAGAAGAAGGCCCAATGTTGCCTGCAGGCACTTTCAGTGTGGGTGCCTTCTCCACGTGGTTCCTGGTTTCACTGCAGCTCTGAAGAGAATGTTAGCAAAGAGGTAACCGGGACAGTGAAAACGGTACTCAAAGACAGGGAGAGCAAGCTCTATATTACTCTCTTGGCACTTTCAATGTGGGACATACAGCGAGATGTTTGCTGCTTTTGCGTTTGGCTATTGGGAGATTTACAGCACAAAGATATCTAGTTGATTAGAAGCAGTTCCGAGAAAGTCTAAACTAATCCCCACTTTTCCCTCCTGGCATTTTCCATGTGGGAGATATAGCACGATGTATATTGGTTTTGAGGACAACTCAAGGGACAGTGTAGGGAGAAAAGCTCCTGGCTCGCTGAATGCGGTTCCTGGAGACTCTGCGATCAATGTGGGAGATATGTCAAGATGTGTGTTGGTTTTGAGGACGGCTCTCTGGAGAGTCTTAGCAAAGAGGTCACACGGAGAATCAGAGCAATTCTCAGAGACACTGAGAACAAGATCGACAATTCCCTCCTGGCACTTTCCCTGTAGGAGATACCGCAAGACGTTTCTGTATATTGGGCACAGTGCTCTGCAGGCTGTTAGCAGAGACTTTCCCGGGACAGTGAAACCCTATGTCAGAGACACTGAGAAGAAGCCCCAATGTTCCCTCCAGGCACTTTCAGTGTGGGTGCCTTCTCCACGTGGTTCCTGGTTTCACTGCAGCTCTGAAGAGAATGTTAGCAAAGAGGTAAGCGGGACAGTGAAAACAGTACTCAAAGACAGGGAGAGCAAGCTCTATATTACTCTCTTGGCACTTTCAATGTGGGACATACAGCGAGATGTTTGCTGCTTTTGCGTTTGGCTATTGGGAGATTTACAGCACAAAGATATCTAGTTGATTAGAAGCAGTTCCGAGAAAGTCTAAACCAATCCCCACTTTTCCCTCCTGGCACTTTCCATGTGGGAGATATAGCACGATGTATATTGGTTTTGAGGACAACTCAAGGGACAGTGTAGGGAGAAAAGCTCCTGGCTCGCTGAATGCGGTTCCTGGAGACTCTGCGATCAATGTGGGAGATATGTCAAGGTGTGTGTTGGTTTTGAGGACGGCTCTCTGGAGAGTCTTAGCAAAGAGGTCACATGGAGAATCAGAGCAATTCTCAGAGACACTGAGAACAAGATCGACAATTCCCTCCTGGCACTTTCCCTGTAGGATATACCGCAAGACGTTTCTGTATATTGGGCACAGCGCTCTGCAGGGTGTTAGCAGAGACTTTCCCGGGACAGTGAAACCCTATGTCAGAGACACTGAGAAGAAGCCCCAATGTTGCCTGCAGGCACTTTCAGTGTGGGTGCCTTCTCCACATGGTTCCTGGTTTCACTGCAGCTCTGAAGAGAATGTTAGCAAAGAGGTAACCGGGACAGTGAAAAGAGTACTCAAAGACAGGGAGAGCAAGCTCTATATTACTCTCTTGGCACTTTCAATGTGGGACATACAGCGAGATGTTCGCTGCTTTTGCGTTTGGCTACTGGGAGATTTACAGCACAAAGATATCTAGTTGATTTGAAGCAGTTCCGAGAAAGTCTAAGCTAATCCCCACTTTTCCCTCCTGGCATTTTCCATGTGGGAGATATAGCACGATGTATATTGGTTTTGAGGACAACTCAAGGGACAGTGTAGGGAGAAAAGCTCCTGGCTCGCTGAATGCGGTTCCTGGAGACTCTGCGATCAATGTGGGAGATATGTCAAGATGTGTGTTGGTTTTGAGGACGGCTCTCTGGAGAGTCTTAGCAAAGAGGTCACACGGAGAATCAGAGCAATTCTCAGAGACACTGAGAACAAGATCGACAATTCCCTCCTGGCACTTTCCCTGTAGGAGATACCGCAAGACGTTTCTGTATATTGGGCACAGCGCTCTGCAGGGTGTTAGCAGAGACTTTCCCGGGACAGTGAAACCCTATGTCAGAGACACTGAGAAGAAGCCCCAATGTTGCCTGCAGGCACTTTCAGTGTGGGTGCCTTCTCCACGTGGTTCCTGGTTTCACTGCAGCTCTGAAGAGAATGTTAGCAAAGAGGTAACCGGGACATTGAAAAAGGTACTCAAAGACAGGGAGAGCAAGCTCTGTATTACTCTCTTGGCACTTTCAATGTGGGACATACAGCGAGATGTTTGCTGCTTTTGCGTTTGGCTATTGGGAGATTTACAGCACAAAGATATCTAGTTGATTAGAAGCAGTTCCGAGAAAGTCTAAACTAATCCCCACTTTTCCCTCCTGGCATTTTCCATGTGGGAGATATAGCACGATGTATATTGGTTTTGAGGACAACTCAATGGACAGTGTAGGGAGAAAAGCTCCTGGCTCGCTGAATGCGGTTCCTGGAGACTCTGCGATCAATGTGGGAGATATGTCAAGATGTGTGTTGGTTTTGAGGACGGCTCTCTGGAGAGTCTTAGCAAAGAGGTCACACGGAGAATCAGAGCAATTCTCAGAGACACTGAGAACAAGATCGACAATTCCCTCCTGGCACTTTCCCTGTAGGAGATACCGCAAGACGTTTCTGTATATTGGGCACAGCGCTCTGCAGGGTGTTAGCAGAGACTTTCCCGGGACAGTGAAACCCTATGTCAGAGACACTGAGAAGAAGCCCCAATGTTGCCTGCAGGCACTTTCAGTGTGGGTGCCTTCTCCACATGGTTCCTGGTTTCACTGCAGCTCTGAAGAGAATGTTAGCAAAGAGGTAACCGGGACAGTGAAAACGGTACTCAAAGACAGGGAGAGCAAGCTCTATATTACTCTCTTGGCACTTTCAATGTGGGACATACAGCAAGATGTTTGCTGCTTTTGCGTTTGGCTATTGGGAGATTTACAGCACAAAGATATCTAGTTGATTTGAAGCAGTTCCGAGAAAGTCTAAGCTAATCCCCACTTTTCCCTCCTGGCATTTTCCATGTGGGAGATATAGCACGATGTATATTGGTTTTGAGGACAACTCAAGGGACAGTGTATGGAGAAAAGCTCCTGGCTCACTGAACGCCGTTCCTGGAGACCCTGCGATCAATGTGGGAGATATGTCAAGATGTGTGTTGGTTTTGAGGACGGCTCTCTGGAGAGTCTTAGCAAAGAGGTCACACGGAGAATCAGAGCAATTCTCAGAGACACTGAGAACAAGATCGACAATTCCCTCCTGGCACTTTCCCTGTAGGAGATACCGCAAGACGTTTCTGTATATTGGGCACAGCGCTCTGCAGGCTGTTAGCAGAGACTTTCCCGGGACAGTGAAACCCTATGTCAGAGACACTGAGAAGAAGCCCCAATGTTGCCTGCAGGCACTTTCAGTGTGGGTGCCTTCTCCACGTGGTTCCTGGTTTCACTGCAGCTCTGAAGAGAATGTTAGCAAAGAGGTAACCGGGACAGTGAAAACGGTACTCAAAGACAGGGAGAGCAAGCTCTATATTACTCTCTTGGCACTTTCAATGTGGGACATACAGCGAGATGTTTGCTGCTTTTGCGTTTGGCTATTGGGAGATTTACAGCACAAAGATATCTAGTTGATTAGAAGCAGTTCCGAGAAAGTCTAAACTAATCCCCACTTTTCCCTCCTGGCATTTTCCATGTGGGAGATATAGCACGATGTATATTGGTTTTGAGGACAACTCAAGGGACAGTGTAGGGAGAAAAGCTCCTGGCTCGCTGAATGCGGTTCCTGGAGACTCTGCGATCAATGTGGGAGATATGTCAAGATGTGTGTTGGTTTTGAGGACGGCTCTCTGGAGAGTCTTAGCAAAGAGGTCACACGGAGAATCAGAGCAATTCTCAGAGACACTGAGAACAAGATCGACAATTCCCTCCTGGCACTTTCCCTGTAGGAGATACCGCAAGACGTTTCTGTATATTGGGCACAGCGCTCTGCAGGGTGTTAGCAGAGACTTTCCCGGGACAGTGAAACCCTATGTCAGAGACACTGAGAAGAAGCCCCAATGTTGCCTGCAGGCACTTTCAGTGTGGGTGCCTTCTCCACGTGGTTCCTGGTTTCACTGCAGCTCTGAAGAGAATGTTAGCAAAGAGGTAACCGGGACAGTGAAAACGGTACTCAAAGACAGGGAGAGCAAGCTCTATATTACTCTCTTGGCACTTTCAATGTGGGACATACAGCGAGATGTTTGCTGCTTTTGCGTTTGGCTATTGGGAGATTTACAGCACAAAGATATCTAGTTGATTAGAAGCAGTTTCGAGAAAGTCTAAACTAATCCCCACTTTTCCCTCCTGGCATTTTCCATGTGGGAGATATAGCACGATGTATATTGGTTTTGAGGACAACTCAAGGGACAGTGTAGGGAGAAAAGCTCCTGGCTCGCTGAATGCGGTTCCTGGAGACACTGCGATCAATGTGGGAGATATGTCAAGATGTGTGTTGGTTTTGAGGACGGCTCTCTGGAGAGTCTTAGCAAAGAGGTCACATGGAGAATCAGAGCAATTCTCAGAGACACTGAGAACAAGATCGACAATTCCCTCCTGGCACTTTCCCTGTAGGAGATACCGCAAGACGTTTCTGTATATTGGGCACAGCGCTCTGCAGGCTGTTAGCAGAGACTTTCCCGGGACAGTGAAACCCTATGTCAGAGACACTGAGAAGAAGCCCCAATGTTGCCTGCAGGCACTTTCAGTGTGGGTGCCTTCTCCACGTGGTTCCTGGTTTCACTGCAGCTCTGAAGAGAATGTTAGCAAAGAGGTAACCGGGACAGTGAAAACAGTACTCAAAGACAGGGAGAGCAAGCTCTATATTACTCTCTTGGCACTTTCAATGTGGGACATACAGCGAGATGTTTGCTGCTTTTGCGTTTGGCTACTGGGAGATTTACAGCACAAAGATATCTAGTTGATTTGAAGCAGTTCCGAGAAAGTCTAAGCTAATCCCCACTTTTCCCTCCTGGCATTTTCCATGTGGGAGATATAGCACGATGTATATTGGTTTTGAGGACAACTCAAGGGACAGTGTATGGAGAAAAGCTCCTGGCTCACTGAACGCCGTTCCTGGAGACCCTGCGATCAATGTGGGAGATATGTCAAGATGTGTGTTGGTTTTGAGGACGGCTCTCTGGAGAGTCTTAGCAAAGAGGTCACACGGAGAATCAGAGCAATTCTCAGAGACACTGAGAACAAGATCGACAATTCCCTCCTGGCACTTTCCCTGTAGGAGATACCGCAAGACGTTTCTGTATATTGGGCACAGCGCTCTGCAGGCTGTTAGCAGAGACTTTCCCGGGACAGTGAAACCCTATGTCAGAGACACTGAGAAGAAGGCCCAATGTTGCCTGCAGGCACTTTCAGTGTGGGTGCCTTCTCCACGTGGTTCCTGGTTTCACTGCAGCTCTGAAGAGAATGTTAGCAAAGAGGTAACCGGGACAGTGAAAACGGTACTCAAAGACAGGGAGAGCAAGCTCTATATTACTCTCTTGGCACTTTCAATGTGGGACATACAGCGAGATGTTTGCTGCTTTTGCGTTTGGCTATTGGGAGATTTACAGCACAAAGATATCTAGTTGATTAGAAGCAGTTCCGAGAAAGTCTAAACTAATCCCCACTTTTCCCTCCTGGCATTTTCCATGTGGGAGATATAGCACGATGTATATTGGTTTTGAGGACAACTCAAGGGACAGTGTAGGGAGAAAAGCTCCTGGCTCGCTGAATGCGGTTCCTGGAGACTCTGCGATCAATGTGGGAGATATGTCAAGATGTGTGTTGGTTTTGAGGACGGCTCTCTGGAGAGTCTTAGCAAAGAGGTCACACGGAGAATCAGAGCAATTCTCAGAGACACTGAGAATAAGATCGACAATTCCCTCCTGGCACTTTCCCTGTAGGAGATACCGCAAGACGTTTCTGTATATTGGGCACAGCGCTCTGCAGGGTGTTAGCAGAGACTTTCCCGGGACAGTGAAACCCTATGTCAGAGACACTGAGAAGAAGCCCCAATGTTGCCTGCAGGCACTTTCAGTGTGGGTGCCTTCTCCACGTGGTTCCTGGTTTCACTGCAGCTCTGAAGAGAATGTTAGCAAAGAGGTAACCGGGACAGTGAAAACGGTACTCAAAGACAGGGAGAGCAAGCTCTATATTACTCTCTTGGCACTTTCAATGTGGGACATACAGCGAGATGTTTGCTGCTTTTGCGTTTGGCTATTGGGAGATTTACAGCACAAAGATATCTAGTTGATTAGAAGCAGTTCCGAGAAAGTCTAAACTAATCCCCACTTTTCCCTCCTGGCATTTTCCATGTGGGAGATATAGCACGATGTATATTGGTTTTGAGGACAACTCAAGGGACAGTGTAGGGAGAAAAGCTCCTGGCTCGCTGAATGCGGTTCCTGGAGACCCTGCGATCAATGTGGGAGATATGTCAAGATGTGTGTTGGTTTTGAGGACGGCTCTCTGGAGAGTCTTAGCAAAGAGGTCACACGGAGAATCAGAGCAATTCTCAGAGACACTGAGAACAAGATCGACAATTCCCTCCTGGCACTTTCCCTGTAGGAGATACCGCAAGACGTTTCTGTATATTGGGCACAGCGCTCTGCAGGGTGTTAGCAGAGACTTTCCCGGGACAGTGAAACCCTATGTCAGAGACACTGAGAAGAAGCCCCAATGTTGCCTGCAGGCACTTTCAGTGTGGGTGCCTTCTCCACGTGGTTCCTGGTTTCACTGCAGCTCTGAAGAGAATGTTAGCAAAGAGGTAACCGGGACAGTGAAAACGGTACTCAAAGACAGGGAGAGCAAGCTCTATATTACTCTCTTGGCACTTTCAATGTGGGACATACAGCGAGATGTTTGCTGCTTTTGCGTTTGGCTATTGGGAGATTTACAGCACAAAGATATCTAGTTGATTAGAAGCAGTTCCGAGAAAGTCTAAACTAATCCCCACTTTTCCCTCCTGGCATTTTCCATGTGGGAGATATAGCACGATGTATATTGGTTTTGAGGACAACTCAAGGGACAGTGTAGGGAGAAAAGCTCCTGGCTCGCTGAATGCGGTTCCTGGAGACTCTGCGATCAATGTGGGAGATATGTCAAGATGTGTGTTGGTTTTGAGGACGGCTCTCTGGAGAGTCTTAGCAAAGAGGTCACACGGAGAATCAGAGCAATTCTCAGAGACACTGAGAATAAGATCGACAATTCCCTCCTGGCACTTTCCCTGTAGGAGATACCGCAAGACGTTTCTGTATATTGGGCACAGCGCTCTGCAGGGTGTTAGCAGAGACTTTCCCGGGACAGTGAAACCCTATGTCAGAGACACTGAGAAGAAGCCCCAATGTTGCCTGCAGGCACTTTCAGTGTGGGTGCCTTCTCCACGTGGTTCCTGGTTTCACTGCAGCTCTGAAGAGAATGTTAGCAAAGAGGTAACCGGGACAGTGAAAACGGTACTCAAAGACAGGGAGAGCAAGCTCTATATTACTCTCTTGGCACTTTCAATGTGGGACATACAGCGAGATGTTTGCTGCTTTTGCGTTTGGCTACTGGGAGATTTACAGCACAAAGATATCTAGTTGATTAGAAGCAGTTCCGAGAAAGTCTAAGCATAATCCCCACTTTTCCCTCCTGGCATTTTCCATGTGGGAGATATAGCACGATGTATATTGGTTTTGAGGACAACTCAAGGGACAGTGTATGGAGAAAAGCTCCTGGCTCACTGAATGCCGTTCCTGGAGACCCTGCGATCAATGTGGGAGATATGTCAAGATGTGTGTTGGTTTTGAGGACGGCTCTCTGGAGAGTCTTAGCAAAGAGGTCACACGGAGAATCAGAGCAATTCTCAGAGACACTGAGAACAAGATCGACAATTCCCTCCTGGCACTTTCCCTGTAGGAGATACCGCAAGACGTTTCTGTATATTGGGCACAGCGCTCTGCAGGGTGTTAGCAGAGACTTTCCCGGGACAGTGAAACCCTATGTCAGAGACACTGAGAAGAAGGCCCAATGTTCCCTCCAGGCACTTTCAGTGTGGGTGCCTTCTCCACGTGGTTCCTGGTTTCACTGCAGCTCTGAAGAGAATGTTAGCAAAGAGGTAACCGGGACAGTGAAAACGGTACTCAAAGACAGGGAGAGCAAGCTCTATATTACTCTCTTGGCACTTTCAATGTGGGACATACAGCGAGATGTTTGCTGCTTTTGCGTTTGGCTATTGGGAGATTTACAGCACAAAGATATCTAGTTGATTAGAAGCAGTTCCGAGAAAGTCTAAACTAATCCCCACTTTTCCCTCCTGGCATTTTCCATGTGGGAGATATAGCACGATATATATTGGTTTTGAGGACAACTCAAGGGACAGTGTAGGGAGAAAAGCTCCTGGCTCGCTGAATGCGGTTCCTGGAGACTCTGCGATCAATGTGGGAGATATGTCAAGATGTGTGTTGGTTTTGAGGACGGCTCTCTGGAGAGTCTTAGCAAAGAGGTCACACGGAGAATCAGAGCAATTCTCAGAGACACTGAGAACAAGATCGACAATTCCCTCCTGGCACTTTCCCTGTAGGAGATACCGCAAGACGTTTCTGTATATTGGGCACAGCGCTCTGCAGGGTGTTAGCAGAGACTTTCCCGGGACAGTGAAACCCTATGTCAGAGACACTGAGAAGAAGCCCCAATGTTGCCTGCAGGCACTTTCAGTGTGGGTGCCTTCTCCACGTGGTTCCTGGTTTCACTGCAGCTCTGAAGAGAATGTTAGCAAAGAGGTAACCGGGACAGTGAAAACAGTACTCAAAGACAGGGAGAGCAAGCTCTATATTACTCTCTTGGCACTTTCAATGTGGGACATACAGCGAGATGTTTGCTGCTTTTGCGTTTGGCTATTGGGAGATTTACAGCACAAAGATATCTAGTTGATTAGAAGCAGTTCCGAGAAAGTCTAAACTAATCCCCACTTTTCCCTCCTGGCATTTTCCATGTGGGAGATATAGCACGATGTATATTGGTTTTGAGGACAACTCAAGGGACAGTGTAGGGAGAAAAGCTCCTGGCTCGCTGAATGCGGTTCCTGGAGACCCTGCGATCAATGTGGGAGATATGTCAAGATGTGTGTTGGTTTTGAGGACGGCTCTCTGGAGAGTCTTAGCAAAGAGGTCACACGGAGAATCAGAGCAATTCTCAGAGACACTGAGAACAAGATCGACAATTCCCTCCTGGCACTTTCCCTGTAGGAGATACCGCAAGACGTTTCTGTATATTGGGCACAGCGCTCTGCAGGCTGTTAGCAGAGACTTTCCCGGGACAGTGAAACCCTATGTCAGAGACACTGAGAAGAAGGCCCAATGTTGCCTGCAGGCACTTTCAGTGTGGGTGCCTTCTCCACGTGGTTCCTGGTTTCACTGCAGCTCTGAAGAGAATGTTAGCAAAGAGGTAACCGGGACAGTGAAAACAGTACTCAAAGACAGGGAGAGCAAGCTCTATATTACTCTCTTGGCACTTTCAATGTGGGACATACAGCGAGATGTTTGCTGCTTTTGCGTTTGGCTACTGGGAGATTTACAGCACAAAGATATCTAGTTGATTTGAAGCAGTTCCGAGAAAGTCTAAGCTAATCCCCACTTTTCCCTCCTGGCATTTTCCATGTGGGAGATATAGCACGATGTATATTGGTTTTGAGGACAACTCAAGGGACAGTGTATGGAGAAAAGCTCCTGGCTCACTGAACGCCGTTCCTGGAGACCCTGCGATCAATGTGGGAGATATGTCAAGATGTGTGTTGGTTTTGAGGACGGCTCTCTGGAGAGTCTTAGCAAAGAGGTCACACGGAGAATCAGAGCAATTCTCAGAGACACTGAGAACAAGATCGACAATTCCCTCCTGGCACTTTCCCTGTAGGAGACACCGCAAGACGTTTCTGTATATTGGGCACAGCGCTCTGCAGGGTGTTAGCAGAGACTTTCCCGGGACAGTGAAACCCTATGTCAGAGACACTGAGAAGAAGCCCCAATGTTCCCTCCAGGCACTTTCAGTGTGGGTGCCTTCTCCACGTGGTTCCTGGTTTCACTGCAGCTCTGAAGAGAATGTTAGCAAAGAGGTAACCGGGACAGTGAAAACGGTACTCAAAGACAGGGAGAGCAAGCTCTATATTACTCTCTTGGCACTTTCAATGTGGGACATACAGCGAGATGTTTGCTGCTTTTGCGTTTGGCTATTGGGAGATTTACAGCACAAAGATATCTAGTTGATTAGAAGCAGTTCCGAGAAAGTCTAAACTAATCCCCACTTTTCCCTCCTGGCATTTTCCATGTGGGAGATATAGCACGATGTATATTGGTTTTGAGGACAACTCAAGGGACAGTGTAGGGAGAAAAGCTCCTGGCTCGCTGAATGCGGTTCCTGGAGACTCTGCGATCAATGTGGGAGATATGTCAAGATGTGTGTTGGTTTTGAGGACGGCTCTCTGGAGAGTCTTAGCAAAGAGGTCACACGGAGAATCAGAGCAATTCTCAGAGACACTGAGAACAAGATCGACAATTCCCTCCTGGCACTTTCCCTGTAGGAGATACCGCAAGACGTTTCTGTATATTGGGCACAGCGCTCTGCAGGGTGTTAGCAGAGACTTTCCCGGGACAGTGAAACCCTATGTCAGAGACACTGAGAAGAAGCCCCAATGTTGCCTGCAGGCACTTTCAGTGTGGGTGCCTTCTCCACGTGGTTCCTGGTTTCACTGCAGCTCTGAAGAGAATGTTAGCAAAGAGGTAAGCGGGACAGTGAAAACAGTACTCAAAGACAGGGAGAGCAAGCTCTATATTACTCTCTTGGCACTTTCAATGTGGGACATACAGCGAGATGTTTGCTGCTTTTGCGTTTGGCTATTGGGAGATTTACAGCACAAAGATATCTAGTTGATTAGAAGCAGTTCTGAGAAAGTCTAAACTAATCCCCACTTTTCCCTCCTGGCATTTTCCATGTGGGAGATATAGCACGATGTATATTGGTTTTGAGGACAACTCAAGGGACAGTGTAGGGAGAAAAGTTCCTGGCTCGCTGAATGCCGTTCCTGGAGACCCTGCGATCAATGTGGGAGATATGTCAAGATGTGTGTTGGTTTTGAGGACGGCTCTCTGGAGAGTCTTAGCAAAGAGGTCACACGGAGAATCAGAGCAATTCTCAGAGACACTGAGAACAAGATCAACAATTCCCTCCTGGCACTTTCCCTGTAGGAGATACCGCAAGACGTTTCTGTATATTGGGCACAGCGCTCTGCAGGGTGTTAGCAGAGACTTTCCCGGGACAGTGAAACCCTATGTCAGAGACACTGAGAAGAAGCCCCAATGTTGCCTGCAGGCACTTTCAGTGTGGGTGCCTTCTCCACGTGGTTCCTGGTTTCACTGCAGCTCTGAAGAGAATGTTAGCAAAGAGGTAACCGGGACAGTGAAAACAGTACTCAAAGACAGGGAGAGCAAGCTCTATATTACTCTCTTGGCACTTTCAATGTGGGACATACAGCGAGATGTTTGCTGCTTTTGCGTTTGGCTATTGGGAGATTTACAGCACAAAGATATCTAGTTGATTAGAAGCAGTTCCGAGAATGTCTAAACTAATCCCCACTTTTCCCTCCTGGCATTTTCCATGTGGGAGATATAGCACGATGTATATTGGTTTTGAGGACAACTCAAGGGACAGTGTAGGGAGAAAAGCTCCTGGCTCGCTGAATGCGGTTCCTGGAGACACTGCGATCAATGTGGGAGATATGTCAAGATGTGTGTTGGTTTTGAGGACGGCTCTCTGGAGAGTCTTAGCAAAGAGGTCACATGGAGAATCAGAGCAATTCTCAGAGACACTGAGAACAAGATCGACAATTCCCTCCTGGCACTTTCCCTGTAGGAGATACCGCAAGACGTTTCTGTATATTGGGCACAGCGCTCTGCAGGGTGTTAGCAGAGACTTTCCCGGGACAGTGAAACCCTATGTCAGAGACACTGAGAAGAAGCCCCAATGTTGCCTGCAGGCACTTTCAGTGTGGGTGCCTTCTCCACGTGGTTCCTGGTTTCACTGCAGCTCTGAAGAGAATGTTAGCAAAGAGGTAAGCGGGACAGTGAAAACAGTACTCAAAGACAGGGAGAGCAAGCTCTATATTACTCTCTTGGCACTTTCAATGTGGGACATACAGCGAGATGTTCGCTGCTTTTGCGTTTGGCTATTGGGAGATTTACAGCACAAAGATATCTAGTTGATTTGAAGCAGTTCCGAGAAAGTCTAAGCTAATCCCCACTTTTCCCTCCTGGCATTTTCCATGTGGGAGATATAGCACGATGTATATTGGTTTTGAGGACAACTCAATGGACAGTGTAGGGAGAAAAGTTCCTGGCTCACTGAATGCCGTTCCTGGAGACCCTGCGATCAATGTGGGAGATATGTCAAGATGTGTGTTGGTTTTGAGGACGGCTCTCTGGAGAGTCTTAGCAAAGAGGTCACACGGAGAATCAGAGCAATTCTCAGAGACACTGAGAACAAGATCGACAATTCCCTCTTGGCACTTTCCTTGTAGGAGATACCGCAAGACGTTTCTGTATATTGGGCACAGCGCTCTGCAGGGTGTTAGCAGAGACTTTCCCGGGACAGTGAAACCCTATGTCAGAGACACTGAGAAGAAGCCCCAATGTTGCCTGCAGGCACTTTCAGTGTGGGTGCCTTCTCCACGTGGTTCCTGGTTTCACTGCAGCTCTGAAGAGAATGTTAGCAAAGAGGTAACCGGGACAGTGAAAACGGTACTCAAAGACAGGGAGAGCAAGCTCTATATTACTCTCTTGGCACTTTCAATGTGGGACATACAGCGAGATGTTTGCTGCTTTTGCGTTTGGCTATTGGGAGATTTACAGCACAAAGATATCTAGTTGATTAGAAGCAGTTCCGAGAAAGTCTAAACTAATCCCCACTTTTCCCTCCTGGCATTTTCCATGTGGGAGATATAGCACGATGTATATTGGTTTTGAGGACAACTCAAGGGACAGTGTAGGGAGAAAAGCTCCTGGCTCGCTGAATGCGGTTCCTGGAGACTCTGCGATCAATGTGGGAGATATGTCAAGATGTGTGTTGGTTTTGAGGACGGCTCTCTGGAGAGTCTTAGCAAAGAGGTCACACGGAGAATCAGAGCAATTCTCAGAGACACTGAGAACAAGATCGACAATTCCCTCCTGGCACTTTCCCTGTAGGAGATACCGCAAGACGTTTCTGTATATTGGGCACAGCGCTCTGCAGGGTGTTAGCAGAGACTTTCCCGGGACAGTGAAACCCTATGTCAGAGACACTGAGAAGAAGCCCCAATGTTGCCTGCAGGCACTTTCAGTGTGGGTGCCTTCTCCACGTGGTTCCTGGTTTCACTGCAGCTCTGAAGAGAATGTTAGCAAAGAGGTAAGCGGGACAGTGAAAACAGTACTCAAAGACAGGGAGAGCAAGCTCTATATTACTCTCTTGGCACTTTCAATGTGGGACATACAGCGAGATGTTTGCTGCTTTTGCGTTTGGCTATTGGGAGATTTACAGCACAAAGATATCTAGTTGATTAGAAGCAGTTCCGAGAAAGTCTAAACTAATCCCCACTTTTCCCTCCTGGCATTTTCCATGTGGGAGATATAGCACGATGTATATTGGTTTTGAGGACAACTCAAGGGACAGTGTAGGGAGAAAAGTTCCTGGCTCGCTGAATGCCGTTCCTGGAGACCCTGCGATCAATGTGGGAGATATGTCAAGATGTGTGTTGGTTTTGAGGACGGCTCTCTGGAGAGTCTTAGCAAAGAGGTCACACGGAGAATCAGAGCAATTCTCAGAGACACTGAGAACAAGATCAACAATTCCCTCCTGGCACTTTCCCTGTAGGAGATACCGCAAGACGTTTCTGTATATTGGGCACAGCGCTCTGCAGGGTGTTAGCAGAGACTTTCCCGGGACAGTGAAACCCTATGTCAGAGACACTGAGAAGAAGCCCCAATGTTGCCTGCAGGCACTTTCAGTGTGGGTGCCTTCTCCACGTGGTTCCTGGTTTCACTGCAGCTCTGAAGAGAATGTTAGCAAAGAGGTAACCGGGACAGTGAAAACAGTACTCAAAGACAGGGAGAGCAAGCTCTATATTACTCTCTTGGCACTTTCAATGTGGGACATACAGCGAGATGTTTGCTGCTTTTGCGTTTGGCTATTGGGAGATTTACAGCACAAAGATATCTAGTTGATTAGAAGCAGTTCCGAGAATGTCTAAACTAATCCCCACTTTTCCCTCCTGGCATTTTCCATGTGGGAGATATAGCACGATGTATATTGGTTTTGAGGACAACTCAAGGGACAGTGTAGGGAGAAAAGCTCCTGGCTCGCTGAATGCGGTTCCTGGAGACTCTGCGATCAATGTGGGAGATATGTCAAGATGTGTGTTGGTTTTGAGGACGGCTCTCTGGAGAGTCTTAGCAAAGAGGTCACACGGAGAATCAGAGCAATTCTCAGAGACACTGAGAACAAGATCGACAATTCCCTCCTGGCACTTTCCCTGTAGGAGATACCGCAAGACGTTTCTGTATATTGGGCACAGCGCTCTGCAGGGTGTTAGCAGAGACTTTCCCGGGACAGTGAAACCCTATGTCAGAGACACTGAGAAGAAGCCCCAATGTTGCCTGCAGGCACTTTCAGTGTGGGTGCCTTCTCCACGTGGTTCCTGGTTTCACTGCAGCTCTGAAGAGAATGTTAGCAAAGAGGTAACCGGGACAGTGAAAACGGTACTCAAAGACAGGGAGAGCAAGCTCTATATTACTCTCTTGGCACTTTCAATGTGGGACATACAGCGAGATGTTTGCTGCTTTTGCGTTTGGCTATTGGGAGATTTACAGCACAAAGATATCTAGTTGATTTGAAGCAGTTCCGAGAAAGTCTAAGCTAATCCCCACTTTTCCCTCCTGGCATTTTCCATGTGGGAGATATAGCACGATGTATATTGGTTTTGAGGACAACTCAATGGACAGTGTAGGGAGAAAAGTTCCTGGCTCACTGAATGCCGTTCCTGGAGACCCTGCGATCAATGTGGGAGATATGTCAAGATGTGTGTTGGTTTTGAGGACGGCTCTCTGGAGAGTCTTAGCAAAGAGGTCACACGGAGAATCAGAGCAATTCTCAGAGACACTGAGAACAAGATCGACAATTCCCTCTTGGCACTTTCCTTGTAGGAGATACCGCAAGACGTTTCTGTATATTGGGCACAGCGCTCTGCAGGGTGTTAGCAGAGACTTTCCCGGGACAGTGAAACCCTATGTCAGAGACACTGAGAAGAAGCCCCAATGTTGCCTGCAGGCACTTTCAGTGTGGGTGCCTTCTCCACGTGGTTCCTGGTTTCACTGCAGCTCTGAAGAGAATGTTAGCAAAGAGGTAACCGGGACAGTGAAAACGGTACTCAAAGACAGGGAGAGCAAGCTCTATATTACTCTCTTGGCACTTTCAATGTGGGACATACAGCGAGATGTTTGCTGCTTTTGCGTTTGGCTATTGGGAGATTTACAGCACAAAGATATCTAGTTGATTAGAAGCAGTTCCGAGAAAGTCTAAACTAATCCCCACTTTTCCCTCCTGGCATTTTCCATGTGGGAGATATAGCACGATGTATATTGGTTTTGAGGACAACTCAAGGGACAGTGTAGGGAGAAAAGCTCCTGGCTCGCTGAATGCGGTTCCTGGAGACTCTGCGATCAATGTGGGAGATATGTCAAGATGTGTGTTGGTTTTGAGGACGGCTCTCTGGAGAGTCTTAGCAAAGAGGTCACACGGAGAATCAGAGCAATTCTCAGAGACACTGAGAACAAGATCGACAATTCCCTCCTGGCACTTTCCCTGTAGGAGATACCGCAAGACGTTTCTGTATATTGGGCACAGCGCTCTGCAGGGTGTTAGCAGAGACTTTCCCGGGACAGTGAAACCCTATGTCAGAGACACTGAGAAGAAGCCCCAATGTTGCCTGCAGGCACTTTCAGTGTGGGTGCCTTCTCCACGTGGTTCCTGGTTTCACTGCAGCTCTGAAGAGAATGTTAGCAAAGAGGTAACCGGGACAGTGAAAACGGTACTCAAAGACAGGGAGAGCAAGCTCTATATTACTCTCTTGGCACTTTCAATGTGGGACATACAGCGAGATGTTTGCTGCTTTTGCGTTTGGCTATTGGGAGATTTACAGCACAAAGATATCTAGTTGATTAGAAGCAGTTCCGAGAAAGTCTAAACTAATCCCCACTTTTCCCTCCTGGCACTTTCCATGTGGGAGATATAGCACGATGTATATTGGTTTTGAGGACAACTCAAGGGACAGTGTAGGGAGAAAAGCTCCTGGCTCGCTGAATGCGGTTCCTGGAGACACTGCGATCAATGTGGGAGATATGTCAAGATGTGTGTTGGTTTTGAGGACGGCTCTCTGGAGAGTCTTAGCAAAGAGGTCACACGGAGAATCAGAGCAATTCTCAGAGACACTGAGAACAAGATCGACAATTCCCTCCTGGCACTTTCCCTGTAGGAGATACCGCAAGACGTTTCTGTATATTGGGCACAGCGCTCTGCAGGCTGTTAGCAGAGACTTTCCCGGGACAGTGAAACCCTATGTCAGAGACACTGAGAAGAAGCCCCAATGTTGCCTGCAGGCACTTTCAGTGTGGGTGCCTTCTCCACATGGTTCCTGGTTTCACTGCAGCTCTGAAGAGAATGTTAGCAAAGAGGTAACCGGGACAGTGAAAACAGTACTCAAAGACAGGGAGAGCAAGCTCTATATTACTCTCTTGGCACTTTCAATGTGGGACATACAGCGAGATGTTTGCTGCTTTTGCGTTTGGCTATTGGGAGATTTACAGCACAAAGATATCTAGTTGATTAGAAGCCGTTCCGAGAAAGTCTAAACTAATCCCCACTTTTCCCTCCTGGCATTTTCCATGTGGGAGATATAGCACGATGTATATTGGTTTTGAGGACAACTCAATGGACAGTGTAGGGAGAAAAGTTCCTGGCTCGCTGAATGCCGTTCCTGGAGACCCTGCGATCAATGTGGGAGATATGTCAAGATGTGTGTTGGTTTTGAGGACGGCTCTCTGGAGAGTCTTAGCAAAGAGGTCACACGGAGAATCAGAGCAATTCTCAGAGACACTGAGAACAAGATCGACAATTCCCTCCTGGCACTTTCCCTGTAGGAGATACCGCAAGACGTTTCTGTATATTGGGCACAGCGCTCTGCAGGGTGTTAGCAGAGACTTTCCCGGGACAGTGAAACCCTATGTCAGAGACACTGAGAAGAAGCCCCAATGTTGCCTGCAGGCACTTTCAGTGTGGGTGCCTTCTCCACGTGGTTCCTGGTTTCACTGCAGCTCTGAAGAGAATGTTAGCAAAGAGGTAACCGGGACAGTGAAAACAGTACTCAAAGACAGGGAGAGCAAGCTCTATATTACTCTCTTGGCACTTTCAATGTGGGACATACAGCGAGATGTTTGCTGCTTTTGCGTTTGGCTATTGGGAGATTTACAGCACAAAGATATCTAGTTGATTAGAAGCAGTTCCGAGAATGTCTAAACTAATCCCCACTTTTCCCTCCTGGCATTTTCCATGTGGGAGATATAGCACGATGTATATTGGTTTTGAGGACAACTCAAGGGACAGTGTAGGGAGAAAAGTTCCTGGCTCGCTGAATGCCGTTCCTGGAGACACTGCGATCAATGTGGGAGATATGTCAAGATGTGTGTTGGTTTTGAGGACGGCTCTCTGGAGAGTCTTAGCAAAGAGGTCACACGGAGAATCAGAGCAATTCTCAGAGACACTGAGAACAAGATCGACAATTCCCTCCTGGCACTTTCCCTGTAGGAGATACCGCAAGACGTTTCTGTATATTGGGCACAGCGCTCTGCAGGGTGTTAGCAGAGACTTTCCCGGGACAGTGAAACCCTATGTCAGAGACACTGAGAAGAAGCCCCAATGTTGCCTGCAGGCACTTTCAGTGTGGGTGCCTTCTCCACGTGGTTCCTGGTTTCACTGCAACTCTGAAGAGAATGTTAGCAAAGAGGTAACCGGGACAGTGAAAACAGTACTCAAAGACAGGGAGAGCAAGCTCTATATTACTCTCTTGGCACTTTCAATGTGGGACATACAGCGAGATGTTTGCTGCTTTTGCGTTTGGCTATTGGGAGATTTACAGCACAAAGATATCTAGTTGATTTGAAGCAGTTCCGAGAAAGTCTAAGCTAATCCCCACTTTTACCTCCTGGCACTTTCCATGTGGGAGATATAGCACGATGTATATTGGTTTTGAGGACAACTCAAGGGACAGTGTAGGGAGAAAAGTTCCTGACTCGCTGAATGCGGTTCCTGGAGACACTGCGATCAATGTGGGAGATATGTCAAGATGTGTGTTGGTTTTGAGGACGGCTCTCTGGAGAGTCTTAGCAAAGAGGTCACACGGAGAATCAGAGCAATTCTCAGAGACACTGAGAACAAGATCGACAATTCCCTCCTGGCACTTTCCCTGTAGGAGATACCGCAAGACGTTTCTGTATATTGGGCACAGCGCTCTGCAGGCTGTTAGCAGAGACTTTCCCGGGACAGTGAAACCCTATGTCAGAGACACTGAGAAGAAGCCCCAATGTTGCCTGCAGGCACTTTCAGTGTGGGTGCCTTCTCCACGTGGTTCCTGGTTTCACTGCAGCTCTGAAGAGAATGTTAGCAAAGAGGTAACCGGGACAGTGAAAACAGTACTCAAAGACAGGGAGAGCAAGCTCTATATTACTCTCTTGGCACTTTCAATGTGGGACATACAGCGAGATGTTTGCTGCTTTTGCGTTTGGCTATTGGGAGATTTACAGCACAAAGATATCTAGTTGATTTGAAGCAGTTCCGAGAAAGTCTAAGCTAATCCCCACTTTTCCCTCCTGGCATTTTCCATGTGGGAGATATAGCACGATGTATATTGGTTTTGAGGACAACTCAAGGGACAGTGTAGGGAGAAAAGCTCCTGGCTCGCTGAATGCCGTTCCTGGAGACACTGCGATCAATGTGGGAGATATGTCAAGATGTGTGTTGGTTTTGAGGACGGCTCTCTGGAGAGTCTTAGCAAAGAGGTCACACGGAGAATCAGAGCAATTCTCAGAGACACTGAGAACAAGATCGACAATTCCCTCCTGGCACTTTCCCTGTAGGAGATACCGCAAGACGTTTCTGTATATTGGGCACAGCGCTCTGCAGGCTGTTAGCAGAGACTTTCCCGGGACAGTGAAACCCTATGTCAGAGACACTGAGAAGAAGCCCCAATGTTGCCTGCAGGCACTTTCAGTGTGGGTGCCTTCTCCACGTGGTTCCTGGTTTCACTGCAGCTCTGAAGAGAATGTTAGCAAAGAGGTAACCGGGACAGTGAAAACAGTACTCAAAGACAGGGAGAGCAAGCTCTATATTACTCTCTTGGCACTTTCAATGTGGGACATACAGCGAGATGTTTGCTGCTTTTGCGTTTGGCTATTGGGAGATTTACAGCACAAAGATATCTAGTTGATTTGAAGCAGTTCCGAGAAAGTCTAAGCTAATCCCCACTTTTCCCTCCTGGCACTTTCCATGTGGGAGATATAGCACGATGTATATTGGTTTTGAGGACAACTCAATGGGCAGTGTAGGGAGAAAAGCTCCTGGCTCACTGAACGCCGTTCCTGGAGACCCTGCGATCAATGTGGGAGATATGTCAAGATGTGTGTTGGTTTTGAGGACGGCTCTCTGGAGAGTCTTAGCAAAGAGGTCACACGGAGAATCAGAGCAATTCTCAGAGACACTGAGAACAAGGTCGACAGTTCCCTCCTGGCACTTTCCCTGTAGGAGATACCGCAAGACGTTTCTGTATATTGGGCACAGCGCTCTGCAGGGTGTTAGCAGAGACTTTCCCGGGACAGTGAAACCCTATGTCAGAGACACTGAGAAGAAGCCCCAATGTTGCCTGCAGGCACTTTCAGTGTGGGTGCCTTCTCCACGTGGTTCCTGGTTTCACTGCAGCTCTGAAGAGAATGTTAGCAAAGAGGTAACCGGGACAGTGAAAACAGTACTCAAAGACAGGGAGAGCAAGCTCTATATTACTCTCTTGGCACTTTCAATGTGGGACATACAGCGAGATGTTTGCTGCTTTTGCGTTTGGCTACTGGGAGATTTACAGCACAAAGATATCTAGTTGATTTGAAGCAGTTCCGAGAAAGTCTAAGCTAATCCCCACTTTTCCCTCCTGGCATTTTCCATGTGGGAGATATAGCACGATGTATATTGGTTTTGAGGACAACTCAAGGGACAGTGTAGGGAGAAAAGCTCCTGGCTCGCTGAATGCCGTTCCTGGAGACCCTGCGATCAATGTGGGAGATATGTCAAGATGTGTGTTGGTTTTGAGGACGGCTCTCTGGAGAGTCTTAGCAAAGAGGTCACACGGAGAATCAGAGCAATTCTCAGAGACACTGAGAACAAGATCGACAATTCCCTCCTGGCACTTTCCCTGTAGGAGATACCGCAAGACGTTTCTGTATATTGGGCACAGCGCTCTGCAGGGTGTTAGCAGAGACTTTCCCGGGACAGTGAAACCCTATGTCAGAGACACTGAGAAGAAGCCCCAATGCTGCCTGCAGGCACTTTCAGTGTGGGTGCCTTCTCCACGTGGTTCCTGGTTTCACTGCAGCTCTGAAGAGAATGTTAGCAAAGAGGTAACCGGGACAGTGAAAACAGTACTCAAAGACAGGGAGAGCAAGCTCTATATTACTCTCTTGGCACTTTCAATGTGGGACATACAGCGAGATGTTTGCTGCTTTTGCGTTTGGCTACTGGGAGATTTACAGCACAAAGATATCTAGTTGATTTGAAGCAGTTCCGAGAAAGTCTAAGCTAATCCCCACTTTTCCCTCCTGGCACTTTCCATGTGGGAGATATAGCACGATGTATATTGGTTTTGAGGACAACTCAATGGGCAGTGTAGGGAGAAAAGCTCCTGGCTCACTGAACGCCGTTCCTGGAGACCCTGCGATCAATGTGGGAGATATGTCAAGATGTGTGTTGGTTTTGAGGACGGCTCTCTGGAGAGTCTTAGCAAAGAGGTCACACGGAGAATCAGAGCAATTCTCAGAGACACTGAGAACAAGGTCGACAATTCCCTCCTGGCACTTTCCCTGTAGGAGATACCGCAAGACGTTTCTGTATATTGGGCACAGCGCTCTGCAGGCTGTTAGCAGAGACTTTCCCGGGACAGTGAAACCCTATGTCAGAGACACTGAGAAGAAGCCCCAATGTTGCCTGCAGGCACTTTCAGTGTGGGTGCCTTCTCCATGTGGTTCCTGGTTTCACTGCAGCTCTGAAGAGAATGTTAGCAAAGAGGTAACCGGGACAGTGAAAACAGTACTCAAAGACAGGGAGAGCAAGCTCTATATTACTCTCTTGGCACTTTCAATGTGGGACATACAGCGAGATGTTTGCTGCTTTTGCGTTTGGCTATTGGGAGATTTACAGCACAAAGATATCTAGTTGATTTGAAGCAGTTCCGAGAAAGTCTAAGCTAATCCCCACTTTTCCCTCCTGGCACTTTCCATGTGGGAGATATAGCACGATGTATATTGGTTTTGAGGACAACTCAATGGGCAGTGTAGGGAGAAAAGCTCCTGGCTCACTGAACGCCGTTCCTGGAGACCCTGCGATCAATGTGGGAGATATGTCAAGATGTGTGTTGGTTTTGAGGACGGCTCTCTGGAGAGTCTTAGCAAAGAGGTCACACGGAGAATCAGAGCAATTCTCAGAGACACTGAGAACAAGGTCGACAATTCCCTCCTGGCACTTTCCCTGTAGGAGATACCGCAAGACGTTTCTGTATATTGGGCACAGCGCTCTGCAGGCTGTTAGCAGAGACTTTCCCGGGACAGTGAAACCCTATGTCAGAGACACTGAGAAGAAGCCCCAATGTTGCCTGCAGGCACTTTCAGTGTGGGTGCCTTCTCCACGTGGTTCCTGGTTTCACTGCAGCTCTGAAGAGAATGTTAGCAAAGAGGTAAGCGGGACAGTGAAAACAGTACTCAAAGACAGGGAGAGCAAGCTCTATATTACTCTCTTGGCACTTTCAATGTGGGACATACAGCGAGATGTTTGCTGCTTTTGCGTTTGGCTATTGGGAGATTTACAGCACAAAGATATCTAGTTGATTTGAAGCAGTTCCGAGAAAGTCTAAGCTAATCCCCACTTTTCCCTCCTGGCATTTTCCATGTGGGAGATATAGCACGATGTATATTGGTTTTGAGGACAACTCAATGGACAGTGTAGGGAGAAAAGTTCCTGGCTCGCTGAATGCCGTTCCTGGAGACCCTGCGATCAATGTGGGAGATATGTCAAGATGTGTGTTGGTTTTGAGGACGGCTCTCTGGAGAGTCTTAGCAAAGAGGTCACACGGAGAATCAGAGCAATTCTCAGAGACACTGAGAACAAGATCGACAATTCCCTCTTGGCACTTTCCTTGTAGGAGATACCGCAAGACGTTTCTGTATATTGGGCACAGCGCTCTGCAGGGTGTTAGCAGAGACTTTCCCGGGACAGTGAAACCCTATGTCAGAGACACTGAGAAGAAGCCCCAATGTTCCCTCCAGGCATTTTCAGTGTGGGTGCCTTCTCCACGTGGTTCCTGGTTTCACTGCAGCTCTGAAGAGAATGTTAGCAAAGAGGTAACCGGGACAGTGAAAACAGTACTCAAAGACAGGGAGAGCAAGCTCTATATTACTCTCTTGGCACTTTCAATGTGGGACATACAGCGAGATGTTTGCTGCTTTTGCGTTTGGCTATTGGGAGATATACAGCACAAAGATATCTAGTTGATTTGAAGCAGTTCCGAGAAAGTCTAAGCTAATCCCCACTTTTCCCTCCTGGCACTTTCCATGTGGGAGATATAGCACGATGTATACTGGTTTTGAGGACAACTCAAGGGACAGTGTAGGGAGAAAAGTTCCTGGCTCGCTGAATGCCGTTCCTGGAGACCCTGCGATCAATGTGGGAGATATGTCAAGATGTGTGTTGGTTTTGAGGACGGCTCTCTGGAGAGTCTTAGCAAAGAGGTCACACGGAGAATCAGAGCAATTCTCAGAGACACTGAGAACAAGATCGACAATTCCCTCCTGGCACTTTCCCTGTAGGAGATACCGCAAGACGTTTCTGTATATTGGGCACAGCGCTCTGCAGGGTGTTAGCAGAGACTTTCCCGGGACAGTGAAACCCTATGTCAGAGACACTGAGAAGAAGCCCCAATGTTCCCTCCAGGCACTTTCAGTGTGGGTGCCTTCTCCACGTGGTTCCTGGTTTCACTGCAGCTCTGAAGAGAATGTTAGCAAAGAGGTAACCGGGACAGTGAAAACAGTACTCAAAGACAGAGAGAGCAAGCTCTATATTACTCTCTTGGCACTTTCAATGTGGGACATACAGCGAGATGTTTGCTGCTTTTGCGTTTGGCTATTGGGAGATTTACAGCACAAAGATATCTAGTTGATTAGAAGCAGTTCCGAGAAAGTCTAAACTAATCCCCACTTTTCCCTCCTGGCATTTTCCATGTGGGAGATATAGCACGATGTATATTGGTTTTGAGGACAACTCAAGGGACAGTGTAGGGAGAAAAGTTCCTGGCTCGCTGAATGCCGTTCCTGGAGACACTGCGATCAATGTGGGAGATATGTCAAGATGTGTGTTGGTTTTGAGGACGGCTCTCTGGAGAGTCTTAGCAAAGAGGTCACACGGAGAATCAGAGCAATTCTCAGAGACACTGAGAACAAGATCAACAATTCCCTCCTGGCACTTTCCCTGTAGGAGATACCGCAAGACGTTTCTGTATATTGGGCACAGCGCTCTGCAGGCTGTTAGCAGAGACTTTCCCGGGACAGTGAAACCCTATGTCAGAGACACTGAGAAGAAGCCCCAATGTTGCCTGCAGGCACTTTCAGTGTGGGTGCCTTCTCCACGTGGTTCCTCGTTTCACTGCAACTCTGAAGAGAATGTTAGCAAAGAGGTAAGCGGGACAGTGAAAACAGTACTCAAAGACAGGGAGAGCAAGCTCTATATTACTCTCTTGGCACTTTCAATGTGGGACATACAGCGAGATGTTCGCTGCTTTTGCGTTTGGCTATTGGGAGATTTACAGCACAAAGATATCTAGTTGATTTGAAGCAGTTCCGAGAAAGTCTAAGCTAATCCCCACTTTTCCCTCCTGGCACTTTCCATGTGGGAGATATAGCACGATGTATATTGGTTTTGAGGACAACTCAAGGGACAGTGTAGGGAGAAAAGCTCCTGACTCGCTGAATGCGGTTCCTGGAGACACTGCGATCAATGTGGGAGATATGTCAAGATGTGTGTTGGTTTTGAGGACGGCTCTCTGGAGAGTCTTAGCAAAGAGGTCACACGGAGAATCAGAGCAATTCTCAGAGACACTGAGAACAAGATCGACAATTCCCTCCTGGCACTTTCCCTGTAGGAGATACCGCAAGACGTTTCTGTATATTGGGCACAGCGCTCTGCAGGCTGTTAGCAGAGACTTTCCCGGGACAGTGAAACCCTATGTCAGAGACACTGAGAAGAAGCCCCAATGTTGCCTGCAGGCACTTTCAGTGTGGGTGCCTTCTCCACGTGGTTCCTGGTTTCACTGCAGCTCTGAAGAGAATGTTAGCAAAGAGGTAACCGGGACAGTGAAAACAGTACTCAAAGACAGGGAGAGCAAGCTCTATATTACTCTCTTGGCACTTTCAATGTGGGACATACAGCGAGATGTTCGCTGCTTTTGCGTTTGGCTATTGGGAGATTTACAGCACAAAGATATCTAGTTGATTTGAAGCAGTTCCGAGAAAGTCTAAGCTAATCCCCACTTTTCCCTCCTGGCATTTTCCATGTGGGAGATATAGCACGATGTATATTGGTTTTGAGGACAACTCAATGGACAGTGTAGGGAGAAAAGTTCCTGGCTCACTGAATGCCGTTCCTGGAGACCCTGCGATCAATGTGGGAGATATGTCAAGATGTGTGTTGGTTTTGAGGACGGCTCTCTGGAGAGTCTTAGCAAAGAGGTCACACGGAGAATCAGAGCAATTCTCAGAGACACTGAGAACAAGATCGACAATTCCCTCTTGGCACTTTCCTTGTAGGAGATACCGCAAGACGTTTCTGTATATTGGGCACAGCGCTCTGCAGGGTGTTAGCAGAGACTTTCCCGGGACAGTGAAACCCTATGTCAGAGACACTGAGAAGAAGCCCCAATGTTCCCTCCAGGCATTTTCAGTGTGGGTGCCTTCTCCACGTGGTTCCTGGTTTCACTGCAGCTCTGAAGAGAATGTTAGCAAAGAGGTAACCGGGACAGTGAAAACAGTACTCAAAGACAGGGAGAGCAAGCTCTATATTACTCTCTTGGCACTTTCAATGTGGGACATACAGCGAGATGTTTGCTGCTTTTGCGTTTGGCTATTGGGAGATATACAGCACAAAGATATCTAGTTGATTTGAAGCAGTTCCGAGAAAGTCTAAGCTAATCCCCACTTTTCCCTCCTGGCACTTTCCATGTGGGAGATATAGCACGATGTATATTGGTTTTGAGGACAACTCAAGGGACAGTGTAGGGAGAAAAGCTCCTGACTCGCTGAATGCGGTTCCTGGAGACACTGCGATCAATGTGGGAGATATGTCAAGATGTGTGTTGGTTTTGAGGACGGCTCTCTGGAGAGTCTTAGCAAAGAGGTCACACGGAGAATCAGAGCAATTCTCAGAGACACTGAGAACAAGATCGACAATTCCCTCCTGGCACTTTCCCTGTAGGAGATACCGCAAGACGTTTCTGTATATTGGGCACAGCGCTCTGCAGGCTGTTAGCAGAGACTTTCCCGGGACAGTGAAACCCTATGTCAGAGACACTGAGAAGAAGGCCCAATGTTGCCTGCAGGCACTTTCAGTGTGGGTGCCTTCTCCACGTGGTTCCTGGTTTCAGTGCAGCTCTGAAGAGAATGTTAGCAAAGAGGTAACCGGGACAGTGAAAACAGTACTCAAAGACAGGGAGAGCAAGCTCTATATTACTCTCTTGGCACTTTCAATGTGGGACATACAGCGAGATGTTTGCTGCTTTTGCGTTTGGCTATTGGGAGATTTACAGCACAAAGATATCTAGTTGATTTGAAGCAGTTCCGAGAAAGTCTAAGCTAATCCTCACTTTTCCCTCCTGGCACTTTCCATGTGGGAGATATAGCACGATGTATATTGGTTTTGAGGACAACTCAAGGGACAGTGTATGGAGAAAAGCTCCTGGCTCACTGAACGCCGTTCCTGGAGACCCTGCGATCAATGTGGGAGATATGTCAAGATGTGTGTTGGTTTTGAGGACGGCTCTCTGGAGAGTCTTAGCAAAGAGGTCACACGGAGAATCAGAGCAATTCTCAGAGACACTGAGAACAAGGTCGACAATTCCCTCCTGGCACTTTCCCTGTAGGAGATACCGCAAGACGTTTCTGTATATTGGGCACAGCGCTCTGCAGGGTGTTAGCAGAGACTTTCCCGGGACAGTGAAACCCTATGTCAGAGACACTGAGAAGAAGCCCCAATGTTGCCTGCAGGCACTTTCAGTGTGGGTGCCTTCTCCACGTGGTTCCTGGTTTCACTGCAGCTCTGAAGAGAATGTTAGCAAAGAGGTAACCGGGACAGTGAAAACAGTACTCAAAGACAGGGAGAGCAAGCTCTATATTACTCTCTTGGCACTTTCAATGTGGGACATACAGCGAGATGTTCGCTGCTTTTGCGTTTGGCTATTGGGAGATTTACAGCACAAAGATATCTAGTTGATTTGAAGCAGTTCCGAGAAAGTCTAAGCTAATCCCCACTTTTCCCTCCTGGCACTTTCCATGTGGGAGATATAGCACGATGTATATTGGTTTTGAGGACAACTCAATGGGCAGTGTATGGAGAAAAGCTCCTGGCTCACTGAACGCCGTTCCTGGAGACCCTGCGATCAATGTGGGAGATATGTCAAGATGTGTGTTGGTTTTGAGGACGGCTCTCTGGAGAGTCTTAGCAAAGAGGTCACACGGAGAATCAGAGCAATTCTCAGAGACACTGAGAACAAGGTCGACAATTCCCTCCTGGCACTTTCCCTGTAGGAGATACCGCAAGACGTTTCTGTATATTGGGCACAGCGCTCTGCAGGCTGTTAGCAGAGACTTTCCCGGGACAGTGAAACCCTATGTCAGAGACACTGAGAAGAAGCCCCAATGTTGCCTGCAGGCACTTTCAGTGTGGGTGCCTTCTCCACGTGGTTCCTGGTTTCACTGCAGCTCTGAAGAGAATGTTAGCAAAGAGGTAACCGGGACAGTGAAAACAGTACTCAAAGACAGGGAGAGCAAGCTCTATATTACTCTCTTGGCACTTTCAATGTGGGACATACAGCGAGATGTTTGCTGCTTTTGCGTTTGGCTACTGGGAGATTTACAGCACAAAGATATCTAGTTGATTTGAAGCAGTTCCGAGAAAGTCTAAGCTAATCCCCACTTTTCCCTCCTGGCACTTTCCATGTGGGAGATATAGCACGATGTATATTGGTTTTGAGGACAACTCAAGGGACAGTGTAGGGAGAAAAGCTCCTGGCTCGCTGAATGCCGTTCCTGGAGACCCTGCGATCAATGTGGGAGATATGTCAAGATGTGTGTTGGTTTTGAGGACGGCTCTCTGGAGAGTCTTAGCAAAGAGGTCACACGGAGAATCAGAGCAATTCTCAGAGACACTGAGAACAAGATCGACAATTCCCTCCTGGCACTTTCCCTGTAGGAGATACCGCAAGACGTTTCTGTATATTGGGCACAGCGCTCTGCAGGCTGTTAGCAGAGACTTTCCCGGGACAGTGAAACCCTATGTCAGAGACACTGAGAAGAAGGCCCAATGTTGCCTGCAGGCACTTTCAGTGTGGGTGCCTTCTCCACGTGGTTCCTGGTTTCACTGCAGCTCTGAAGAGAATGTTAGCAAAGAGGTAACCGGGACAGTGAAAACGGTACTCAAAGACAGGGAGAGCAAGCTCTATATTACTCTCTTGGCACTTTCAATGTGGGACATACAGCGAGATGTTTGCTGATTTTGCGTTTGGCTATTGGGAGATTTACAGCACAAAGATATCTAGTTGATTTGAAGCAGTTCCGAGAAAGTCTAAGCTAATCCCCACTTTTCCCTCCTGGCATTTTCCATGTGGGAGATATAGCACGATGTATATTGGTTTTGAGGACAACTCTATGGACAGTGTAGGGAGAAAAGTTCCTGGCTCGCTGAATGCGGTTCCTGGAGACACTGCGATCAATGTGGGAGATATGTCAAGATGTGTGTTGGTTTTGAGGACAGCTCTCTGGAGAGTCTTAGCAAAGAGGTCACACGGAGAATCAGAGCAATTCTCAGAGACACTGAGAACAAGATCGACAATTCCCTCCTGGCACTTTCCCTGTAGGAGATACCGCAAGACGTTTCTGTATATTGGGCACAGCGCTCTGCAGGCTGTTAGCAGAGACTTTCCCGGGACAGTGAAACCCTATGTCAGAGACACTGAGAAGAAGCCCCAATGTTCCCTCCAGGCATTTTCAGTGTGGGTGCCTTCTCCACGTGGTTCCTGGTTTCACTGCAGCTCTGAAGAGAATGTTAGCAAAGAGGTAACCGGGACAGTGAAAACAGTACTCAAAGACAGGGAGAGCAAGCTCTATATTACTCTCTTGGCACTTTCAATGTGGGACATACAGCGAGATGTTTGCTGCTTTTGCGTTTGGCTATTGGGAGATTTACAGCACAAAGATATCTAGTTGATTAGAAGCAGTTCCGAGAAAGTCTAAACTAATCCCCACTTTTCCCTCCTGGCATTTTCCATGTGGGAGATATCGCACGATGTATATTGGTTTTGAGGACAACTCAAGGGACAGTGTAGGGAGAAAAGTTCCTGGCTCGCTGAATGCGGTTCCTGGAGACTCTGCGATCAATGTGGGAGATATGTCAAGATGTGTGTTGGTTTTGAGGACGGCTCTCTGGAGAGTCTTAGCAAAGAGGTCACACGGAGAATCAGAGCAATTCTCAGAGACACTGAGAACAAGATCGACAATTCCCTCCTGGCACTTTCCCTGTAGGAGATACCGCAAGACGTTTCTGTATATTGGGCACAGCGCTCTGCAGGGTGTTAGCAGAGACTTTCCCGGGACAGTGAAACCCTATGTCAGAGACACTGAGAAGAAGCCCCAATGTTGCCTGCAGGCACTTTCAGTGTGGGTGCCTTCTCCACGTGGTTCCTGGTTTCACTGCAGCTCTGAAGAGAATGTTAGCAAAGAGGTAACCGGGACAGTGAAAACAGTACTCAAAGACAGGGAGAGCAAGCTCTATATTACTCTCTTGGCACTTTCAATGTGGGACATACAGCGAGATGTTCGCTGCTTTTGCGTTTGGCTATTGGGAGATTTACAGCACAAAGATATCTAGTTGATTTGAAGCAGTTCCGAGAAAGTCTAAGCTAATCCCCACTTTTCCCTCCTGGCATTTTCCATGTGGGAGATATAGCACGATGTATATTGGTTTTGAGGACAACTCAAGGGACAGTGTAGGGAGAAAAATTCCTGGCTCACTGAATGCCGTTCCTGGAGACCCTGCGATCAATGTGGGAGATATGTCAAGATGTGTGTTGGTTTTGAGGACGGCTCTCTGGAGAGTCTTAGCAAAGAGGTCACACGGAGAATCAGAGCAATTCTCAGAGACACTGAGAACAAGATCGACAATTCCCTCCTGGCACTTTCCCTGTAGGAGATACCGCAAGACGTTTCTGTATATTGGGCACAGCGCTCTGCAGGCTGTTAGCAGAGACTTTCCCGGGACAGTGAAACCCTATGTCAGAGACACTGAGAAGAAGGCCCAATGTTGCCTGCAGGCACTTTCAGTGTGGGTGCCTTCTCCACGTGGGTCCTGGTTTCACTGCAGCTCTGAAGAGAATGTTAGCAAAGAGGTAAGCGGGACAGTGAAAACAGTACTCAAAGACAGGGAGAGCAAGCTCTATATTACTCTCTTGGCACTTTCAATGTGGGACATACAGCGAGATGTTCGCTGCTTTTGCGTTTGGCTATTGGGAGATTTACAGCACAAAGATATCTAGTTGATTTGAAGCAGTTCCGAGAAAGTCTAAGCTAATCCCCACTTTTCCCTCCTGGCATTTTCCATGTGGGAGATATAGCACGATGTATATTGGTTTTGAGGACAACTCAATGGACAGTGTAGGGAGAAAAGTTCCTGGCTCACTGAATGCCGTTCCTGGAGACCCTGCGATCAATGTGGGAGATATGTCAAGATGTGTGTTGGTTTTGAGGACGGCTCTCTGGAGAGTCTTAGCAAAGAGGTCACACGGAGAATCAGAGCAATTCTCAGAGACACTGAGAACAAGATCGACAATTCCCTCCTGGCACTTTCCCTGTAGGAGATACCGCAAGACGTTTCTGTATATTGGGCACAGCGCTCTGCAGGGTGTTAGCAGAGACTTTCCCGGGACAGTGAAACCCTATGTCAGAGACACTGAGAAGAAGGCCCAATGTTGCCTGCAGGCACTTTCAGTGTGGGTGCCTTCTCCACGTGGTTCCTGGTTTCACTGCAGCTCTGAAGAGAATGTTAGCAAAGAGGTAACCGGGACAGTGAAAACAGTACTCAAAGACAGGGAGAGCAAGCTCTATATTACTCTCTTGGCACTTTCAATGTGGGACATACAGCGAGATGTTTGCTGCTTTTGCGTTTGGCTATTGGGAGATTTACAGCACAAAGATATCTAGTTGATTTGAAGCAGTTCCGAGAAAGTCTAAGCTAATCCCCACTTTTCCCTCCTGGCACTTTCCATGTGGGAGATATAGCACGATGTATATTGGTTTTGAGGACAACTCAATGGGCAGTGTATGGAGAAAAGCTCCTGGCTCACTGAACGCCGTTCCTGGAGACCCTGCGATCAATGTGGGAGATATGTCAAGATGTGTGTTGGTTTTGAGGACGGCTCTCTGGAGAGTCTTAGCAAAGAGGTCACACGGAGAATCAGAGCAATTCTCAGAGACACTGAGAACAAGGTCGACAATTCCCTCCTGGCACTTTCCCTGTAGGAGATACCGCAAGACGTTTCTGTATATTGGGCACAGCGCTCTGCAGGGTGTTAGCAGAGACTTTCCCGGGACAGTGAAACCCTATGTCAGAGACACTGAGAAGAAGCCCCAATGTTGCCTGCAGGCACTTTCAGTGTGGGTGCCTTCTCCACGTGGTTCCTGGTTTCACTGCAGCTCTGAAGAGAATGTTAGCAAAGAGGTAACCGGGACAGTGAAAACAGTACTCAAAGACAGGGAGAGCAAGCTCTATATTACTCTCTTGGCACTTTCAATGTGGGACATACAGCGAGATGTTTGCTGCTTTTGATTTGGCTACTGGGAGATTTACAGCACAAAGATATCTAGTTGATTTGAAGCAGTTCCGAGAAAGTCTAAGCTAATCCCCACTTTTCCCTCCTGGCATTTTCCATGTGGGAGATATAGCACGATGTATATTGGTTTTGAGGACAACTCTATGGACAGTGTAGGGAGAAAAGTTCCTGGCTCGCTGAATGCGGTTCCTGGAGACACTGCGATCAATGTGGGAGATATGTCAAGATGTGTGTTGGTTTTGAGGACGGCTCTCTGGAGAGTCTTAGCAAAGAGGTCACACGGAGAATCAGAGCAATTCTCAGAGACACTGAGAACAAGATCGACAATTCCCTCCTGGCACTTTCCCTGTAGGAGATACCGCAAGACGTTTCTGTATATTGGGCACAGCGCTCTGCAGGGTGTTAGCAGAGACTTTCCCGGGACAGTGAAACCCTATGTCAGAGACACTGAGAAGAAGGCCCAATGTTCCCTCCAGGCATTTTCAGTGTGGGTGCCTTCTCCACGTGGTTCCTGGTTTCACTGCAGCTCTGAAGAGAATGTTAGCAAAGAGGTAACCGGGACAGTGAAAACAGTACTCAAAGACAGGGAGAGCAAGCTCTATATTACTCTCTTGGCACTTTCAATGTGGGACATACAGCGAGATGTTTGCTGCTTTTGCGTTTGGCTATTGGGAGATTTACAGCACAAAGATATCTAGTTGATTAGAAGCAGTTCCGAGAAAGTCTAAACTAATCCCCACTTTTCCCTCCTGGCATTTTCCATGTGGGAGATATCGCACGATGTATATTGGTTTTGAGGACAACTCAAGGGACAGTGTAGGGAGAAAAGTTCCTGGCTCGCTGAATGCGGTTCCTGGAGACTCTGCGATCAATGTGGGAGATATGTCAAGATGTGTGTTGGTTTTGAGGACGGCTCTCTGGAGAGTCTTAGCAAAGAGGTCACACGGAGAATCAGAGCAATTCTCAGAGACACTGAGAACAAGATCGACAATTCCCTCCTGGCACTTTCCCTGTAGGAGATACCGCAAGACGTTTCTGTATATTGGGCACAGCGCTCTGCAGGCTGTTAGCAGAGACTTTCCCGGGACAGTGAAACCCTATGTCAGAGACACTGAGAAGAAGCCCCAATGTTGCCTGCAGGCACTTTCAGTGTGGGTGCCTTCTCCACGTGGTTCCTGGTTTCACTGCAGCTCTGAAGAGAATGTTAGCAAAGAGGTAACCGGGACAGTGAAAACAGTACTCAAAGACAGGGAGAGCAAGCTCTATATTACTCTCTTGGCACTTTCAATGTGGGACATACAGCGAGATGTTCGCTGCTTTTGCGTTTGGCTATTGGGAGATTTACAGCACAAAGATATCTAGTTGATTTGAAGCAGTTCCGAGAAAGTCTAAGCTAATCCCCACTTTTCCCTCCTGGCATTTTCCATGTGGGAGATATAGCACGATGTATATTGGTTTTGAGGACAACTCAAGGGACAGTGTAGGGAGAAAAGTTCCTGGCTCACTGAATGCCGTTCCTGGAGACCCTGCGATCAATGTGGGAGATATGTCAAGATGTGTGTTGGTTTTGAGGACGGCTCTCTGGAGAGTCTTAGCAAAGAGGTCACACGGAGAATCAGAGCAATTCTCAGAGACACTGAGAACAAGATCGACAATTCCCTCTTGGCACTTTCCTTGTAGGAGATACCGCAAGACGTTTCTGTATATTGGGCACAGCGCTCTGCAGGGTGTTAGCAGAGACTTTCCCGGGACAGTGAAACCCTATGTCAGAGACACTGAGAAGAAGGCCCAATGTTCCCTCCAGGCATTTTCAGTGTGGGTGCCTTCTCCACATGGTTCCTGGTTTCACTGCAGCTCTGAAGAGAATGTTAGCAAAGAGGTAACCGGGACAGTGAAAACAGTACTCAAAGACAGGGAGAGCAAGCTCTATATTACTCTCTTGGCACTTTCAATGTGGGACATACAGCGAGATGTTTGCTGCTTTTGCGTTTGGCTATTGGGAGATATACAGCACAAAGATATCTAGTTGATTTGAAGCAGTTCCGAGAAAGTCTAAGCTAATCCCCACTTTTCCCTCCTGGCACTTTCCATGTGGGAGATATAGCACGATGTATATTGGTTTTGAGGACAACTCAATGGGCAGTGTATGGAGAAAAGCTCCTGGCTCACTGAACGCCATTCCTGGAGACACTGCGATCAATGTGGGAGATATGTCAAGATGTGTGTTGGTTTTGAGGAGGGCTCTCTGGAGAGTCTTAGCAAAGAGGTCACACGGAGAATCAGAGCAATTCTCAGAGACACTGAGAACAAGGTCGACAATTCCCTCCTGGCACTTTCCCTGTAGGAGATACCGCAAGACGTTTCTGTATATTGGGCACAGCGCTCTGCAGGGTGTTAGCAGAGACTTTCCCGGGACAGTGAAACCCTATGTCAGAGACACTGAGAAGAAGCCCCAATGTTGCCTGCAGGCACTTTCAGTGTGGGTGCCTTCTCCACGTGGTTCCTGGTTTCACTGCAGCTCTGAAGAGAATGTTAGCAAAGAGGTAACCGGGACAGTGAAAACAGTACTCAAAGACAGGGAGAGCAAGCTCTATATTACTCTCTTGGCACTTTCAATGTGGGACATACAGCGAGATGTTTGCTGCTTTTGCGTTTGGCTATTGGGAGATTTACAGCACAAAGATATCTAGTTGATTAGAAGCAGTTCCGAGAAAGTCTAAACTAATCCCCACTTTTCCCTCCTGGCATTTTCCATGTGGGAGATATCGCACGATGTATATTGGTTTTGAGGACAACTCAAGGGACAGTGTAGGGAGAAAAGTTCCTGGCTCGCTGAATGCGGTTCCTGGAGACCCTGCGATCAATGTGGGAGATATGTCAAGATGTGTGTTGGTTTTGAGGACGGCTCTCTGGAGAGTCTTAGCAAAGAGGTCACACGGAGAATCAGAGCAATTCTCAGAGACACTGAGAACAAGATCGACAATTCCCTCCTGGCACTTTCCCTGTAGGAGATACCGCAAGACGTTTCTGTATATTGGGCACAGCGCTCTGCAGGCTGTTAGCAGAGACTTTCCCGGGACAGTGAAACCCTATGTCAGAGACACTGAGAAGAAGCCCCAATGTTGCCTGCAGGCACTTTCAGTGTGGGTGCCTTCTCCACGTGGTTCCTGGTTTCACTGCAGCTCTGAAGAGAATGTTAGCAAAGAGGTAACCGGGACAGTGAAAACAGTACTCAAAGACAGGGAGAGCAAGCTCTATATTACTCTCTTGGCACTTTCAATGTGGGACATACAGCGAGATGTTCGCTGCTTTTGCGTTTGGCTATTGGGAGATTTACAGCACAAAGATATCTAGTTGATTTGAAGCAGTTCCGAGAAAGTCTAAGCTAATCCCCACTTTTCCCTCCTGGCATTTTCCATGTGGGAGATATAGCACGATGTATATTGGTTTTGAGGACAACTCAAGGGACAGTGTAGGGAGAAAAATTCCTGGCTCACTGAATGCCGTTCCTGGAGACCCTGCGATCAATGTGGGAGATATGTCAAGATGTGTGTTGGTTTTGAGGACGGCTCTCTGGAGAGTCTTAGCAAAGAGGTCACACGGAGAATCAGAGCAATTCTCAGAGACACTGAGAACAAGATCGACAATTCCCTCTTGGCACTTTCCTTGTAGGAGATACCGCAAGACGTTTCTGTATATTGGGCACAGCGCTCTGCAGGGTGTTAGCAGAGACTTTCCCGGGACAGTGAAACCCTATGTCAGAGACACTGAGAAGAAGGCCCAATGTTCCCTCCAGGCATTTTCAGTGTGGGTGCCTTCTCCACGTGGTTCCTGGTTTCACTGCAGCTCTGAAGAGAATGTTAGCAAAGAGGTAACCGGGACAGTGAAAACAGTACTCAAAGACAGGGAGAGCAAGCTCTATATTACTCTCTTGGCACTTTCAATGTGGGACATACAGCGAGATGTTTGCTGCTTTTGCGTTTGGCTATTGGGAGATATACAGCACAAAGATATCTAGTTGATTTGAAGCAGTTCCGAGAAAGTCTAAGCTAATCCCCACTTTTCCCTCCTGGCACTTTCCATGTGGGAGATATAGCACGATGTATATTGGTTTTGAGGACAACTCAAGGGACGGTGTATGGAGAAAAGCTCCTGGCTCACTGAATGCGGTTCCTGGAGACACTGCGATCAATGTGGGAGATATGTCAAGATGTGTGTTGGTTTTGAGGACGGCTCTCTGGAGAGTCTTAGCAAAGAGGTCACACGGAGAATCAGAGCAATTCTCAGAGACACTGAGAACAAGGTCGACAATTCCCTCCTGGCACTTTCCCTGTAGGAGATACCGCAAGACGTTTCTGTATATTGGGCACAGCGCTCTGCAGGGTGTTAGCAGAGACTTTCCCGGGACAGTGAAACCCTATGTCAGAGACACTGAGAAGAAGGCCCAATGTTCCCTCCAGGCACTTTCAGTGTGGGTGCCTTCTCCACGTGGTTCCTGGTTTCACTGCAGCTCTGAAGAGAATGTTAGCAAAGAGGTAACCGGGACAGTGAAAACAGTACTCAAAGACAGGGAGAGCAAGCTCTATATTACTCTCTTGGCACTTTCAATGTGGGACATACAGCGAGATGTTTGCTGCTTTTGCGTTTGGCTACTGGGAGATTTACAGCACAAAGATATCTAGTTGATTTGAAGCAGTTCCGAGAAAGTCTAAGCTAATCCCCACTTTTCCCTCCTGGCATTTTCCATGTGGGAGATATAGCACGATGTATATTGGTTTTGAGGACAACTCTATGGACAGTGTAGGGAGAAAAGTTCCTGGCTCGCTGAATGCGGTTCCTGGAGACACTGCGATCAATGTGGGAGATATGTCAAGATGTGTGTTGGTTTTGAGGACGGCTCTCTGGAGAGTCTTAGCAAAGAGGTCACACGGAGAATCAGAGCAATTCTCAGAGACACTGAGAACAAGATCGACAATTCCCTCCTGGCACTTTCCCTGTAGGAGATACCGCAAGACGTTTCTGTATATTGGGCACAGCGCTCTGCAGGGTGTTAGCAGAGACTTTCCCGGGACAGTGAAACCCTATGTCAGAGACACTGAGAAGAAGGCCCAATGTTCCCTCCAGGCACTTTCAGTGTGGGTGCCTTCTCCACGTGGTTCCTGGTTTCACTGCAGCTCTGAAGAGAATGTTAGCAAAGAGGTAACCGGGACAGTGAAAACAGTACTCAAAGACAGGGAGAGCAAGCTCTATATTACTCTCTTGGCACTTTCAATGTGGGACATACAGCGAGATGTTTGCTGCTTTTGCGTTTGGCTACTGGGAGATTTACAGCACAAAGATATCTAGTTGATTTGAAGCAGTTCCGAGAAAGTCTAAGCTAATCCCCACTTTTCCCTCCTGGCATTTTCCATGTGGGAGATATAGCACGATGTATATTGGTTTTGAGGACAACTCTATGGACAGTGTAGGGAGAAAAGTTCCTGGCTCGCTGAATGCCGTTCCTGGAGACACTGCGATCAATGTGGGAGATATGTCAAGATGTGTGTTGGTTTTGAGGACGGCTCTCTGGAGAGTCTTAGCAAAGAGGTCACACGGAGAATCAGAGCAATTCTCAGAGACACTGAGAACAAGATCGACAATTCCCTCCTGGCACTTTCCCTGTAGGAGATACCGCAAGACGTTTCTGTATATTGGGCACAGCGCTCTGCAGGGTGTTAGCAGAGACTTTCCCGGGACAGTGAAACCCTATGTCAGAGACACTGAGAAGAAGCCCCAATGTTCCCTCCAGGCATTTTCAGTGTGGGTGCCTTCTCCACGTGGTTCCTGGTTTCACTGCAGCTCTGAAGAGAATGTTAGCAAAGAGGTAACCGGGACAGTGAAAACAGTACTCAAAGACAGGGAGAGCAAGCTCTATATTACTCTCTTGGCACTTTCAATGTGGGACATACAGCGAGATGTTTGCTGCTTTTGCGTTTGGCTATTGGGAGATTTACAGCACAAAGATATCTAGTTGATTAGAAGCAGTTCCGAGAAAGTCTAAACTAATCCCCACTTTTCCCTCCTGGCATTTTCCATGTGGGAGATATCGCACGATGTATATTGGTTTTGAGGACAACTCAAGGGACAGTGTAGGGAGAAAAGTTCCTGGCTCGCTGAATGCGGTTCCTGGAGACTCTGCGATCAATGTGGGAGATATGTCAAGATGTGTGTTGGTTTTGAGGACGGCTCTCTGGAGAGTCTTAGCAAAGAGGTCACACGGAGAATCAGAGCAATTCTCAGAGACACTGAGAAGAAGGTCGACAATTCCCTCCTGGCACTTTCCCTGTAGGAGATACCGCAAGACGTTTCTGTATATTGGGCACAGCGCTCTGCAGGGTGTTAGCAGAGACTTTCCCGGGACAGTGAAACCCTATGTCAGAGACACTGAGAAGAAGCCCCAATGTTGCCTGCAGGCACTTTCAGTGTGGGTGCCTTCTCCACGTGGTTCCTGGTTTCACTGCAGCTCTGAAGAGAATGTTAGCAAAGAGGTAACCGGGACAGTGAAAACAGTACTCAAAGACAGGGAGAGCAAGCTCTATATTACTCTCTTGGCACTTTCAATGTGGGACATTGAGCGAGATGTTCGCTGCTTTTGCGTTTGGCTATTGGGAGATTTACAGCACAAAGATATCTAGTTGATTTGAAGCAGTTCCGAGAAAGTCTAAGCTAATCCCCACTTTTCCCTCCTGGCATTTTCCATGTGGGAGATATAGCACGATGTATATTGGTTTTGAGGACAACTCAAGGGACAGTGTAGGGAGAAAAATTCCTGGCTCACTGAATGCCGTTCCTGGAGACCCTGCGATCAATGTGGGAGATATGTCAAGATGTGTGTTGGTTTTGAGGACGGCTCTCTGGAGAGTCTTAGCAAAGAGGTCACACGGAGAATCAGAGCAATTCTCAGAGACACTGAGAACAAGATCGACAATTCCCTCCTGGCACTTTCCCTGTAGGAGATACCGCAAGACGTTTCTGTATATTGGGCACAGCGCTCTGCAGGCTGTTAGCAGAGACTTTCCCGGGACAGTGAAACCCTATGTCAGAGACACTGAGAAGAAGGCCCAATGTTGCCTGCAGGCACTTTCAGTGTGGGTGCCTTCTCCACGTGGTTCCTGGTTTCACTGCAGCTCTGAAGAGAATGTTAGCAAAGAGGTAACCGGGACAGTGAAAACAGTACTCAAAGACAGGGAGAGCAAGCTCTATATTACTCTCTTGGCACTTTCAATGTGGGACATACAGCGAGATGTTCGCTGCTTTTGCGTTTGGCTATTGGGAGATTTACAGCACAAAGATATCTAGTTGATTTGAAGCAGTTCCGAGAAAGTCTAAGCTAATCCCCACTTTTCCCTCCTGGCATTTTCCATGTGGGAGATATAGCACGATGTATATTGGTTTTGAGGACAACTCAATGGACAGTGTAGGGAGAAAAGTTCCTGGCTCACTGAATGCCGTTCCTGGAGACCCTGCGATCAATGTGGGAGATATGTCAAGATGTGTGTTGGTTTTGAGGACGGCTCTCTGGAGAGTCTTAGCAAAGAGGTCACACGGAGAATCAGAGCAATTCTCAGAGACACTGAGAACAAGGTCGACAATTCCCTCCTGGCACTTTCCCTGTAGGAGATACCGCAAGACGTTTCTGTATATTGGGCACAGCGCTCTGCAGGGTGTTAGCAGAGACTTTCCCGGGACAGTGAAACCCTATGTCAGAGACACTGAGAAGAAGCCCCAATGTTGCCTGCAGGCACTTTCAGTGTGGGTGCCTTCTCCACGTGGTTCCTGGTTTCACTGCAGCTCTGAAGAGAATGTTAGCAAAGAGGTAACCGGGACAGTGAAAACAGTACTCAAAGACAGGGAGAGCAAGCTCTATATTACTCTCTTGGCACTTTCAATGTGGGACATACAGCGAGATGTTTGCTGCTTTTGCGTTTGGCTATTGGGAGATTTACAGCACAAAGATATCTAGTTGATTAGAAGCAGTTCCGAGAAAGTCTAAACTAATCCCCACTTTTCCCTCCTGGCATTTTCCATGTGGGAGATATCGCACGATGTATATTGGTTTTGAGGACAACTCAAGGGACAGTGTAGGGAGAAAAGTTCCTGGCTCGCTGAATGCGGTTCCTGGAGACCCTGCGATCAATGTGGGAGATATGTCAAGATGTGTGTTGGTTTTGAGGACGGCTCTCTGGAGAGTCTTAGCAAAGAGGTCACACGGAGAATCAGAGCAATTCTCAGAGACACTGAGAACAAGATCGACAATTCCCTCCTGGCACTTTCCCTGTAGGAGATACCGCAAGACGTTTCTGTATATTGGGCACAGCGCTCTGCAGGCTGTTAGCAGAGACTTTCCCGGGACAGTGAAACCCTATGTCAGAGACACTGAGAAGAAGCCCCAATGTTGCCTGCAGGCACTTTCAGTGTGGGTGCCTTCTCCACGTGGTTCCTGGATTCACTGCAGCTCTGAAGAGAATGTTAGCAAAGAGGTAACCGGGACAGTGAAAACGGTACTCAAAGACAGGGAGAGCAAGCTCTATATTACTCTCTTGGCACTTTCAATGTGGGACATACAGCGAGATGTTCGCTGCTTTTGCGTTTGGCTATTGGGAGATTTACAGCACAAAGATATCTAGTTGATTAGAAGCAGTTCCGAGAAAGTCTAAACTAATCCCCACTTTTCCCTCCTGGCATTTTCCATGTGGGAGATATCGCACGATGTATATTGGTTTTGAGGACAACTCAAGGGACAGTGTAGGGAGAAAAGTTCCTGGCTCGCTGAATGCGGTTCCTGGAGACACTGCGATCAATGTGGGAGATATGTCAAGATGTGTGTTGGTTTTGAGGACGGCTCTCTGGAGAGTCTTAGCAAAGAGGTCACACGGAGAATCAGAGCAATTCTCAGAGACACTGAGAACAAGATCGACAATTCCCTCCTGGCACTTTCCCTGTAGGAGATACCGCAAGACGTTTCTGTATATTGGGCACAGTGCTCTGCAGGGTGTTAGCAGAGACTTTCCCGGGACAGTGAAACCCTATGTCAGAGACACTGAGAAGAAGCCCCAATGTTGCCTGCAGGCACTTTCAGTGTGGGTGCCTTCTCCACGTGGTTCCTGGATTCACTGCAGCTCTGAAGAGAATGTTAGCAAAGAGGTAACCGGGACAGTGAAAACGGTACTCAAAGACAGGGAGAGCAAGCTCTATATTACTCTCTTGGCACTTTCAATGTGGGACATACAGCGAGATGTTCGCTGCTTTTGCGTTTGGCTATTGGGAGATTTACAGCACAAAGATATCTAGTTGATTAGAAGCAGTTCCGAGAAAGTCTAAACTAATCCCCACTTTTCCCTCCTGGCATTTTCCATGTGGGAGATATCGCACGATGTATATTGGTTTTGAGGACAACTCAAGGGACAGTGTAGGGAGAAAAGTTCCTGGCTCGCTGAATGCGGTTCCTGGAGACACTGCGATCAATGTGGGAGATATGTCAAGATGTGTGTTGGTTTTGAGGACGGCTCTCTGGAGAGTCTTAGCAAAGAGGTCACACGGAGAATCAGAGCAATTCTCAGAGACACTGAGAACAAGATCGACAATTCCCTCCTGGCACTTTCCCTGTAGGAGATACCGCAAGACGTTTCTGTATATTGGGCACAGCGCTCTGCAGGGTGTTAGCAGAGACTTTCCCGGGACAGTGAAACCCTATGTCAGAGACACTGAGAAGAAGCCCCAATGTTGCCTGCAGGCACTTTCAGTGTGGGTGCCTTCTCCACGTGGTTCCTGGTTTCACTGCAGCTCTGAAGAGAATGTTAGCAAAGAGGTAACCGGGACAGTGAAAACAGTACTCAAAGACAGGGAGAGCAAGCTCTATATTACTCTCTTGGCACTTTCAATGTGGGACATACAGCGAGATGTTCGCTGCTTTTGCGTTTGGCTATTGGGAGATTTACAGCACAAAGATATCTAGTTGATTTGAAGCAGTTCCGAGAAAGTCTAAGCTAATCCCCACTTTTCCCTCCTGGCATTTTCCATGTGGGAGATATAGCACGATGTATATTGGTTTTGAGGACAACTCAATGGACAGTGTAGGGAGAAAAGTTCCTGGCTCACTGAATGCCGTTCCTGGAGACCCTGCGATCAATGTGGGAGATATGTCAAGATGTGTGTTGGTTTTGAGGACGGCTCTCTGGAGAGTCTTAGCAAAGAGGTCACACGGAGAATCAGAGCAATTCTCAGAGACACTGAGAACAAGGTCGACAATTCCCTCCTGGCACTTTCCCTGTAGGAGATACCGCAAGACGTTTCTGTATATTGGGCACAGCGCTCTGCAGGGTGTTAGCAGAGACTTTCCCGGGACAGTGAAACCCTATGTCAGAGACACTGAGAAGAAGCCCCAATGTTGCCTGCAGGCACTTTCAGTGTGGGTGCCTTCTCCACGTGGTTCCTGGTTTCACTGCAGCTCTGAAGAGAATGTTAGCAAAGAGGTAACCGGGACAGTGAAAACAGTACTCAAAGACAGGGAGAGCAAGCTCTATATTACTCTCTTGGCACTTTCAATGTGGGACATACAGCGAGATGTTTGCTGCTTTTGCGTTTGGCTATTGGGAGATTTACAGCACAAAGATATCTAGTTGATTAGAAGCAGTTCCGAGAAAGTCTAAACTAATCCCCACTTTTCCCTCCTGGCATTTTCCATGTGGGAGATATCGCACGATGTATATTGGTTTTGAGGACAACTCAAGGGACAGTGTAGGGAGAAAAGTTCCTGGCTCGCTGAATGCGGTTCCTGGAGACCCTGCGATCAATGTGGGAGATATGTCAAGATGTGTGTTGGTTTTGAGGACGGCTCTCTGGAGAGTCTTAGCAAAGAGGTCACACGGAGAATCAGAGCAATTCTCAGAGACACTGAGAACAAGATCGACAATTCCCTCCTGGCACTTTCCCTGTAGGAGATACCGCAAGACGTTTCTGTATATTGGGCACAGCGCTCTGCAGGGTGTTAGCAGAGACTTTCCCGGGACAGTGAAACCCTATGTCAGAGACACTGAGAAGAAGCCCCAATGTTGCCTGCAGGCACTTTCAGTGTGGGTGCCTTCTCCACGTGGTTCCTGGATTCACTGCAGCTCTGAAGAGAATGTTAGCAAAGAGGTAACCGGGACAGTGAAAACGGTACTCAAAGACAGGGAGAGCAAGCTCTATATTACTCTCTTGGCACTTTCAATGTGGGACATACAGCGAGATGTTCGCTGCTTTTGCGTTTGGCTATTGGGAGATTTACAGCACAAAGATATCTAGTTGATTAGAAGCAGTTCCGAGAAAGTCTAAACTAATCCCCACTTTTCCCTCCTGGCATTTTCCATGTGGGAGATATCGCACGATGTATATTGGTTTTGAGGACAACTCAAGGGACAGTGTAGGGAGAAAAGTTCCTGGCTCGCTGAATGCGGTTCCTGGAGACACTGCGATCAATGTGGGAGATATGTCAAGATGTGTGTTGGTTTTGAGGACGGCTCTCTGGAGAGTCTTAGCAAAGAGGTCACACGGAGAATCAGAGCAATTCTCAGAGACACTGAGAACAAGATCGACAATTCCCTCCTGGCACTTTCCCTGTAGGAGATACCGCAAGACGTTTCTGTATATTGGGCACAGCGCTCTGCAGGGTGTTAGCAGAGACTTTCCCGGGACAGTGAAACCCTATGTCAGAGACACTGAGAAGAAGCCCCAATGTTGCCTGCAGGCACTTTCAGTGTGGGTGCCTTCTCCACGTGGTTCCTGGTTTCACTGCAGCTCTGAAGAGAATGTTAGCAAAGAGGTAACCGGGACAGTGAAAACAGTACTCAAAGACAGGGAGAGCAAGCTCTATATTACTCTCTTGGCACTTTCAATGTGGGACATAGAGCGAGATGTTCGCTGCTTTTGCGTTTGGCTATTGGGAGATTTACAGCACAAAGATATCTAGTTGATTAGAAGCAGTTCCGAGAAAGTCTAAACTAATCCCCACTTTTCCCTCCTGGCATTTTCCATGTGGGAGATATCGCACGATGTATATTGGTTTTGAGGACAACTCAAGGGACAGTGTAGGGAGAAAAGTTCCTGGCTCGCTGAATGCGGTTCCTGGAGACCCTGCGATCAATGTGGGAGATATGTCAAGATGTGTGTTGGTTTTGAGGACGGCTCTCTGGAGAGTCTTAGCAAAGAGGTCACATGGAGAATCAGAGCAATTCTCAGAGACACTGAGAACAAGATCGACAATTCCCTCCTGGCACTTTCCCTGTAGGAGATACCGCAAGACGTTTCTGTATATTGGGCACAGCGCTCTGCAGGGTGTTAGCAGAGACTTTCCCGGGACAGTGAAACCCTATGTCAGAGACACTGAGAAGAAGCCCCAATGTTGCCTGCAGGCACTTTCAGTGTGGGTGCCTTCTCCACGTGGTTCCTGGTTTCACTGCAGCTCTGAAGAGAATGTTAGCAAAGAGGTAACCGGGACAGTGAAAACAGTACTCAAAGACAGGGAGAGCAAGCTCTATATTACTCTCTTGGCACTTTCAATGTGGGACATACAGCGAGATGTTCGCTGCTTTTGCGTTTGGCTATTGGGAGATTTACAGCACAAAGATATCTAGTTGATTTGAAGCAGTTCCGAGAAAGTCTAAGCATAATCGCCACTTTTCCCTCCTGGCATTTTCCATGTGGGAGATATCGCACGATGTATATTGGTTTTGAGGACAACTCTATGGACAGTGTAGGGAGAAAAGTTCCTGGCTCGCTGAATGCGGTTTCTGGAGACCCTGCGATCAATGTGGGAGATATGTCAAGATGTGTGTTGGTTTTGAGGACGGCTCTCTGGAGAGTCTTAGCAAAGAGGTCACACGGAGAATCAGAGCAATTCTCAGAGACACTGAGAACAAGATCGACAATTCCCTCCTGGCACTTTCCCTGTAGGAGATACCGCAAGACGTTTCTGTATATTGGGCACAGCGCTCTGCAGGGTGTTAGCAGAGACTTTCCCGGGACAGTGAAACCCTATGTCAGAGACACTGAGAAGAAGCCCCAATGTTGCCTGCAGGCACTTTCAGTGTGGGTGCCTTCTCCACGTGGTTCCTGGATTCACTGCAGCTCTGAAGAGAATGTTAGCAAAGAGGTAACCGGGACAGTGAAAACGGTACTCAAAGACAGGGAGAGCAAGCTCTATATTACTCTCTTGGCACTTTCAATGTGGGACATACAGCGAGATGTTTGCTGCTTTTGCGTTTGGCTATTGGGAGATTTACAGCACAAAGATATCTAGTTGATTAGAAGCAGTTCCGAGAAAGTCTAAACTAATCCCCACTTTTCCCTCCTGGCATTTTCCATGTGGGAGATATAGCACGATGTATATTGGTTTTGAGGACAACTCAAGGGACAGTGTAGGGAGAAAAGCTCCTGGCTCGCTGAATGCGGTTCCTGGAGACTCTGCGATCAATGTGGGAGATATGTCAAGATGTGTGTTGGTTTTGAGGACGGCTCTCTGGAGAGTCTTAGCAAAGAGGTCACACGGAGAATCAGAGCAATTCTCAGAGACACTGAGAACAAGATCGACAATTCCCTCCTGGCACTTTCCCTGTAGGAGATACCGCAAGACGTTTCTGTATATTGGGCACAGCGCTCTGCAGGCTGTTAGCAGAGACTTTCCCGGGACAGTGAAACCCTATGTCAGAGACACTGAGAAGAAGCCCCAATGTTGCCTGCAGGCACTTTCAGTGTGGGTGCCTTCTCCACGTGGTTCCTGGATTCACTGCAGCTCTGAAGAGAATGTTAGCAAAGAGGTAACCGGGACAGTGAAAACGGTACTCAAAGACAGGGAGAGCAAGCTCTATATTACTCTCTTGGCACTTTCAATGTGGGACATACAGCGAGATGTTTGCTGCTTTTGCGTTTGGCTATTGGGAGATTTACAGCACAAAGATATCTAGTTGATTTGAAGCAGTTCCGAGAAAGTCTAAACTAATCCCCACTTTTCCCTCCTGGCATTTTCCATGTGGGAGATATAGCACGATGTATATTGGTTTTGAGGACAACTCAAGGGACAGTGTAGGGAGAAAAGCTCCTGGCTCGCTGAATGCGGTTCCTGGAGACTCTGCGATCAATGTGGGAGATATGTCAAGATGTGTGTTGATTTTGAGGACGGCTCTCTGGAGAGTCTTAGCAAAGAGGTCACACGGAGAATCAGAGCAATTCTCAGAGACACTGAGAACAAGATCGACAATTCCCTCCTGGCACTTTCCCTGTAGGAGATACCGCAAGACGTTTCTGTATATTGGGCACAGCGCTCTGCAGGCTGTTAGCAGAGACTTTCCCGGGACAGTGAAACCCTATGTCAGAGACACTGAGAAGAAGCCCCAATGTTCCCTCCAGGCATTTTCAGTGTGGGTGCCTTCTCCACGTGGTTCCTGGTTTCACTGCAGCTCTGAAGAGAATGTTAGCAAAGAGGTAACCGGGACAGTGAAAACGGTACTCAAAGACAGGGAGAGCAAGCTCTATATTACTCTCTTGGCACTTTCAATGTGGGACATAGAGCGAGATGTTCGCTGCTTTTGCGTTTGGCTATTGGGAGATTTACAGCACAAAGATATCTAGTTGATTAGAAGCAGTTCCGAGAAAGTCTAAACTAATCCCCACTTTTCCCTCCTGGCATTTTCCATGTGGGAGATATAGCACGATGTATATTGGTTTTGAGGACAACTCAAGGGACAGTGTAGGGAGAAAAGCTCCTGGCTCGCTGAATGCGGTTCCTGGAGACTCTGCGATCAATGTGGGAGATATGTCAAGATGTGTGTTGGTTTTGAGGACGGCTCTCTGGAGAGTCTTAGCAAAGAGGTCACACGGAGAATCAGAGCAATTCTCAGAGACACTGAGAACAAGATCGACAGTTCCCTCCTGGCACTTTCCCTGTAGGAGATACCGCAAGACGTTTCTGTATATTGGGCACAGCGCTCTGCAGGGTGTTAGCAGAGACTTTCCCGGGACAGTGAAACCCTATGTCAGAGACACTGAGAAGAAGCCCCAATGTTGCCTGCAGGCACTTTCAGTGTGGGTGCCTTCTCCACGTGGTTCCTGGTTTCACTGCAGCTCTGAAGAGAATGTTAGCAAAGAGGTAACCGGGACAGTGAAAACAGTACTCAAAGACAGGGAGAGCAAGCTCTATATTACTCTCTTGGCACTTTCAATGTGGGACATAGAGCGAGATGTTCGCTGCTTTTGCGTTTGGCTATTGGGAGATTTACAGCACAAAGATATCTAGTTGATTTGAAGCAGTTCCGAGAAAGTCTAAGCTAATCCCCACTTTTCCCTCCTGGCACTTTCCATGTGGGAGATATAGCACGATGTATATTGGTTTTGAGGACAACTCAAGGGACAGTGTAGGGAGAAAAGCTCCTGGCTCACTGAACGCCGTTCCTGGAGACCCTGCGATCAATGTGGGAGATATGTCAAGATGTGTGTTGGTTTTGAGGACGGCTCTCTGGAGAGTCTTAGCAAAGAGGTCACACGGAGAATCAGAGCAATTCTCAGAGACACTGAGAACAAGGTCGACAATTCCCTCCTGGCACTTTCCCTGTAGGAGATACCGCAAGACGTTTCTGTATATTGGGCACAGCGCTCTGCAGGCTGTTAGCAGAGACTTTCCCGGGACAGTGAAACCCTATGTCAGAGACACTGAGAAGAAGCCCCAATGTTCCCTCCAGGCACTTTCAGTGTGGGTGCCTTCTCCACGTGGTTCCTGGTTTCACTGCAGCTCTGAAGAGAATGTTAGCAAAGAGGTAAGCGGGACAGTGAAAACAGTACTCAAAGACAGGGAGAGCAAGCTCTATATTACTCTCTTGGCACTTTCAATGTGGGACATACAGCGAGATGTTTGCTGCTTTTGCGTTTGGCTATTGGGAGATTTACAGCACAAAGATATCTAGTTGATTAGAAGCAGTTCCGAGAAAGTCTAAACTAATCCCCACTTTTCCCTCCTGGCATTTTCCATGTGGGAGATATAGCACGATGTATATTGGTTTTGAGGACAACTCAAGGGACAGTGTAGGGAGAAAAATTCCTGGCTCGCTGAATGCGGTTCCTGGAGACTCTGCGATCAATGTGGGAGATATGTCAAGATGTGTGTTGGTTTTGAGGACGGCTCTCTGGAGAGTCTTAGCAAAGAGGTCACACGGAGAATCAGAGCAATTCTCAGAGACACTGAGAACAAGATCGACAATTCCCCCCTGGCACTTTCCCTGTAGGAGATACCGCAAGACGTTTCTGTATATTGGGCACAGCGCTCTGCAGGCTGTTAGCAGAGACTTTCCCGGGACAGTGAAACCCTATGTCAGAGACACTGAGAAGAAGCCCCAATGTTCCCTCCAGGCACTTTCAGTGTGGGTGCCTTCTCCACGTGGTTCCTGGTTTCACTGCAGCTCTGAAGAGAATGTTAGCAAAGAGGTAACCGGGACAGTGAAAACGGTACTCAAAGACAGGGAGAGCAAGCTCTATATTACTCTCTTGGCACTTTCAATGTGGGACATACAGCGAGATGTTTGCTGCTTTTGCGTTTGGCTACTGGGAGATTTACAGCACAAAGATATCTAGTTGATTAGAAGCAGTTCCGAGAAAGTCTAAACTAATCCCCACTTTTCCCTCCTGGCATTTTCCATGTGGGAGATATAGCACGATGTATATTGGTTTTGAGGACAACTCAAGGGACAGTGTAGGGAGAAAAGCTCCTGGCTCACTGAATGCCGTTCCTGGAGACACTGCGATCAATGTGGGAGATATGTCAAGATGTGTGTTGGTTTTGAGGACGGCTCTCTGGAGAGTCTTAGCAAAGAGGTCACACGGAGAATCAGAGCAATTCTCAGAGACACTGAGAACAAGATCGACAATTCCCTCCTGGCACTTTCCCTGTAGGAGATACCGCAAGACGTTTCTGTATATTGGGCACAGCGCTCTGCAGGGTGTTAGCAGAGACTTTCCCGGGACAGTGAAACCCTATGTCAGAGACACTGAGAAGAAGCCCCAATGTTGCCTGCAGGCACTTTCAGTGTGGGTGCCTTCTCCACGTGGTTCCTGGTTTCACTGCAGCTCTGAAGAGAATGTTAGCAAAGAGGTAACCGGGACAGTGAAAACGGTACTCAAAGACAGGGAGAGCAAGCTCTATATTACTCTCTTGGCACTTTCAATGTGGGACATACAGCGAGATGTTTGCTGCTTTTGCGTTTGGCTATTGGGAGATTTACAGCACAAAGATATCTAGTTGATTAGAAGCAGTTCCGAGAAAGTCTAAACTAATCCCCACTTTTCCCTCCTGGCATTTTCCATGTGGGAGATATAGCACGATGTATATTGGTTTTGAGGACAACTCAAGGGACAGTGTAGGGAGAAAAATTCCTGGCTCACTGAATGCCGTTCCTGGAGACCCTGCGATCAATGTGGGAGATATGTCAAGATGTGTGTTGGTTTTGAGGACGGCTCTCTGGAGAGTCTTAGCAAAGAGGTCACACAGAGAATCAGAGCAATTCTCAGAGACACTGAGAACAAGATCGACAATTCCCTCCTGGCACTTTCCCTGTAGGAGATACCGCAAGACGTTTCTGTATATTGGGCACAGCGCTCTGCAGGGTGTTAGCAGAGACTTTCCCGGGACAGTGAAACCCTATGTCAGAGACACTGAGAAGAAGCCCCAATGTTGCCTGCAGGCACTTTCAGTGTGGGTGCCTTCTCCACGTGGTTCCTGGTTTCACTGCAGCTCTGAAGAGAATGTTAGCAAAGAGGTAACCGGGACAGTGAAAACAGTACTCAAAGACAGGGAGAGCAAGCTCTATATTACTCTCTTGGCACTTTCAATGTGGGACATACAGCGAGATGTTTGCTGCTTTTGCGTTTGGCTATTGGGAGATTTACAGCACAAAGATATCTAGTTGATTAGAAGCAGTTCCGAGAAAGTCTAAACTAATCCCCACTTTTCCCTCCTGGCATTTTCCATGTGGGAGATATAGCACGATGTATATTGGTTTTGAGGACAACTCAAGGGACAGTGTAGGGAGAAAAGCTCCTGGCTCGCTGAATGCGGTTCCTGGAGACTCTGCGATCAATGTGGGAGATATGTCAAGATGTGTGTTGGTTTTGAGGACGGCTCTCTGGAGAGTCTTAGCAAAGAGGTCACACGGAGAATCAGAGCAATTCTCAGAGACACTGAGAACAAGATCGACAATTCCCTCCTGGCACTTTCCCTGTAGGAGATACCGCAAGACGTTTCTGTATATTGGGCACAGCGCTCTGCAGGCTGTTAGCAGAGACTTTCCCGGGACAGTGAAACCCTATGTCAGAGACACTGAGAAGAAGGCCCAATGTTCCCTCCAGGCACTTTCAGTGTGGGTGCCTTCTCCACGTGGTTCCTGGATTCACTGCAGCTCTGAAGAGAATGTTAGCAAAGAGGTAACCGGGACAGTGAAAACGGTACTCAAAGACAGGGAGAGCAAGCTCTATATTACTCTCTTGGCACTTTCAATGTGGGACATACAGCGAGATGTTTGCTGCTTTTGCGTTTGGCTATTGGGAGATTTACAGCACAAAGATATCTAGTTGATTTGAAGCAGTTCCGAGAAAGTCTAAACTAATCCCCACTTTTCCCTCCTGGCATTTTCCATGTGGGAGATATAGCACGATGTATATTGGTTTTGAGGACAACTCAAGGGACAGTGTAGGGAGAAAAGCTCCTGGCTCGCTGAATGCGGTTCCTGGAGACTCTGCGATCAATGTGGGAGATATGTCAAGATGTGTGTTGGTTTTGAGGACGGCTCTCTGGAGAGTCTTAGCAAAGAGGTCACACGGAGAATCAGAGCAATTCTCAGAGACACTGAGAACAAGATCGACAATTCCCTCCTGGCACTTTCCCTGTAGGAGATACCGCAAGACGTTTCTGTATATTGGGCACAGCGCTCTGCAGGGTGTTAGCAGAGACTTTCCCGGGACAGTGAAACCCTATGTCAGAGACACTGAGAAGAAGCCCCAATGTTGCCTGCAGGCACTTTCAGTGTGGGTGCCTTCTCCACGTGGTTCCTGGTTTCACTGCAGCTCTGAAGAGAATGTTAGCAAAGAGGTAACCGGGACAGTGAAAACGGTACTCAAAGACAGGGAGAGCAAGCTCTATATTACTCTCTTGGCACTTTCAATGTGGGACATACAGCGAGATGTTTGCTGCTTTTGCGTTTGGCTATTGGGAGATTTACAGCACAAAGATATCTAGTTGATTAGAAGCAGTTCCGAGAAAGTCTAAACTAATCCCCACTTTTCCCTCCTGGCATTTTCCATGTGGGAGATATAGCACGATGTATATTGGTTTTGAGGACAACTCAAGGGACAGTGTAGGGAGAAAAATTCCTGGCTCACTGAATGCCGTTCCTGGAGACCCTGCGATCAATGTGGGAGATATGTCAAGATGTGTGTTGGTTTTGAGGACGGCTCTCTGGAGAGTCTTAGCAAAGAGGTCACACAGAGAATCAGAGCAATTCTCAGAGACACTGAGAACAAGATCGACAATTCCCTCCTGGCACTTTCCCTGTAGGAGATACCGCAAGACGTTTCTGTATATTGGGCACAGCGCTCTGCAGGGTGTTAGCAGAGACTTTCCCGGGACAGTGAAACCCTATGTCAGAGACACTGAGAAGAAGCCCCAATGTTGCCTGCAGGCACTTTCAGTGTGGGTGCCTTCTCCACGTGGTTCCTGGTTTCACTGCAGCTCTGAAGAGAATGTTAGCAAAGAGGTAACCGGGACAGTGAAAACAGTACTCAAAGACAGGGAGAGCAAGCTCTATATTACTCTCTTGGCACTTTCAATGTGGGACATACAGCGAGATGTTTGCTGCTTTTGCGTTTGGCTATTGGGAGATTTACAGCACAAAGATATCTAGTTGATTAGAAGCAGTTCCGAGAAAGTCTAAACTAATCCCCACTTTTCCCTCCTGGCATTTTCCATGTGGGAGATATAGCACGATGTATATTGGTTTTGAGGACAACTCAAGGGACAGTGTAGGGAGAAAAGCTCCTGGCTCGCTGAATGCGGTTCCTGGAGACTCTGCGATCAATGTGGGAGATATGTCAAGATGTGTGTTGGTTTTGAGGACGGCTCTCTGGAGAGTCTTAGCAAAGAGGTCACACGGAGAATCAGAGCAATTCTCAGAGACACTGAGAACAAGATCGACAATTCCCTCCTGGCACTTTCCCTGTAGGAGATACCGCAAGACGTTTCTGTATATTGGGCACAGCGCTCTGCAGGCTGTTAGCAGAGACTTTCCCGGGACAGTGAAACCCTATGTCAGAGACACTGAGAAGAAGGCCCAATGTTCCCTCCAGGCACTTTCAGTGTGGGTGCCTTCTCCACGTGGTTCCTGGATTCACTGCAGCTCTGAAGAGAATGTTAGCAAAGAGGTAACCGGGACAGTGAAAACGGTACTCAAAGACAGGGAGAGCAAGCTCTATATTACTCTCTTGGCACTTTCAATGTGGGACATACAGCGAGATGTTTGCTGCTTTTGCGTTTGGCTATTGGGAGATTTACAGCACAAAGATATCTAGTTGATTTGAAGCAGTTCCGAGAAAGTCTAAACTAATCCCCACTTTTCCCTCCTGGCATTTTCCATGTGGGAGATATAGCACGATGTATATTGGTTTTGAGGACAACTCAAGGGACAGTGTAGGGAGAAAAGCTCCTGGCTCGCTGAATGCGGTTCCTGGAGACTCTGCGATCAATGTGGGAGATATGTCAAGATGTGTGTTGGTTTTGAGGACGGCTCTCTGGAGAGTCTTAGCAAAGAGGTCACACGGAGAATCAGAGCAATTCTCAGAGACACTGAGAACAAGATCGACAATTCCCTCCTGGCACTTTCCCTGTAGGAGATACCGCAAGACGTTTCTGTATATTGGGCACAGCGCTCTGCAGGCTGTTAGCAGAGACTTTCCCGGGACAGTGAAACCCTATGTCAGAGACACTGAGAAGAAGCCCCAATGTTCCCTCCAGGCATTTTCAGTGTGGGTGCCTTCTCCACGTGGTTCCTGGTTTCACTGCAGCTCTGAAGAGAATGTTAGCAAAGAGGTAACCGGGACAGTGAAAACGGTACTCAAAGACAGGGAGAGCAAGCTCTATATTACTCTCTTGGCACTTTCAATGTGGGACATACAGCGAGATGTTTGCTGCTTTTGCGTTTGGCTATTGGGAGATTTACAGCACAAAGATATCTAGTTGATTAGAAGCAGTTCCGAGAAAGTCTAAACTAATCCCCACTTTTCCCTCCTGGCATTTTCCATGTGGGAGATATAGCACGATGTATATTGGTTTTGAGGACAACTCAAGGGACAGTGTAGGGAGAAAAGTTCCTGGCTCGCTGAATGCGGTTCCTGGAGACTCTGCGATCAATGTGGGAGATATGTCAAGATGTGTGTTGGTTTTGAGGACGGCTCTCTGGAGAGTCTTAGCAAAGAGGTCACACGGAGAATCAGAGCAATTCTCAGAGACACTGAGAACAAGATCGACAATTCCCTCCTGGCACTTTCCCTGTAGGAGATACCGCAAGACGTTTCTGTATATTGGGCACAGCGCTCTGCAGGCTGTTAGCAGAGACTTTCCCGGGACAGTGAAACCCTATGTCAGAGACACTGAGAAGAAGCCCCAATGTTCCCTCCAGGCATTTTCAGTGTGGGTGCCTTCTCCACGTGGTTCCTGGTTTCACTGCAGCTCTGAAGAGAATGTTAGCAAAGAGGTAACCGGGACAGTGAAAACGGTACTCAAAGACAGGGAGAGCAAGCTCTATATTACTCTCTTGGCACTTTCAATGTGGGACATACAGCGAGATGTTTGCTGCTTTTGCGTTTGGCTATTGGGAGATTTACAGCACAAAGATATCTAGTTGATTAGAAGCAGTTCCGAGAAAGTCTAAGCTAATCCCCACTTTTCCCTCCTGGCACTTTCCATGTGGGAGATATAGCACGATGTATATTGGTTTTGAGGACAACTCAAGGGACAGTGTAGGGAGAAAAGCTCCTGGCTCACTGAACGCCGTTCCTGGAGACACTGCGATCAATGTGGGAGGTATGTCAAGATGTGTGTTGGTTTTGAGGACGGCTCTCTGGAGAGTCTTAGCAAAGAGGTCACACGGAGAATCAGAGCAATTCTCAGAGACACTGAGAACAAGATCGACAATTCCCTCCTGGCACTTTCCCTGTAGGAGATACCGCAAGACGTTTCTGTATATTGGGCACAGCGCTCTGCAGGCTGTTAGCAGAGACTTTCCCGGGACAGTGAAACCCTATGTCAGAGACACTGAGAAGAAGCCCCAATGTTGCCTGCAGGCACTTTCAGTGTGGGTGCCTTCTCCACGTGGGTCCTGGATTCACTGCAGCTCTGAAGAGAATGTTAGCAAAGAGGTAACCGGGACAGTGAAAACAGTACTCAAAGACAGGGAGAGCAAGCTCTATATTACTCTCTTGGCACTTTCAATGTGGGACATAGAGCGAGATGTTCGCTGCTTTTGCGTTTGGCTATTGGGAGATTTACAGCACAAAGATATCTAGTTGATTTGAAGCAGTTCCGAGAAAGTCTAAGCTAATCCCCACTTTTCCCTCCTGGCATTTTCCATGTGGGAGATATAGCACGATGTATATTGGTTTTGAGGACAACTCAAGGGACAGTGTAGGGAGAAAAGCTCCTGGCTCGCTGAATGCGGTTCCTGGAGACACTGCGATCAATGTGGGAGATATGTCAAGATGTGTGTTGGTTTTGAGGACGGCTCTCTGGAGCGTCTTAGCAAAGAGGTCACACGGAGAATCAGAGCAATTCTCAGAGACACTGAGAACAAGGTCGACAATTCCCTCCTGGCACTTTCCCTGTAGGAGATACCGCAAGACGTTTCTGTATATTGGGCACAGCGCTCTGCAGGGTGTTAGCAGAGACTTTCCCGGGACAGTGAAACCCTATGTCAGAGACACTGAGAAGAAGGCCCAATGTTGCCTGCAGGCACTTTCAGTGTGGGTGCCTTCTCCACGTGGTTCCTGGTTTCACTGCAGCTCTGAAGAGAATGTTAGCAAAGAGGTAACCGGGACAGTGAAAACAGTACTCAAAGACAGGGAGAGCAAGCTCTATATTACTCTCTTGGCACTTTCAATGTGGGACATACAGCGAGATGTTCGCTGCTTTTGCGTTTGGCTACTGGGAGATTTACAGCACAAAGATATCTAGTTGATTAGAAGCAGTTCCGAGAAAGTCTAAACTAATCCCCACTTTTCCCTCCTGGCATTTTCCATGTGGGAGATATAGCACGATGTATATTGGTTTTGAGGACAACTCAAGGGACAGTGTAGGGAGAAAAGCTCCTGGCTCGCTGAATGCGGTTCCTGGAGACTCTGCGATCAATGTGGGAGATATGTCAAGATGTGTGTTGGTTTTGAGGACGGCTCTCTGGAGAGTCTTAGCAAAGAGGTCACACGGAGAATCAGAGCAATTCTCAGAGACACTGAGAACAAGATCGACAATTCCCTCCTGGCACTTTCCCTGTAGGAGATACCGCAAGACGTTTCTGTATATTGGGCACAGCGCTCTGCAGGCTGTTAGCAGAGACTTTCCCGGGACAGTGAAACCCTATGTCAGAGACACTGAGAAGAAGCCCCAATGTTCCCTCCAGGCACTTTCAGTGTGGGTGCCTTCTCCACGTGGTTCCTGGATTCACTGCAGCTCTGAAGAGAATGTTAGCAAAGAGGTAACCGGGACAGTGAAAACGGTACTCAAAGACAGGGAGAGCAAGCTCTATATTACTCTCTTGGCACTTTCAATGTGGGACATACAGCGAGATGTTTGCTGCTTTTGCGTTTGGCTATTGGGAGATTTACAGCACAAAGATATCTAGTTGATTTGAAGCAGTTCCGAGAAAGTCTAAACTAATCCCCACTTTTCCCTCCTGGCATTTTCCATGTGGGAGATATAGCACGATGTATATTGGTTTTGAGGACAACTCAAGGGACAGTGTAGGGAGAAAAGCTCCTGGCTCGCTGAATGCGGTTCCTGGAGACTCTGCGATCAATGTGGGAGATATGTCAAGATGTGTGTTGGTTTTGAGGACGGCTCTCTGGAGAGTCTTAGCAAAGAGGTCACACGGAGAATCAGAGCAATTCTCAGAGACACTGAGAACAAGATCGACAATTCCCTCCTGGCACTTTCCCTGTAGGAGATACCGCAAGACGTTTCTGTATATTGGGCACAGCGCTCTGCAGGGTGTTAGCAGAGACTTTCCCGGGACAGTGAAACCCTATGTCAGAGACACTGAGAAGAAGCCCCAATGTTCCCTCCAGGCATTTTCAGTGTGGGTGCCTTCTCCACGTGGTTCCTGGTTTCACTGCAGCTCTGAAGAGAATGTTAGCAAAGAGGTAACCGGGACAGTGAAAACGGTACTCAAAGACAGGGAGAGCAAGCTCTATATTACTCTCTTGGCACTTTCAATGTGGGACATACAGCGAGATGTTTGCTGCTTTTGCGTTTGGCTATTGGGAGATTTACAGCACAAAGATATCTAGTTGATTAGAAGCAGTTCCGAGAAAGTCTAAACTAATCCCCACTTTTCCCTCCTGGCATTTTCCATGTGGGAGATATAGCACGATGTATATTGGTTTTGAGGACAACTCAAGGGACAGTGTAGGGAGAAAAGTTCCTGGCTCGCTGAATGCGGTTCCTGGAGACTCTGCGATCAATGTGGGAGATATGTCAAGATGTGTGTTGGTTTTGAGGACGGCTCTCTGGAGAGTCTTAGCAAAGAGGTCACACGGAGAATCAGAGCAATTCTCAGAGACACTGAGAACAAGATCGACAATTCCCTCCTGGCACTTTCCCTGTAGGAGATACCGCAAGACGTTTCTGTATATTGGGCACAGCGCTCTGCAGGCTGTTAGCAGAGACTTTCCCGGGACAGTGAAACCCTATGTCAGAGACACTGAGAAGAAGCCCCAATGTTCCCTCCAGGCATTTTCAGTGTGGGTGCCTTCTCCACGTGGTTCCTGGTTTCACTGCAGCTCTGAAGAGAATGTTAGCAAAGAGGTAACCGGGACAGTGAAAACGGTACTCAAAGACAGGGAGAGCAAGCTCTATATTACTCTCTTGGCACTTTCAATGTGGGACATACAGCGAGATGTTTGCTGCTTTTGCGTTTGGCTATTGGGAGATTTACAGCACAAAGATATCTAGTTGATTAGAAGCAGTTCCGAGAAAGTCTAAACTAATCCCCACTTTTCCCTCCTGGCATTTTCCATGTGGGAGATATAGCACGATGTATATTGGTTTTGAGGACAACTCAAGGGACAGTGTAGGGAGAAAAGCTCCTGGCTCGCTGAATGCCGTTCCTGGAGACACTGCGATCAATGTGGGAGATATGTCAAGATGTGTGTTGTTTTTGAGGACGGCTCTCTGGAGAGTCTTAGCAAAGAGGTCACACGGAGAATCAGAGCAATTCTCAGAGACACTGAGAACAAGATCGACAATTCCCTCCTGGCACTTTCCCTGTAGGAGATACCGCAAGACGTTTCTGTATATTGGGCACAGCGCTCTGCAGGCTGTTAGCAGAGACTTTCCCGGGACAGTGAAACCCTATGTCAGAGACACTGAGAAGAAGCCCCAATGTTGCCTGCAGGCACTTTCAGTGTGGGTGCCTTCTCCACGTGGTTCCTGGTTTCACTGCAGCTCTGAAGAGAATGTTAGCAAAGAGGTAACCGGGACAGTGAAAACAGTACTCAAAGACAGGGAGAGCAAGCTCTATATTACTCTCTTGGCACTTTCAATGTGGGACATACAGCGAGATGTTCGCTGCTTTTGCGTTTGGCTATTGGGAGATTTACAGCACAAAGATATCTAGTTGATTTGAAGCAGTTCCGAGAAAGTCTAAGCTAATCCCCACTTTTCCCTCCTGGCACTTTCCATGTGGGAGATATAGCACGATGTATATTGGTTTTGAGGACAACTCAAGGGACAGTGTAGGGAGAAAAGCTCCTGGCTCACTGAACGCCGTTCCTGGAGACCCTGCGATCAATGTGGGAGATATGTCAAGATGTGTGTTGGTTTTGAGGACGGCTCTCTGGAGAGTCTTAGCAAAGAGGTCACACGGAGAATCAGAGCAATTCTCAGAGACACTGAGAACAAGATCGACAATTCCCTCCTGGCACTTTCCCTGTAGGAGATACCGCAAGACGTTTCTGTATATTGGGCACAGCGCTCTGCAGGGTGTTAGCAGAGACTTTCCCGGGACAGTGAAACCCTATGTCAGAGACACTGAGAAGAAGCCCCAATGTTGCCTGCAGGCACTTTCAGTGTGGGTGCCTTCTCCACGTGGTTCCTGGATTCACTGCAGCTCTGAAGAGAATGTTAGCAAAGAGGTAACCGGGACAGTGAAAACAGTACTCAAAGACAGGGAGAGCAAGCTCTATATTACTCTCTTGGCACTTTCAATGTGGGACATACAGCGAGATGTTTGCTGCTTTTGCATTTGGCTATTGGGAGATTTACAGCACAAAGATATCTAGTTGATTTGAAGCAGTTCCGAGAAAGTCTAAGCTAATCCCCACTTTTCCCTCCTGGCACTTTCCATGTGGGAGATATAGCACGATGTATATTGGTTTTGAGGACAACTCAATGGACAGTGTAGGGAGAAAAGCTCCTGGCTCGCTGAATGCGGTTCCTGGAGACACTGCGATCAATGTGGGAGATATGTCAAGATGTGTGTTGGTTTTGAGGACGGCTCTCTGGAGAGTCTTAGCAAAGAGGTCACACGGAGAATCAGAGCAATTCTCAGAGACACTGAGAACAAGATCGACAATTCCCTCCTGGCACTTTCCCTGTAGGAGATACCGCAAGACGTTTCTGTATATTGGGCACAGCGCTTTGCAGGCTGTTAGCAGAGACTTTCCCGGGACAGTGAAACCCTATGTCAGAGACACTGAGAAGAAGCCCAAATGTTGCCTGCAGGCACTTTCAGTGTGGGTGCCTTCTCCACGTGGGTCCTGGTTTCACTGCAGCTCTGAAGAGAATGTTAGCAAAGAGGTAACCGGGACAGTGAAAACAGTACTCAAAGACAGGGAGAGCAAGCTCTATATTACTCTCTTGGCACTTTCAATGTGGGACATAGAGCGAGATGTTCGCTGCTTTTGCGTTTGGCTATTGGGAGATTTACAGCACAAAGATATCTAGTTGATTTGAAGCAGTTCCGAGAAAGTCTAAGCTAATCCCCACTTTTCCCTCCTGGCATTTTCCATGTGGGAGATATAGCACGATGTATATTGGTTTTGAGGACAACTCAAGGGACAGTGTAGGGAGAAAAGCTCCTGGCTCGCTGAATGCGGTTCCTGGAGACACTGCGATCAATGTGGGAGATATGTCAAGATGTGTGTTGGTTTTGAGGACGGCTCTCTGGAGCGTCTTAGCAAAGAGGTCACACGGAGAATCAGAGCAATTCTCAGAGACACTGAGAACAAGGTCGACAATTCCCTCCTGGCACTTTCCCTGTAGGAGATACCGCAAGACGTTTCTGTATATTGGGCACAGCGCTCTGCAGGGTGTTAGCAGAGACTTTCCCGGGACAGTGAAACCCTATGTCAGAGACACTGAGAAGAAGGCCCAATGTTGCCTGCAGGCACTTTCAGTGTGGGTGCCTTCTCCACGTGGTTCCTGGTTTCACTGCAGCTCTGAAGAGAATGTTAGCAAAGAGGTAACCGGGACAGTGAAAACAGTACTCAAAGACAGGGAGAGCAAGCTCTATATTACTCTCTTGGCACTTTCAATGTGGGACATACAGCGAGATGTTTGCTGCTTTTGCGTTTGGCTACTGGGAGATTTACAGCACAAAGATATCTAGTTGATTAGAAGCAGTTCCGAGAAAGTCTAAACTAATCCCCACTTTTCCCTCCTGGCATTTTCCATGTGGGAGATATAGCACGATGTATATTGGTTTTGAGGACAACTCAAGGGACAGTGTAGGGAGAAAAGCTCCTGGCTCGCTGAATGCGGTTCCTGGAGACTCTGCGATCAATGTGGGAGATATGTCAAGATGTGTGTTGGTTTTGAGGACGGCTCTCTGGAGAGTCTTAGCAAAGAGGTCACACGGAGAATCAGAGCAATTCTCAGAGACACTGAGAACAAGATCGACAATTCCCTCCTGGCACTTTCCCTGTAGGAGATACCGCAAGACGTTTCTGTATATTGGGCACAGCGCTCTGCAGGCTGTTAGCAGAGACTTTCCCGGGACAGTGAAACCCTATGTCAGAGACACTGAGAAGAAGGCCCAATGTTGCCTGCAGGCACTTTCAGTGTGGGTGCCTTCTCCACGTGGTTCCTGGTTTCACTGCAGCTCTGAAGAGAATGTTAGCAAAGAGGTAACCGGGACAGTGAAAACAGTACTCAAAGACAGGGAGAGCAAGCTCTATATTACTCTCTTGGCACTTTCAATGTGGGACATAGAGCGAGATGTTCGCTGCTTTTGCGTTTGGCTACTGGGAGATTTACAGCACAAAGATATCTAGTTGATTTGAAGCAGTTCCGAGAAAGTCTAAGCTAATCCCCACTTTTCCCTCCTGGCATTTTCCATGTGGGAGATATAGCACGATGTATATTGGTTTTGAGGACAACTCAAGGGACAGTGTAGGGAGAAAAGCTCCTGGCTCGCTGAATGCGGTTCCTGGAGACTCTGCGATCAATGTGGGAGATATGTCAAGATGTGTGTTGGTTTTGAGGACGGCTCTCTGGAGAGTCTTAGCAAAGAGGTCACACGGAGAATCAGAGCAATTCTCAGAGACACTGAGAACAAGATCGACAATTCCCTCCTGGCACTTTCCCTGTAGGAGATACCGCAAGACGTTTCTGTATATTGGGCACAGCGCTCTGCAGGCTGTTAGCAGAGACTTTCCCGGGACAGTGAAACCCTATGTCAGAGACACTGAGAAGAAGCCCCAATGTTGCCTGCAGGCACTTTCAGTGTGGGTGCCTTCTCCACGTGGTTCCTGGATTCACTGCAGCTCTGAAGAGAATGTTAGCAAAGAGGTAACCGGGACAGTGAAAACAGTACTCAAAGACAGGGAGAGCAAGCTCTATATTACTCTCTTGGCACTTTCAATGTGGGACATACAGCGAGATGTTTGCTGCTTTTGCATTTGGCTATTGGGAGATTTACAGCACAAAGATATCTAGTTGATTTGAAGCAGTTCCGAGAAAGTCTAAGCTAATCCCCACTTTTCCCTCCTGGCACTTTCCATGTGGGAGATATAGCACGATGTATACTGGTTTTGAGGACAACTCAATGGACAGTGTAGGGGGAAAAATTCCTGGCTCACTGAATGCCGTTCCTGGAGACACTGCGATCAATGTGGGAGATATGTCAAGATGTGTGTTGGTTTTGAGGACGGCTCTCTGGAGAGTCTTAGCAAAGAGGTCACACGGAGAATCAGAGCAATTCTCAGAGACACTGAGAACAAGATCGACAATTCCCTCCTGGCACTTTCCCTGTAGGAGATACCGCAAGACGTTTCTGTATATTGGGCACAGCGCTCTGCAGGGTGTTAGCAGAGACTTTCCCGGGACAGTGAAACCCTATGTCAGAGACACTGAGAAGAAGCCCCAATGTTGCCTGCAGGCACTTTCAGTGTGGGTGCCTTCTCCACGTGGTTCCTGGTTTCACTGCAGCTCTGAAGAGAATGTTAGCAAAGAGGTAACCGGGACAGTGAAAACAGTACTCAAAGACAGGGAGAGCAAGCTCTATATTACTCTCTTGGCACTTTCAATGTGGGACATACAGCGAGATGTTTGCTGCTTTTGCGTTTGGCTACTGGGAGATTTACAGCACAAAGATATCTAGTTGATTAGAAGCAGTTCCGAGAAAGTCTAAACTAATCCCCACTTTTCCCTCCTGGCATTTTCCATGTGGGAGATATAGCACGATGTATATTGGTTTTGAGGACAACTCAAGGGACAGTGTAGGGAGAAAAGCTCCTGGCTCGCTGAATGCGGTTCCTGGAGACTCTGCGATCAATGTGGGAGATATGTCAAGATGTGTGTTGGTTTTGAGGACGGCTCTCTGGAGAGTCTTAGCAAAGAGGTCACACGGAGAATCAGAGCAATTCTCAGAGACACTGAGAACAAGATCGACAATTCCCTCCTGGCACTTTCCCTGTAGGAGATACCGCAAGACGTTTCTGTATATTGGGCACAGCGCTCTGCAGGCTGTTAGCAGAGACTTTCCCGGGACAGTGAAACCCTATGTCAGAGACACTGAGAAGAAGGCCCAATGTTGCCTGCAGGCACTTTCAGTGTGGGTGCCTTCTCCACGTGGTTCCTGGTTTCACTGCAGCTCTGAAGAGAATGTTAGCAAAGAGGTAACCGGGACAGTGAAAACAGTACTCAAAGACAGGGAGAGCAAGCTCTATATTACTCTCTTGGCACTTTCAATGTGGGACATAGAGCGAGATGTTCGCTGCTTTTGCGTTTGGCTACTGGGAGATTTACAGCACAAAGATATCTAGTTGATTTGAAGCAGTTCCGAGAAAGTCTAAGCTAATCCCCACTTTTCCCTCCTGGCATTTTCCATGTGGGAGATATAGCACGATGTATATTGGTTTTGAGGACAACTCAAGGGACAGTGTAGGGAGAAAAGCTCCTGGCTCGCTGAATGCGGTTCCTGGAGACTCTGCGATCAATGTGGGAGATATGTCAAGATGTGTGTTGGTTTTGAGGACGGCTCTCTGGAGAGTCTTAGCAAAGAGGTCACACGGAGAATCAGAGCAATTCTCAGAGACACTGAGAACAAGATCGACAATTCCCTCCTGGCACTTTCCCTGTAGGAGATACCGCAAGACGTTTCTGTATATTGGGCACAGCGCTCTGCAGGCTGTTAGCAGAGACTTTCCCGGGACAGTGAAACCCTATGTCAGAGACACTGAGAAGAAGCCCCAATGTTGCCTGCAGGCACTTTCAGTGTGGGTGCCTTCTCCACGTGGTTCCTGGATTCACTGCAGCTCTGAAGAGAATGTTAGCAAAGAGGTAACCGGGACAGTGAAAACAGTACTCAAAGACAGGGAGAGCAAGCTCTATATTACTCTCTTGGCACTTTCAATGTGGGACATACAGCGAGATGTTTGCTGCTTTTGCATTTGGCTATTGGGAGATTTACAGCACAAAGATATCTAGTTGATTTGAAGCAGTTCCGAGAAAGTCTAAGCTAATCCCCACTTTTCCCTCCTGGCACTTTCCATGTGGGAGATATAGCACGATGTATACTGGTTTTGAGGACAACTCAATGGACAGTGTAGGGGGAAAAATTCCTGGCTCACTGAATGCCGTTCCTGGAGACACTGCGATCAATGTGGGAGATATGTCAAGATGTGTGTTGGTTTTGAGGACGGCTCTCTGGAGAGTCTTAGCAAAGAGGTCACACGGAGAATCAGAGCAATTCTCAGAGACACTGAGAACAAGATCGACAATTCCCTCCTGGCACTTTCCCTGTAGGAGATACCGCAAGACGTTTCTGTATATTGGGCACAGCGCTCTGCAGGGTGTTAGCAGAGACTTTCCCGGGACAGTGAAACCCTATGTCAGAGACACTGAGAAGAAGCCCCAATGTTGCCTGCAGGCACTTTCAGTGTGGGTGCCTTCTCCACGTGGTTCCTGGTTTCACTGCAGCTCTGAAGAGAATGTTAGCAAAGAGGTAAGCGGGACAGTGAAAACAGTACTCAAAGACAGGGAGAGCAAGCTCTATATTACTCTCTTGGCACTTTCAATGTGGGACATACAGCGAGATGTTTGCTGCTTTTGCGTTTGGCTATTGGGAGATTTACAGCACAAAGATATCTAGTTGATTTGAAGCAGTTCCGAGAAAGTCTAAGCTAATCCCCACTTTTCCCTCCTGGCATTTTCCATGTGGGAGATATAGCACGATGTATATTGGTTTTGAGGACAACTCAAGGGACAGTGTAGGGAGAAAAGTTCCTGGCTCACTGAATGCCGTTCCTGGAGACCCTGCAATCAATGTGGGAGATATGTCAAGATGTTTGTTGGTTTTGAGGACGGCTCTCTGGAGAGTCTTAGCAAAGAGGTCACACGGAGAATCAGAGCAATTCTCAGAGACACTGAGAACAAGATCGACAATTCCCTCCTGGCACTTTCCCTGTAGGAGATACCGCAAGACGTTTCTGTATATTGGGCACAGCGCTCTGCAGGGTGTTAGCAGAGACTTTCCCGGGACAGTGAAACCCTATGTCAGAGACACTGAGAAGAAGGCCCAATGTTGCCTGCAGGCACTTTCAGTGTGGGTGCCTTCTCCACGTGGTTCCTGGTTTCAGTGCAGCTCTGAAGAGAATGTTAGCAAAGAGGTAACCGGGACAGTGAAAACAGTACTCAAAGACAGGGAGAGCAAGCTCTATATTACTCTCTTGGCACTTTCAATGTGGGACATACAGCGAGATGTTTGCTGCTTTTGCGTTTGGCTATTGGGAGATTTACAGCACAAAGATATCTAGTTGATTTGAAGCAGTTCCGAGAAAGTCTAAGCTAATCCCCACTTTTCCCTCCTGGCATTTTCCATGTGGGAGATATAGCACGATGTATATTGGTTTTGAGGACAACTCAAGGGACAGTGTAGGGAGAAAAGTTCCTGGCTCACTGAATGCCGTTCCTGGAGACCCTGCGATCAATGTGGGAGATATGTCAAGATGTGTGTTGGTTTTGAGGACGGCTCTCTGGAGAGTCTTAGCAAAGAGGTCACACGGAGAATCAGAGCAATTCTCAGAGACACTGAGAACAAGATCGACAATTCCCTCCTGGCACTTTCCCTGTAGGAGATACCGCAAGACGTTTCTGTATATTGGGCACAGAGCTCTGCAGGCTGTTAGCAGAGACTTTCCCGGGACAGTGAAACCCTATGTCAGAGACACTGAGAAGAAGCCCCAATGTTGCCTGCAGGCACTTTCAGTGTGGGTGCCTTCTCCACGTGGTTCCTGGTTTCACTGCAGCTCTGAAGAGAATGTTAGCAAAGAGGTAAGCGGGACAGTGAAAACAGTACTCAAAGACAGGGAGAGCAAGCTCTATATTACTCTCTTGGCACTTTCAATGTGGGACATACAGCGAGATGTTTGCTGCTTTTGCGTTTGGCTATTGTGAGATTTACAGCACAAAGATATCTAGTTGATTTGAAGCAGTTCCGAGAAAGTCTAAGCTAATCCCGACTTTTCCCTCCTGGCACTTTCCATGTGGGAGATATAGCACGATGTATACTGGTTTTGAGGACAACTCAATGGACAGTGTAGGGGGAAAAATTCCTGGCTCACTGAATGCCGTTCCTGGAGACACTGCGATCAATGTGGGAGATATGTCAAGATGTGTGTTGGTTTTGAGGACGGCTCTCTGGAGAGTCTTAGCAAAGAGGTCACACGGAGAATCAGAGCAATTCTCAGAGACACTGAGAACAAGATCGACAATTCCCTCCTGGCACTTTCCCTGTAGGAGATACCGCAAGACGTTTCTGTATATTGGGCACAGCGCTCTGCAGGGTGTTAGCAGAGACTTTCCCGGGACAGTGAAACCCTATGTCAGAGACACTGAGAAGAAGCCCCAATGTTGCCTGCAGGCACTTTCAGTGTGGGTGCCTTCTCCACGTGGTTCCTGGTTTCACTGCAGCTCTGAAGAGAATGTTAGCAAAGAGGTAACCGGGACAGTGAAAACAGTACTCAAAGACAGGGAGAGCAAGCTCTATATTACTCTCTTGGCACTTTCAATGTGGGACATACAGCGAGATGTTTGCTGCTTTTGCGTTTGGCTATTGGGAGATTTACAGCACAAAGATATCTAGTTGATTTGAAGCAGTTCCGAGAAAGTCTAAGCTAATCCCCACTTTTCCCTCCTGGCATTTTCCATGTGGGAGATATAGCACGATGTATATTGGTTTTGAGGACAACTCAATGGACAGTGTAGGGAGAAAAGTTCCTGGCTCACTGAATGCCGTTCCTGGAGACCCTGCAATCAATGTGGGAGATATGTCAAGATGTGTGTTGGTTTTGAGGACGGCTCTCTGGAGAGTCTTAGCAAAGAGGTCACACGGAGAATCAGAGCAATTCTCAGAGACACTGAGAACAAGATCGACAATTCCCTCCTGGCACTTTCCCTGTAGGAGATACCGCAAGACGTTTCTGTATATTGGGCACAGCGCTCTGCAGGGTGTTAGCAGAGACTTTCCCGGGACAGTGAAACCCTATGTCAGAGACACTGAGAAGAAGGCCCAATGTTGCCTTCAGGCACTTTCAGTGTGGGTGCCTTCTCCACGTGGTTCCTGGTTTCAGTGCAGCTCTGAAGAGAATGTTAGCAAAGAGGTAACCGGGACAGTGAAAACAGTACTCAAAGACAGGGAGAGCAAGCTCTATATTACTCTCTTGGCACTTTCAATGTGGGACATACAGCGAGATGTTTGCTGCTTTTGCGTTTGGCTATTGGGAGATTTACAGCACAAAGATATCTAGTTGATTTGAAGCAGTTCCGAGAAAGTCTAAGCTAATCCTCACTTTTCCCTCCTGGCACTTTCCATGTGGGAGATATAGCACGATGTATAATGGTTTTGAGGACAACTCAAGGGACAGTGTAGGGAGAAAAGCTCCTGGCTCGCTGAATGCCATTCCTGGAGACCCTGCGATCTATGTGGGAGATATGTCAAGATGTGTGTTGGTTTTGAGGACGGCTCTCTGGAGAGTCTTAGCAAAGAGGTCACACGGAGAATCAGAGCAATTCTCAGAGACACTGAGAACAAGATCGACAATTCCCTCCTGGCACTTTCCCTGTAGGAGATACCGCAAGACGTTTCTGTATATTGGGCACAGCGCTCTGCAGGCTGTTAGCAGAGACTTTCCCGGGACAGTGAAACCCTATGTCAGAGACACTGAGAAGAAGGCCCAATGTTCCCTGCAGGCACTTTCAGTGTGGGTGCCTTCTCCACGTGGTTCCTGGTTTCACTGCAGCTCTGAAGAGAATGTTAGCAAAGAGGTAACCGGGACAGTGAAAACAGTACTCAAAGACAGGGAGAGCAAGCTCTATATTACTCTCTTGGCACTTTCAATGTGGGACATACAGCGAGATGTTTGCTGCTTTTGCGTTTGGCTATTGGGAGATTTACAGCACAAAGATATCTAGTTGATTTGAAGCAGTTCTGAGAAAGTCTAAGCTAATCCCCACTTTTCCCTCCTGGCATTTTCCATGTGGGAGATGTAGCACGATGTATATTGGTTTTGAGGACAACTCAATGGACAGTGTAGGGAGAAAAGTTCCTGGCTCGCTGAATGCCGTTCCTCGAGACACTGCGATCAATGTGGGAGATATGTCAAGATGTGTGTTGGTTTTGAGGACGGCTCTCTGGAGAGTCTTAGCAAAGAGGTCACACGGAGAATCAGAGCAATTCTCAGAGACACTGAGAACAAGATCGACAATTCCCTCCTGGCACTTTCCCTGTAGGAGATACCGCAAGACGTTTCTGTATATTGGGCACAGCGCTCTGCAGGGTGTTAGCAGAGACTTTCCCGGGACAGTGAAACCCTATGTCAGAGACACTGAGAAGAAGCCCCAATGTTGCCTGCAGGCACTTTCAGTGTGGGTGCCTTCTCCACGTGGTTCCTGGTTTCACTGCAGCTCTGAAGAGAATGTTAGCAAAGAGGTAACCGGGACAGTGAAAACAGTACTCAAAGACAGGGAGAGCAAGCTCTATATTACTCTCTTGGCACTTTCAATGTGGGACATACAGCGAGATGTTTGCTGCTTTTGCGTTTGGCTATTGGGAGATTTACAGCACAAAGATATCTAGTTGATTTGAAGCAGTTCCGAGAAAGTCTAAGCTAATCCCCACTTTTCCCTCCTGGCATTTTCCATGTGGGAGATATAGCACGATGTATATTGGTTTTGAGGACAACTCAAGGGACAGTGTAGGGAGAAAAGTTCCTGGCTCGCTGAATGCGGTTCCTGGAGACACTGCGATCAATGTGGGAGGTATGTCAAGATGTGTGTTGGTTTTGAGGACGGCTCTCTGGAGAGTCTTAGCAAAGAGGTCACACGGAGAATCAGAGCAATTCTCAGAGACACTGAGAACAAGATCGACAATTCCCTCCTGGCACTTTCCCTGTAGGAGATACCGCAAGACGTTTCTGTATATTGGGCACAGCGCTCTGCAGGCTGTTAGCAGAGACTTTCCCGGGACAGTGAAACCCTATATCAGAGACACTGAGAAGAAGGCCCAATGTTGCCTGCAGGCACTTTCAGTGTGGGTGCCTTCTCCACGTGGTTCCTGGTTTCACTGCAGCTCTGAAGAGAATGTTAGCAAAGAGGTAAGCGGGACAGTGAAAACAGTACTCAAAGACAGGGAGAGCAAGCTCTATATTACTCTCTTGGCACTTTCAATGTGGGACATACAGCGAGATGTTTGCTGCTTTTGCGTTTGGCTATTGGGAGATTTACAGCACAAAGATATCTAGTTGATTTGAAGCAGTTCCGAGAAAGTCTAAGCTAATCCCCACTTTTCCCTCCTGGCACTTTCCATGTGGGAGATATAGCACGATGTATACTGGTTTTGAGGACAACTCAATGGACAGTGTAGGGGGAAAAATTCCTGGCTCACTGAATGCCGTTCCTGGAGACACTGCGATCAATGTGGGAGATATGTCAAGATGTGTGTTGGTTTTGAGGACGGCTCTCTGGAGAGTCTTAGCAAAGAGGTCACACGGAGAATCAGAGCAATTCTCAGAGACACTGAGAACAAGATCGACAATTCCCTCCTGGCACTTTCCCTGTAGGAGATACCGCAAGACGTTTCTGTATATTGGGCACAGCGCTCTGCAGGCTGTTAGCAGAGACTTTCCCGGGACAGTGAAACCCTATGTCAGAGACACTGAGAAGAAGCCCCAATGTTGCCTGCAGGCACTTTCAGTGTGGGTGCCTTCTCCACGTGGTTCCTGGTTTCACTGCAGCTCTGAAGAGAATGTTAGCAAAGAGGTAACCGGGACAGTGAAAACAGTACTCAAAGACAGGGAGAGCAAGCTCTATATTACTCTCTTGGCACTTTCAATGTGGGACATACAGCGAGATGTTTGCTGCTTTTGCGTTTGGCTATTGGGAGATTTACAGCACAAAGATATCTAGTTGATTTGAAGCAGTTCTGAGAAAGTCTAAGCTAATCCCCACTTTTCCCTCCTGGCATTTTCCATGTGGGAGATGTAGCACGATGTATATTGGTTTTGAGGACAACTCAATGGACAGTGTAGGGAGAAAAGTTCCTGGCTCGCTGAATGCCGTTCCTCGAGACACTGCGATCAATGTGGGAGATATGTCAAGATGTGTGTTGGTTTTGAGGACGGCTCTCTGGAGAGTCTTAGCAAAGAGGTCACACGGAGAATCAGAGCAATTCTCAGAGACACTGAGAACAAGATCGACAATTCCCTCCTGGCACTTTCCCTGTAGGAGATACCGCAAGACGTTTCTGTATATTGGGCACAGCGCTCTGCAGGGTGTTAGCAGAGACTTTCCCGGGACAGTGAAACCCTATGTCAGAGACACTGAGAAGAAGCCCCAATGTTGCCTGCAGGCACTTTCAGTGTGGGTGCCTTCTCCACGTGGTTCCTGGTTTCACTGCAGCTCTGAAGAGAATGTTAGCAAAGAGGTAACCGGGACAGTGAAAACAGTACTCAAAGACAGGGAGAGCAAGCTCTATATTACTCTCTTGGCACTTTCAATGTGGGACATACAGCGAGATGTTTGCTGCTTTTGCGTTTGGCTATTGGGAGATTTACAGCACAAAGATATCTAGTTGATTTGAAGCAGTTCCGAGAAAGTCTAAGCTAATCCCCACTTTTCCCTCCTGGCATTTTCCATGTGGGAGATATAGCACGATGTATATTGGTTTTGAGGACAACTCAAGGGACAGTGTAGGGAGAAAAGTTCCTGGCTCACTGAATGCCGTTCCTGGAGACCCTGCGATCAATGTGGGAGATATGTCAAGATGTGTGTTGGTTTTGAGGACGGCTCTCTGGAGAGTCTTAGCAAAGAGGTCACACGGAGAATCAGAGCAATTCTCAGAGACACTGAGAACAAGATCGACAATTCCCTCCTGGCACTTTCCCTGTAGGAGATACCGCAAGACGTTTCTGTATATTGGGCACAGCGCTCTGCAGGCTGTTAGCAGAGACTTTCCCGGGACAGTGAAACCCTATGTCAGAGACACTGAGAAGAAGCCCCAATGTTGCCTGCAGGCACTTTCAGTGTGGGTGCCTTCTCCACGTGGTTCCTGGTTTCACTGCAGCTCTGAAGAGAATGTTAGCAAAGAGGTAAGCGGGACAGTGAAAACAGTACTCAAAGACAGGGAGAGCAAGCTCTATATTACTCTCTTGGCACTTTCAATGTGGGACATACAGCGAGATGTTTGCTGCTTTTGCGTTTGGCTATTGTGAGATTTACAGCACAAAGATATCTAGTTGATTTGAAGCAGTTCCGAGAAAGTCTAAGCTAATCCCGACTTTTCCCTCCTGGCACTTTCCATGTGGGAGATATAGCACGATGTATACTGGTTTTGAGGACAACTCAATGGACAGTGTAGGGGGAAAAATTCCTGGCTCACTGAATGCCGTTCCTGGAGACACTGCGATCAATGTGGGAGATATGTCAAGATGTGTGTTGGTTTTGAGGACGGCTCTCTGGAGAGTCTTAGCAAAGAGGTCACACGGAGAATCAGAGCAATTCTCAGAGACACTGAGAACAAGATCGACAATTCCCTCCTGGCACTTTCCCTGTAGGAGATACCGCAAGACGTTTCTGTATATTGGGCACAGCGCTCTGCAGGGTGTTAGCAGAGACTTTCCCGGGACAGTGAAACCCTATGTCAGAGACACTGAGAAGAAGGCCCAATGTTGCCTTCAGGCACTTTCAGTGTGGGTGCCTTCTCCACGTGGTTCCTGGTTTCAGTGCAGCTCTGAAGAGAATGTTAGCAAAGAGGTAACCGGGACAGTGAAAACAGTACTCAAAGACAGGGAGAGCAAGCTCTATATTACTCTCTTGGCACTTTCAATGTGGGACATACAGCGAGATGTTTGCTGCTTTTGCGTTTGGCTATTGGGAGATTTACAGCACAAAGATATCTAGTTGATTTGAAGCAGTTCCGAGAAAGTCTAAGCTAATCCTCACTTTTCCCTCCTGGCACTTTCCATGTGGGAGATATAGCACGATGTATAATGGTTTTGAGGACAACTCAAGGGACAGTGTAGGGAGAAAAGCTCCTGGCTCGCTGAATGCCATTCCTGGAGACCCTGCGATCTATGTGGGAGATATGTCAAGATGTGTGTTGGTTTTGAGGACGGCTCTCTGGAGAGTCTTAGCAAAGAGGTCACACGGAGAATCAGAGCAATTCTCAGAGACACTGAGAACAAGATCGACAATTCCCTCCTGGCACTTTCCCTGTAGGAGATACCGCAAGACGTTTCTGTATATTGGGCACAGCGCTCTGCAGGCTGTTAGCAGAGACTTTCCCGGGACAGTGAAACCCTATGTCAGAGACACTGAGAAGAAGGCCCAATGTTCCCTGCAGGCACTTTCAGTGTGGGTGCCTTCTCCACGTGGTTCCTGGTTTCACTGCAGCTCTGAAGAGAATGTTAGCAAAGAGGTAACCGGGACAGTGAAAACAGTACTCAAAGACAGGGAGAGCAAGCTCTATATTACTCTCTTGGCACTTTCAATGTGGGACATACAGCGAGATGTTTGCTGCTTTTGCGTTTGGCTATTGGGAGATTTACAGCACAAAGATATCTAGTTGATTTGAAGCAGTTCTGAGAAAGTCTAAGCTAATCCCCACTTTTCCCTCCTGGCATTTTCCATGTGGGAGATGTAGCACGATGTATATTGGTTTTGAGGACAACTCAATGGACAGTGTAGGGAGAAAAGTTCCTGGCTCGCTGAATGCCGTTCCTCGAGACACTGCGATCAATGTGGGAGATATGTCAAGATGTGTGTTGGTTTTGAGGACGGCTCTCTGGAGAGTCTTAGCAAAGAGGTCACACGGAGAATCAGAGCAATTCTCAGAGACACTGAGAACAAGATCGACAATTCCCTCCTGGCACTTTCCCTGTAGGAGATACCGCAAGACGTTTCTGTATATTGGGCACAGCGCTCTGCAGGCTGTTAGCAGAGACTTTCCCGGGACAGTGAAACCCTATGTCAGAGACACTGAGAAGAAGCCCCAATGTTGCCTGCAGGCACTTTCAGTGTGGGTGCCTTCTCCACGTGGTTCCTGGTTTCACTGCAGCTCTGAAGAGAATGTTAGCAAAGAGGTAACCGGGACAGTGAAAACAGTACTCAAAGACAGGGAGAGCAAGCTCTATATTACTCTCTTGGCACTTTCAATGTGGGACATACAGCGAGATGTTTGCTGCTTTTGCGTTTGGCTATTGGGAGATTTACAGCACAAAGATATCTAGTTGATTTGAAGCAGTTCCGAGAAAGTCTAAGCTAATCCCCACTTTTCCCTCCTGGCATTTTCCATGTGGGAGATATAGCACGATGTATATTGGTTTTGAGGACAACTCAAGGGACAGTGTAGGGAGAAAAGTTCCTGGCTCACTGAATGCCGTTCCTGGAGACCCTGCGATCAATGTGGGAGGTATGTCAAGATGTGTGTTGGTTTTGAGGACGGCTCTCTGGAGAGTCTTAGCAAAGAGGTCACACGGAGAATCAGAGCAATTCTCAGAGACACTGAGAACAAGATCGACAATTCCCTCCTGGCACTTTCCCTGTAGGAGATACCGCAAGACGTTTCTGTATATTGGGCACAGCGCTCTGCAGGCTGTTAGCAGAGACTTTCCCGGGACAGTGAAACCCTATATCAGAGACACTGAGAAGAAGGCCCAATGTTGCCTGCAGGCACTTTCAGTGTGGGTGCCTTCTCCACGTGGTTCCTGGTTTCACTGCAGCTCTGAAGAGAATGTTAGCAAAGAGGTAAGCGGGACAGTGAAAACAGTACTCAAAGACAGGGAGAGCAAGCTCTATATTACTCTCTTGGCACTTTCAATGTGGGACATAGAGCGAGATGTTTGCTGCTTTTGCGTTTGGCTATTGGGAGATTTACAGCACAAAGATATCTAGTTGATTTGAAGCAGTTCCGAGAAAGTCTAAGCTAATCCCCACTTTTCCCTCCTGGCACTTTCCATGTGGGAGATATAGCACGATGTATACTGGTTTTGAGGACAACTCAATGGACAGTGTAGGGGGAAAAATTCCTGGCTCACTGAATGCCGTTCCTGGAGACACTGCGATCAATGTGGGAGATATGTCAAGATGTGTGTTGGTTTTGAGGACGGCTCTCTGGAGAGTCTTAGCAAAGAGGTCACACGGAGAATCAGAGCAATTCTCAGAGACACTGAGAACAAGATCGACAATTCCCTCCTGGCACTTTCCCTGTAGGAGATACCGCAAGACGTTTCTGTATATTGGGCACAGCGCTCTGCAGGCTGTTAGCAGAGACTTTCCCGGGACAGTGAAACCCTATGTCAGAGACACTGAGAAGAAGCCCCAATGTTGCCTGCAGGCACTTTCAGTGTGGGTGCCTTCTCCACGTGGTTCCTGGTTTCACTGCAGCTCTGAAGAGAATGTTAGCAAAGAGGTAACCGGGACAGTGAAAACAGTACTCAAAGACAGGGAGAGCAAGCTCTATATTACTCTCTTGGCACTTTCAATGTGGGACATACAGCGAGATGTTTGCTGCTTTTGCGTTTGGCTATTGGGAGATTTACAGCACAAAGATATCTAGTTGATTTGAAGCAGTTCTGAGAAAGTCTAAGCTAATCCCCACTTTTCCCTCCTGGCATTTTCCATGTGGGAGATGTAGCACGATGTATATTGGTTTTGAGGACAACTCAATGGACAGTGTAGGGAGAAAAGTTCCTGGCTCGCTGAATGCCGTTCCTCGAGACACTGCGATCAATGTGGGAGATATGTCAAGATGTGTGTTGGTTTTGAGGACGGCTCTCTGGAGAGTCTTAGCAAAGAGGTCACACGGAGAATCAGAGCAATTCTCAGAGACACTGAGAACAAGATCGACAATTCCCTCCTGGCACTTTCCCTGTAGGAGATACCGCAAGACGTTTCTGTATATTGGGCACAGCGCTCTGCAGGGTGTTAGCAGAGACTTTCCCGGGACAGTGAAACCCTATGTCAGAGACACTGAGAAGAAGCCCCAATGTTGCCTGCAGGCACTTTCAGTGTGGGTGCCTTCTCCACGTGGTTCCTGGTTTCACTGCAGCTCTGAAGAGAATGTTAGCAAAGAGGTAACCGGGACAGTGAAAACAGTACTCAAAGACAGGGAGAGCAAGCTCTATATTACTCTCTTGGCACTTTCAATGTGGGACATACAGCGAGATGTTTGCTGCTTTTGCGTTTGGCTATTGGGAGATTTACAGCACAAAGATATCTAGTTGATTTGAAGCAGTTCCGAGAAAGTCTAAGCTAATCCCCACTTTTCCCTCCTGGCATTTTCCATGTGGGAGATATAGCACGATGTATATTGGTTTTGAGGACAACTCAAGGGACAGTGTAGGGAGAAAAGTTCCTGGCTCGCTGAATGCGGTTCCTGGAGACACTGCGATCAATGTGGGAGGTATGTCAAGATGTGTGTTGGTTTTGAGGACGGCTCTCTGGAGAGTCTTAGCAAAGAGGTCACACGGAGAATCAGAGCAATTCTCAGAGACACTGAGAACAAGATCGACAATTCCCTCCTGGCACTTTCCCTGTAGGAGATACCGCAAGACGTTTCTGTATATTGGGCACAGCGCTCTGCAGGCTGTTAGCAGAGACTTTCCCGGGACAGTGAAACCCTATATCAGAGACACTGAGAAGAAGGCCCAATGTTGCCTGCAGGCACTTTCAGTGTGGGTGCCTTCTCCACGTGGTTCCTGGTTTCACTGCAGCTCTGAAGAGAATGTTAGCAAAGAGGTAAGCGGGACAGTGAAAACAGTACTCAAAGACAGGGAGAGCAAGCTCTATATTACTCTCTTGGCACTTTCAATGTGGGACATACAGCGAGATGTTTGCTGCTTTTGCGTTTGGCTATTGGGAGATTTACAGCACAAAGATATCTAGTTGATTTGAAGCAGTTCCGAGAAAGTCTAAGCTAATCCCCACTTTTCCCTCCTGGCACTTTCCATGTGGGAGATATAGCACGATGTATACTGGTTTTGAGGACAACTCAATGGACAGTGTAGGGGGAAAAATTCCTGGCTCACTGAATGCCGTTCCTGGAGACCCTGCGATCAATGTGGGAGATATGTCAAGATGTGTGTTGGTTTTGAGGACGGCTCTCTGGAGAGTCTTAGCAAAGAGGTCACACGGAGAATCAGAGCAATTCTCAGAGACACTGAGAACAAGATCGACAATTCCCTCCTGGCACTTTCCCTGTAGGAGATACCGCAAGACGTTTCTGTATATTGGGCACAGCGCTCTGCAGGCTGTTAGCAGAGACTTTCCCGGGACAGTGAAACCCTATGTCAGAGACACTGAGAAGAAGCCCCAATGTTGCCTGCAGGCACTTTCAGTGTGGGTGCCTTCTCCACGTGGTTCCTGGTTTCACTGCAGCTCTGAAGAGAATGTTAGCAAAGAGGTAACCGGGACAGTGAAAACAGTACTCAAAGACAGGGAGAGCAAGCTCTATATTACTCTCTTGGCACTTTCAATGTGGGACATACAGCGAGATGTTTGCTGCTTTTGCGTTTGGCTATTGGGAGATTTACAGCACAAAGATATCTAGTTGATTTGAAGCAGTTCTGAGAAAGTCTAAGCTAATCCCCACTTTTCCCTCCTGGCATTTTCCATGTGGGAGATGTAGCACGATGTATATTGGTTTTGAGGACAACTCAATGGACAGTGTAGGGAGAAAAGTTCCTGGCTCGCTGAATGCCGTTCCTCGAGACACTGCGATCAATGTGGGAGATATGTCAAGATGTGTGTTGGTTTTGAGGACGGCTCTCTGGAGAGTCTTAGCAAAGAGGTCACACGGAGAATCAGAGCAATTCTCAGAGACACTGAGAACAAGATCGACAATTCCCTCCTGGCACTTTCCCTGTAGGAGATACCGCAAGACGTTTCTGTATATTGGGCACAGCGCTCTGCAGGGTGTTAGCAGAGACTTTCCCGGGACAGTGAAACCCTATGTCAGAGACACTGAGAAGAAGCCCCAATGTTGCCTGCAGGCACTTTCAGTGTGGGTGCCTTCTCCACGTGGTTCCTGGTTTCACTGCAGCTCTGAAGAGAATGTTAGCAAAGAGGTAACCGGGACAGTGAAAACAGTACTCAAAGACAGGGAGAGCAAGCTCTATATTACTCTCTTGGCACTTTCAATGTGGGACATACAGCGAGATGTTTGCTGCTTTTGCGTTTGGCTATTGGGAGATTTACAGCACAAAGATATCTAGTTGATTTGAAGCAGTTCCGAGAAAGTCTAAGCTAATCCCCACTTTTCCCTCCTGGCATTTTCCATGTGGGAGATATAGCACGATGTATATTGGTTTTGAGGACAACTCAAGGGACAGTGTAGGGAGAAAAGTTCCTGGCTCGCTGAATGCGGTTCCTGGAGACACTGCGATCAATGTGGGAGGTATGTCAAGATGTGTGTTGGTTTTGAGGACGGCTCTCTGGAGAGTCTTAGCAAAGAGGTCACACGGAGAATCAGAGCAATTCTCAGAGACACTGAGAACAAGATCGACAATTCCCTCCTGGCACTTTCCCTGTAGGAGATACCGCAAGACGTTTCTGTATATTGGGCACAGCGCTCTGCAGGCTGTTAGCAGAGACTTTCCCGGGACAGTGAAACCCTATATCAGAGACACTGAGAAGAAGGCCCAATGTTGCCTGCAGGCACTTTCAGTGTGGGTGCCTTCTCCACGTGGTTCCTGGTTTCACTGCAGCTCTGAAGAGAATGTTAGCAAAGAGGTAAGCGGGACAGTGAAAACAGTACTCAAAGACAGGGAGAGCAAGCTCTATATTACTCTCTTGGCACTTTCAATGTGGGACATACAGCGAGATGTTTGCTGCTTTTGCGTTTGGCTATTGGGAGATTTACAGCACAAAGATATCTAGTTGATTTGAAGCAGTTCCGAGAAAGTCTAAGCTAATCCCCACTTTTCCCTCCTGGCACTTTCCATGTGGGAGATATAGCACGATGTATACTGGTTTTGAGGACAACTCAATGGACAGTGTAGGGGGAAAAATTCCTGGCTCACTGAATGCCGTTCCTGGAGACCCTGCGATCAATGTGGGAGATATGTCAAGATGTGTGTTGGTTTTGAGGACGGCTCTCTGGAGAGTCTTAGCAAAGAGGTCACACGGAGAATCAGAGCAATTCTCAGAGACACTGAGAACAAGATCGACAATTCCCTCCTGGCACTTTCCCTGTAGGAGATACCGCAAGACGTTTCTGTATATTGGGCACAGCGCTCTGCAGGCTGTTAGCAGAGACTTTCCCGGGACAGTGAAACCCTATGTCAGAGACACTGAGAAGAAGCCCCAATGTTGCCTGCAGGCACTTTCAGTGTGGGTGCCTTCTCCACGTGGTTCCTGGTTTCACTGCAGCTCTGAAGAGAATGTTAGCAAAGAGGTAACCGGGACAGTGAAAACAGTACTCAAAGACAGGGAGAGCAAGCTCTATATTACTCTCTTGGCACTTTCAATGTGGGACATACAGCGAGATGTTTGCTGCTTTTGCGTTTGGCTATTGGGAGATTTACAGCACAAAGATATCTAGTTGATTTGAAGCAGTTCCGAGAAAGTCTAAGCTAATCCCCACTTTTCCCTCCTGGCATTTTCCATGTGGGAGATATAGCACGATGTATATTGGTTTTGAGGACAACTCAAGGGACAGTGTAGGGAGAAAAGTTCCTGGCTCACTGAATGCCGTTCCTGGAGACCCTGCAATCAATGTGGGAGATATGTCAAGATGTGTGTTGGTTTTGAGGACGGCTCTCTGGAGAGTCTTAGCAAAGAGGTCACACGGAGAATCAGAGCAATTCTCAGAGACACTGAGAACAAGATCGACAATTCCCTCCTGGCACTTTCCCTGTAGGAGATACCGCAAGACGTTTCTGTATATTGGGCACAGCGCTCTGCAGGCTGTTAGCAGAGACTTTCCCGGGACAGTGAAACCCTATGTCAGAGACACTGAGAAGAAGCCCCAATGTTGCCTGCAGGCACTTTCAGTGTGGGTGCCTTCTCCACGTGGTTCCTGGTTTCACTGCAGCTCTGAAGAGAATGTTAGCAAAGAGGTAACCGGGACAGTGAAAACAGTACTCAAAGACAGGGAGAGCAAGCTCTATATTACTCTCTTGGCACTTTCAATGTGGGACATACAGCGAGATGTTTGCTGCTTTTGCGTTTGGCTATTGGGAGATTTACAGCACAAAGATATCTAGTTGATTTGAAGCAGTTCCGAGAAAGTCTAAGCTAATCCTCACTTTTCCCTCCTGGCACTTTCCATGTGGGAGATATAGCACGATGTATATTGGTTTTGAGGACAACTCAAGGGACAGTGTAGGGAGAAAAGCTCCTGGCTCGCTGAATGCCATTCCTGGAGACCCTGCGATCTATGTGGGAGATATGTCAAGATGTGTGTTGGTTTTGAGGACGGCTCTCTGGAGAGTCTTAGCAAAGAGGTCACACGGAGAATCAGAGCAATTCTCAGAGACACTGAGAACAAGATCGACAATTCCCTCCTGGCACTTTCCCTGTAGGAGATACCGCAAGACGTTTCTGTATATTGGGCACAGCGCTCTGCAGGCTGTTAGCAGAGACTTTCCCGGGACAGTGAAACCCTATGTCAGAGACACTGAGAAGAATGCCCTATGTTCCCTGCAGGCACTTTCAGTGTGGGTGCCTTCTCCACGTGGTTCCTGGTTTCACTGCAGCTCTGAAGAGAATGTTAGCAAAGAGGTAACCGGGACAGTGAAAACAGTACTCAAAGACAGGGAGAGCAAGCTCTATATTACTCTCTTGGCACTTTCAATGTGGGACATACAGCGAGATGTTTGCTGCTTTTGCGTTTGGCTATTGGGAGATTTACAGCACAAAGATATCTAGTTGATTTGAAGCAGTTCCGAGAAAGTCTAAGCTAATCCCCACTTTTCCCTCCTGGCACTTTCCATGTGGGAGATATAGCACGATGTATACTGGTTTTGAGGACAACTCAATGGACAGTGTAGGGAGAAAAATTCCTGGCTCACTGAATGCGGTTCCTGGAGACACTGCGATCAATGTGGGAGATATGTCAAGATGTGTGTTGGTTTTGAGGACGGCTCTCTGGAGAGTCTTAGCAAAGAGGTCACACGGAGAATCAGAGCAATTCTCAGAGACACTGAGAACAAGATCGACAATTCCCTCCTGGCACTTTCCCTGTAGGAGATACCGCAAGACGTTTCTGTATATTGGGCACAGCGCTCTGCAGGGTGTTAGCAGAGACTTTCCCGGGACAGTGAAACCCTATGTCAGAGACACTGAGAAGAAGCCCCAATGTTGCCTGCAGGCACTTTCAGTGTGGGTGCCTTCTCCACGTGGTTCCTGGTTTCACTGCAGCTCTGAAGAGAATGTTAGCAAAGAGGTAACCGGGACAGTGAAAACAGTACTCAAAGACAGGGAGAGCAAGCTCTATATTACTCTCTTGGCACTTTCAATGTGGGACATACAGCGAGATGTTTGCTGCTTTTGCGTTTGGCTATTGGGAGATTTACAGCACAAAGATATCTAGTTGATTTGAAGGAGTTCCGAGAAAGTCTAAGCTAATCCTCACTTTTCCCTCCTGGCACTTTCCATGTGGGAGATATAGCACGATGTATATTGGTTTTGAGGACAACTCAAGGGACAGTGTAGGGAGAAAAGCTCCTGGCTCGCTGAATGCCATTCCTGGAGACCCTGCGATCTATGTGGGAGATATGTCAAGATGTGTGTTGGTTTTGAGGACGGCTCTCTGGAGAGTCTTAGCAAAGAGGTCACACGGAGAATCAGAGCAATTCTCAGAGACACTGAGAACAAGATCGACAATTCCCTCCTGGCACTTTCCCTGTAGGAGATACCGCAAGACGTTTCTGTATATTGGGCACAGCGCTCTGCAGGGTGTTAGCAGAGACTTTCCCGGGACAGTGAAACCCTATGTCAGAGACACTGAGAAGAAGCCCCAATGTTGCCTGCAGGCACTTTCAGTGTGGGTGCCTTCTCCACGTGGTTCCTGGTTTCACTGCAGCTCTGAAGAGAATGTTAGCAAAGAGGTAAGCGGGACAGTGAAAACAGTACTCAAAGACAGGGAGAGCAAGCTCTATATTACTCTCTTGGCACTTTCAATGTGGGACATACAGCGAGATGTTTGCTGCTTTTGCGTTTGGCTATTGGGAGATTTACAGCACAAAGATATCTAGTTGATTTGAAGCAGTTCCGAGAAAGTCTAAGCTAATCCCCACTTTTCCCTCCTGGCATTTTCCATGTGGGAGATATAGCACGATGTATATTGGTTTTGAGGACAACTCAAGGGACAGTGTAGGGAGAAAAGTTCCTGGCTCACTGAATGCCGTTCCTGGAGACCCTGCGATCAATGTGGGAGATATGTCAAGATGTGTGTTGGTTTTGAGGACGGCTCTCTGGAGAGTCTTAGCAAAGAGGTCACACGGAGAATCAGAGCAATTCTCAGAGACACTGAGAACAAGATCGACAATTCCCTCCTGGCACTTTCCCTGTAGGAGATACCGCAAGACGTTTCTGTATATTGGGCACAGCGCTCTGCAGGCTGTTAGCAGAGACTTTCCCGGGACAGTGAAACCCTATGTCAGAGACACTGAGAAGAAGCCCCAATGTTCCCTGCAGGCACTTTCAGTGTGGGTGCCTTCTCCACGTGGTTCCTGGTTTCACTGCAGCTCTGAAGAGAATGTTAGCAAAGAGGTAACCGGGACAGTGAAAACAGTACTCAAAGACAGGGAGAGCAAGCTCTATATTACTCTCTTGGCGCTTTCAATGTGGGACATACAGCGAGATGTTTGCTGCTTTTGCGTTTGGCTATTGGGAGATTTACAGCACAAAGATATCTAGTTGATTTGAAGCAGTTCCGAGAAAGTCTAAGCTAATCCCCACTTTTCCCTCCTGGCATTTTCCATGTGGGAGATATAGCACGATGTATATTGGTTTTGAGGACAACTCAATGGACAGTGTAGGGAGAAAAATTCCTGGCTCACTGAATGCCGTTCCTGGAGACACTGCGATCAATGTGGGAGATATGTCAAGATGTGTGTTGGTTTTGAGGACGGCTCTCTGGAGAGTCTTAGCAAAGAGGTCACACAGAGAATCAGAGCAATTCTCAGAGACACTGAGAACAAGATCGACAATTCCCTCCTGGCACTTTCCCTGTAGGAGATACCGCAAGACGTTTCTGTATATTGGGCACAGCGCTCTGCAGGGTGTTAGCAGAGACTTTCCCGGGACAGTGAAACCCTATGTCAGAGACACTGAGAAGAAGCCCCAATGTTGCCTGCAGGCACTTTCAGTGTGGGTGCCTTCTCCACATGGTTCCTGGTTTCACTGCAGCTCTGAAGAGAATGTTAGCAAAGAGGTAAGCGGGACAGTGAAAACAGTACTCAAAGACAGGGAGAGCAAGCTCTATATTACTCTCTTGGCACTTTCAATGTGGGACATACAGCGAGATGTTTGCTGCTTTTGTGTTTGGCTATTGGGAGATTTACAGCACAAAGATATCTAGTTGATTTGAAGCAGTTCCGAGAAAGTCTAAGCTAATCCCCACTTTTCCCTCCTGGCACTTTCCATGTGGGAGATATAGCACGATGTATATTGGTTTTGAGGACAACTCAATGGACAGTGTAGGGAGAAAAGCTCCTGGCTCGCTGAATGCCATTCCTGGAGACCCTGTGATCTATGTGGGAGATATGTCAAGATGTGTGTTGGTTTTGAGGACGGCTCTCTGGAGAGTCTTAGCAAAGAGGTCACACGGAGAATCAGAGCAATTCTCAGAGACACTGAGAACAAGATCGACAATTCCCTCCTGGCACTTTCCCTGTAGGAGATACCGCAAGACGTTTCTGTATATTGGGCACAGCGCTCTGCAGGCTGTTAGCAGAGACTTTCCCGGGCCAGTGAAACCCTATGTCAGAGACACTGAGAAGAAGCCCCAATGTTGCCTGCAGGCACTTTCAGTGTGGGTGCCTTCTCCACGTGGTTCCTGGTTTCACTGCAGCTCTGAAGAGAATGTTAGCAAAGAGGTAACCGGGACAGTGAAAACGGTACTCAAAGACAGGGAGAGCAAGCTCTATATTACTCTCTTGGCACTTTCAATGTGGGACATAGAGCGAGATGTTTGCTGCTTTTGCGTTTGGCTATTGGGAGATTTACAGCACAAAGATATCTAGTTGATTTGAAGCAGTTCCGAGAAAGTCTAAGCTAATCCCCACTTTTCCCTCCTGGCACTTTCCATGTGGGAGATATAGCACGATGTATATTGGTTTTGAGGACAACTCAAGGGACAGTGTAGGGAGAAAAGCTCCTGGCTCGCTGAATGCCGTTCCTGGAGACACTGCGATCAATGTGGGAGATATGTCAAGATGTGTGTTGGTTTTGAGGACGGCTCTCTGGAGAGTCTTAGCAAAGAGGTCACACGGAGAATCAGAGCAATTCTCAGAGACACTGAGAACAAGATCGACAATTCCCTCCTGGCACTTTCCCTGTAGGAGATACCGCAAGACGTTTCTGTATATTGGGCACAGCGCTCTGCAGGGTGTTAGCAGAGACTTTCCCGGGACAGTGAAACCCTATGTCAGAGACACTGAGAAGAAGCCCCAATGTTGCCTGCAGGCACTTTCAGTGTGGGTGCCTTCTCCACGTGGTTCCTGGTTTCACTGCAGCTCTGAAGAGAATGTTAGCAAAGAGGTAACCGGGACAGTGAAAACAGTACTCAAAGACAGGGAGAGCAAGCTCTATATTTCTCTCTTGGCACTTTCAATGTGGGACATACAGCGAGATGTTTGCTGCTTTTGCGTTTGGCTATTGGGAGATTTACAGCACAAAGATATCTAGTTGATTTGAAGCAGTTCCGAGAAAGTCTAAGCTAATCCCCACTTTTCCCTCCTGGCACTTTCCATGTGGGAGATATAGCACGATGTATATTGGTTTTGAGGACAACTCAATGGACAGTGTAGGGAGAAAAGTTCCTGGCTCGCTGAATGCCGTTCCTGGAGACCCTGCGATCAATGTGGGAGATATGTCAAGATGTGTGTTGGTTTTGAGGACGGCTCTCTGGAGAGTCTTAGCAAAGAGGTCACACGGAGAATCAGAGCAATTCTCAGAGACACTGAGAACAAGATCGACAATTCCCTCCTGGCACTTTCCCTGTAGAAGATACCGCAAGACGTTTCTGTATATTGGGCACAGCGCTCTGCAGGGTGTTAGCAGAGACTTTCCCGGGACAGTGAAACCCTATGTCAGAGACACTGAGAAGAAGCCCCAATGTTGCCTGCAGGCACTTTCAGTGTGGGTGCCTTCTCCACGTGGTTCCTGGTTTCAGTGCAGCTCTGAAGAGAATGTTAGCAAAGAGGTAACCGGGACAGTGAAAACAGTACTCAAAGACAGGGAGAGCAAGCTCTATATTACTCTCTTGGCACTTTCAATGTGGGACATACAGCGAGATGTTTGCTGCTTTTGCGTTTGGCTATTGGGAGATTTACAGCACAAAGATATCTAGTTGATTTGAAGCAGTTCCGAGAAAGTCTAAGCTAATCCCCACTTTTCCCTCCTGGCACTTTCCATGTGGGAGATATAGCACGATGTATATTGGTTTTGAGGACAACTCAATGGACAGTGTAGGGAGAAAAGCTCCTGGCTCGCTGAATGCCATTCCTGGAGACCCTGCGATCTATGTGGGAGATATGTCAAGATGTGTGTTGGTTTTGAGGACGGCTCTCTGGAGAGTCTTAGCAAAGAGGTCACACGGAGAATCAGAGCAATTCTCAGAGACACTGAGAACAAGATCGACAATTCCCTCCTGGCACTTTCCCTGTAGGAGATACCGCAAGACGTTTCTGTATATTGGGCACAGCGCTCTGCAGGCTGTTAGCAGAGACTTTCCCGGGCCAGTGAAACCCTATGTCAGAGACACTGAGAAGAAGCCCCAATGTTGCCTGCAGGCACTTTCAGTGTGGGTGCCTTCTCCACGTGGTTCCTGGTTTCACTGCAGCTCTGAAGAGAATGTTAGCAAAGAGGTAACCGGGACAGTGAAAACGGTACTCAAAGACAGGGAGAGCAAGCTCTATATTACTCTCTTGGCACTTTCAATGTGGGACATAGAGCGAGATGTTTGCTGCTTTTGCGTTTGGCTATTGGGAGATTTACAGCACAAAGATATCTAGTTGATTTGAAGCAGTTCCGAGAAAGTCTAAGCTAATCCCCACTTTTCCCTCCTGGCACTTTCCATGTGGGAGATATAGCACGATGTATATTGGTTTTGAGGACAACTCAAGGGACAGTGTAGGGAGAAAAGCTCCTGGCTCGCTGAATGCCGTTCCTGGAGACACTGCGATCAATGTGGGAGATATGTCAAGATGTGTGTTGGTTTTGAGGACGGCTCTCTGGAGAGTCTTAGCAAAGAGGTCACACGGAGAATCAGAGCAATTCTCAGAGACACTGAGAACAAGATCGACAATTCCCTCCTGGCACTTTCCCTGTAGGAGATACCGCAAGACGTTTCTGTATATTGGGCACAGCGCTCTGCAGGGTGTTAGCAGAGACTTTCCCGGGACAGTGAAACCCTATGTCAGAGACACTGAGAAGAAGCCCCAATGTTGCCTGCAGGCACTTTCAGTGTGGGTGCCTTCTCCACGTGGTTCCTGGTTTCACTGCAGCTCTGAAGAGAATGTTAGCAAAGAGGTAACCGGGACAGTGAAAACAGTACTCAAAGACAGGGAGAGCAAGCTCTATATTTCTCTCTTGGCACTTTCAATGTGGGACATACAGCGAGATGTTTGCTGCTTTTGCGTTTGGCTATTGGGAGATTTACAGCACAAAGATATCTAGTTGATTTGAAGCAGTTCCGAGAAAGTCTAAGCTAATCCCCACTTTTCCCTCCTGGCACTTTCCATGTGGGAGATATAGCACGATGTATATTGGTTTTGAGGACAACTCAATGGACAGTGTAGGGAGAAAAGTTCCTGGCTCGCTGAATGCCGTTCCTGGAGACCCTGCGATCAATGTGGGAGATATGTCAAGATGTGTGTTGGTTTTGAGGACGGCTCTCTGGAGAGTCTTAGCAAAGAGGTCACACGGAGAATCAGAGCAATTCTCAGAGACACTGAGAACAAGATCGACAATTCCCTCCTGGCACTTTCCCTGTAGAAGATACCGCAAGACGTTTCTGTATATTGGGCACAGCGCTCTGCAGGGTGTTAGCAGAGACTTTCCCGGGACAGTGAAACCCTATGTCAGAGACACTGAGAAGAAGCCCCAATGTTGCCTGCAGGCACTTTCAGTGTGGGTGCCTTCTCCACGTGGTTCCTGGTTTCACTGCAGCTCTGAAGAGAATGTTAGCAAAGAGGTAACCGGGACAGTGAAAACAGTACTCAAAGACAGGGAGAGCAAGCTCTATATTACTCTCTTGGCACTTTCAATGTGGGACATACAGCGAGATGTTTGCTGCTTTTGCGTTTGGCTATTGGGAGATTTACAGCACAAAGATATCTAGTTGATTTGAAGCAGTTCCGAGAAAGTCTAAGCTAATCCCCACTTTTCCCTCCTGGCACTTTCCATGTGGGAGATATAGCACGATGTATACTGGTTTTGAGGACAACTCAAGGGACAGTGTAGGGAGAAAAGCTCCTGGCTCGCTGAATGCGGTTCCTGGAGACACTGCGATCAATGTGGGAGATATGTCAAGATGTGTGTTGGTTTTGAGGACGGCTCTCTGGAGAGTCTTAGCAAAGAGGTCACACGGAGAATCAGAGCAATTCTCAGAGACACTGAGAACAAGATCGACAATTCCCTCCTGGCACTTTCCCTGTAGGAGATACCGCAAGACGTTTCTGTATATTGGGCACAGCGCTCTGCAGGCTGTTAGCAGAGACTTTCCCGGGACAGTGAAACCCTATGTCAGAGACACTGAGAAGAAGCCCCAATGTTGCCTGCAGGCACTTTCAGTGTGGGTGCCTTCTCCACGTGGTTCCTGGATTCACTGCAGCTCTGAAGAGAATGTTAGCAAAGAGGTAACCGGGACAGTGAAAACGGTACTCAAAGACAGGGAGAGCAAGCTCTATATTACTCTCTTGGCACTTTCAATGTGGGACATAGAGCGAGATGTTTGCTGCTTTTGCGTTTGGCTATTGGGAGATTTACAGCACAAAGATATCTAGTTGATTTGAAGCAGTTCCGAGAAAGTCTAAGCTAATCCCCACTTTTCCCTCCTGGCACTTTCCATGTGGGAGATATAGCACGATGTATATTGGTTTTGAGGACAACTCAATGGACAGTGTAGGGAGAAAAGCTCCTGGCTCGCTGAATGCCGTTCCTGGAGACACTGCGATCAATGTGGGAGATATGTCAAGATGTGTGTTGGTTTTGAGGACGGCTCTCTGGAGAGTCTTAGCAAAGAGGTCACACGGAGAATCAGAGCAATTCTCAGAGACACTGAGAACAAGATCGACAATTCCCTCCTGGCACTTTCCCTGTAGGAGATACCGCAAGACGTTTCTGTATATTGGGCACAGCGCTCTGCAGGGTGTTAGCAGAGACTTTCCCGGGACAGTGAAACCCTATGTCAGAGACACTGAGAAGAAGCCCCAATGTTGCCTGCAGGCACTTTCAGTGTGGGTGCCTTCTCCACGTGGTTCCTGGTTTCACTGCAGCTCTGAAGAGAATGTTAGCAAAGAGGTAACCGGGACAGTGAAAACAGTACTCAAAGACAGGGAGAGCAAGCTCTATATTACTCTCTTGGCACTTTCAATGTGGGACATACAGCGAGATGTTTGCTGATTTTGCGTTTGGCTACTGGGAGATTTACAGCACAAAGATATCTAGTTGATTTGAAGCAGTTCCGAGAAAGTCTAAGCTAATCCCCACTTTTCCCTCCTGGCATTTTCCATGTGGGAGATATAGCACGATGTATATTGGTTTTGAGGACAACTCAATGGACAGTGTAGGGAGAAAAATTCCTGGCTCACTGAATGCCGTTCCTGGAGACACTGCGATCAATGTGGGAGATATGTCAAGATGTGTGTTGGTTTTGAGGACGGCTCTCTGGAGAGTCTTAGCAAAGAGGTCACACGGAGAATCAGAGCAATTCTCAGAGACACTGAGAACAAGATCGACAATTCCCTCCTGGCACTTTCCCTGTAGGAGATACCGCAAGACGTTTCTGTATATTGGGCACAGCGCTCTGCAGGCTGTTAGCAGAGACTTTCCCGGGACAGTGAAACCCTATGTCAGAGACACTGAGAAGAAGGCCCAATGTTGCCTGCAGGCACTTTCAGTGTGGGTGCCTTCTCCACGTGGTTCCTGGTTTCACTGCAGCTCTGAAGAGAATGTTAGCAAAGAGGTAACCGGGACTGTGAAAACAGTACTCAAAGACAGGGAGAGCAAGCTCTATATTACTCTCTTGGCACTTTCAATGTGGGACATACAGCGAGATGTTCGCTGCTTTTGCGTTTGGCTACTGGGAGATTTACAGCACAAAGATATCTAGTTGATTTGAAGCAGTTCCGAGAAAGTCTAAGCTAATCCCCACTTTTCCCTCCTGGCATTTTCCATGTGGGAGATATAGCACGATGTATATTGGTTTTGAGGACAACTCAATGGACAGTGTAGGGAGAAAAGTTCCTGGCTCGCTGAATGCGGTTCAAGGAGACCCTGCGATCAATGTGGGAGATATGTCAAGATGTGTGTTGGTTTTGAGGACGGCTCTCTGGAGAGTCTTAGCAAAGAGGTCACACAGAGAATCAGAGCAATTCTCAGAGACACTGAGAACAAGATCGACAATTCCCTCCTGGCACTTTCCCTGTAGGAGATACCGCAAGACGTTTCTGTATATTGGGCACAGCGCTCTGCAGGGTGTTAGCAGAGACTTTCCCGGGACAGTGAAACCCTATGTCAGAGACACTGAGAAGAAGGCCCAATGTTCCCTGCAGGCACTTTCAGTGTGGGTGCCTTCTCCACGTGGTTCCTGGTTTCACTGCAGCTCTGAAGAGAATGTTAGCAAAGAGGTAACCGGGACAGTGAAAACGGTACTCAAAGACAGGGAGAGCAAGCTCTATATTACTCTCTTGGCACTTTCAATGTGGGACATACAGCGAGATGTTTGCTGCTTTTGCGTTTGGCTATTGGGAGATTTACAGCACAAAGATATCTAGTTGATTTGAAGCAGTTCCGAGAAAGTCTAAGCTAATCCCCACTTTTCCCTCCTGGCATTTTCCATGTGGGAGATATAGCATGATGTATATTGGTTTTGAGGACAACTCAATGGACAGTGTAGGGAGAAAAATTCCTGGCTCACAGAATGCCGTTCCTGGAGACACTGCGATCAATGTGGGAGATATGTCAAGATGTGTGTTGGTTTTGAGGACGGCTCTCTGGAGAGTCTTAGCAAAGAGGTCACACGGAGAATCAGAGCAATTCTCAGAGACACTGAGAACAAGATCGACAATTCCCTCCTGGCACTTTCCCTGTAGGAGATACCGCAAGACGTTTCTGTATATTGGGCACAGCGCTCTGCAGGCTGTTAGCAGACACTTTCCCGGGACAGTGAAACCCTATGTCAGAGACACTGAGAAGAAGGCCCAATGTTGCCTGCAGGCACTTTCAGTGTGGGTGCCTTCTCCACGTGGTTCCTGGTTTCACTGCAGCTCTGAAGAGAATGTTAGCAAAGAGGTAACCGGGACTGTGAAAACAGTACTCAAAGACAGGGAGAGCAAGCTCTATATTACTCTCTTGGCACTTTCAATGTGGGACATACAGCGAGATGTTCGCTGCTTTTGCGTTTGGCTACTGGGAGATTTACAGCACAAAGATATCTAGTTGATTTGAAGCAGTTCCGAGAAAGTCTAAGCTAATCCCCACTTTTCCCTCCTGGCATTTTCCATGTGGGAGATATAGCACGATGTATACTGGTTTTGAGGACAACTCAATGGACAGTGTAGGGAGAAAAGTTCCTGGCTCGCTGAATGCGGTTCCTGGAGACCCTGCGATCAATGTGGGAGATATGTCAAGATGTGTGTTGGTTTTGAGGACGGCTCTCTGGAGAGTCTTAGCAAAGAGGTCACACAGAGAATCAGAGCAATTCTCAGAGACACTGAGAACAAGATCGACAATTCCCTCCTGGCACTTTCCCTGTAGGAGATACCGCAAGACGTTTCTGTATATTGGGCACAGCGCTCTGCAGGCTGTTAGCAGAGACTTTCCCGGGACAGTGAAACCCTATGTCAGAGACACTGAGAAGAAGGCCCAATGTTCCCTGCAGGCACTTTCAGTGTGGGTGCCTTCTCCACGTGGTTCCTGGTTTCACTGCAGCTCTGAAGAGAATGTTAGCAAAGAGGTAACCGGGACTGTGAAAACAGTACTCAAAGACAGGGAGAGCAAGCTCTATATTACTCTCTTGGCACTTTCAATGTGGGACATACAGCGAGATGTTCGCTGCTTTTGCGTTTGGCTACTGGGAGATTTACAGCACAAAGATATCTAGTTGATTTGAAGCAGTTCCGAGAAAGTCTAAGCTAATCCCCACTTTTCCCTCCTGGCATTTTCCATGTGGGAGATATAGCACGATGTATATTGGTTTTGAGGACAACTCAAGGGACAGTGTAGGGAGAAAAGTTCCTGGCTCGCTGAATGCGGTTCCTGGAGACCCTGCGATCAATGTGGGAGATATGTCAAGATGTGTGTTGGTTTTGAGGACGGCTCTCTGGAGAGTCTTAGCAAAGAGGTCACACAGAGAATCAGAGCAATTCTCAGAGACACTGAGAACAAGATCGACAATTCCCTCCTGGCACTTTCCCTGTAGGAGATACCGCAAGACGTTTCTGTATATTGGGCACAGCGCTCTGCAGGCTGTTAGCAGAGACTTTCCCGGGACAGTGAAACCCTATGTCAGAGACACTGAGAAGAAGCCCCAATGTTGCCTGCAGGCACTTTCAGTGTGGGTGCCTTCTCCACGTGGTTCCTGGTTTCACTGCAGCTCTGAAGAGAATGTTAGCAAAGAGGTAACCGGGACTGTGAAAACAGTACTCAAAGACAGGGAGAGCAAGCTCTATATTACTCTCTTGGCACTTTCAATGTGGGACATACAGCGAGATGTTCGCTGCTTTTGCGTTTGGCTACTGGGAGATTTACAGCACAAAGATATCTAGTTGATTTGAAGCAGTTCCGAGAAAGTCTAAGCTAATCCCCACTTTTCCCTCCTGGCATTTTCCATGTGGGAGATATAGCACGATGTATATTGGTTTTGAGGACAACTCAATGGACAGTGTAGGGAGAAAAGTTCCTGGCTCGCTGAATGCGGTTCAAGGAGACCCTGCGATCAATGTGGGAGATATGTCAAGATGTGTGTTGGTTTTGAGGACGGCTCTCTGGAGAGTCTTAGCAAAGAGGTCACACAGAGAATCAGAGCAATTCTCAGAGACACTGAGAACAAGATCGACAATTCCCTCCTGGCACTTTCCCTGTAGGAGATACCGCAAGACGTTTCTGTATATTGGGCACAGCGCTCTGCAGGGTGTTAGCAGAGACTTTCCCGGGACAGTGAAACCCTATGTCAGAGACACTGAGAAGAAGGCCCAATGTTCCCTGCAGGCACTTTCAGTGTGGGTGCCTTCTCCACGTGGTTCCTGGTTTCACTGCAGCTCTGAAGAGAATGTTAGCAAAGAGGTAACCGGGACAGTGAAAACGGTACTCAAAGACAGGGAGAGCAAGCTCTATATTACTCTCTTGGCACTTTCAATGTGGGACATACAGCGAGATGTTTGCTGCTTTTGCGTTTGGCTATTGGGAGATTTACAGCACAAAGATATCTAGTTGATTTGAAGCAGTTCCGAGAAAGTCTAAGCTAATCCCCACTTTTCCCTCCTGGCATTTTCCATGTGGGAGATATAGCATGATGTATATTGGTTTTGAGGACAACTCAATGGACAGTGTAGGGAGAAAAATTCCTGGCTCACTGAATGCCGTTCCTGGAGACACTGCGATCAATGTGGGAGATATGTCAAGATGTGTGTTGGTTTTGAGGACGGCTCTCTGGAGAGTCTTAGCAAAGAGGTCACACGGAGAATCAGAGCAATTCTCAGAGACACTGAGAACAAGATCGACAATTCCCTCCTGGCACTTTCCCTGTAGGAGATACCGCAAGACGTTTCTGTATATTGGGCACAGCGCTCTGCAGGCTGTTAGCAGAGACTTTCCCGGGACAGTGAAACCCTATGTCAGAGACACTGAGAAGAAGGCCCAATGTTGCCTGCAGGCACTTTCAGTGTGGGTGCCTTCTCCACGTGGTTCCTGGTTTCACTGCAGCTCTGAAGAGAATGTTAGCAAAGAGGTAACCGGGACTGTGAAAACAGTACTCAAAGACAGGGAGAGCAAGCTCTATATTACTCTCTTGGCACTTTCAATGTGGGACATACAGCGAGATGTTCGCTGCTTTTGCGTTTGGCTACTGGGAGATTTACAGCACAAAGATATCTAGTTGATTTGAAGCAGTTCCGAGAAAGTCTAAGCTAATCCCCACTTTTCCCTCCTGGCATTTTCCATGTGGGAGATATAGCACGATGTATATTGGTTTTGAGGACAACTCAAGGGACAGTGTAGGGAGAAAAGTTCCTGGCTCGCTGAATGCGGTTCCTGGAGACCCTGCGATCAATGTGGGAGATATGTCAAGATGTGTGTTGGTTTTGAGGACGGCTCTCTGGAGAGTCTTAGCAAAGAGGTCACACGGAGAATCAGAGCAATTCTCAGAGACACTGAGAACAAGATCGACAATTCCCTCCTGGCACTTTCCCTGTAGGAGATACCGCAAGACGTTTCTGTATATTGGGCACAGCGCTCTGCAGGCTGTTAGCAGAGACTTTCCCGGGACAGTGAAACCCTATGTCAGAGACACTGAGAAGAAGCCCCAATGTTGCCTGCAGGCACTTTCAGTGTGGGTGCCTTCTCCACGTGGTTCCTGGATTCACTGCAGCTCTGAAGAGAATGTTAGCAAAGAGGTAACCGGGACAGTGAAAACGGTACTCAAAGACAGGGAGAGCAAGCTCTATATTACTCTCTTGGCACTTTCAATGTGGGACATAGAGCGAGATGTTTGCTGCTTTTGCGTTTGGCTATTGGGAGATTTACAGCACAAAGATATCTAGTTGATTTGAAGCAGTTCCGAGAAAGTCTAAGCTAATCCCCACTTTTCCCTCCTGGCACTTTCCATGTGGGAGATATAGCACGATGTATATTGGTTTTGAGGACAACTCAATGGACAGTGTAGGGAGAAAAGCTCCTGGCTCGCTGAATGCCGTTCCTGGAGACACTGCGATCAATGTGGGAGATATGTCAAGATGTGTGTTGGTTTTGAGGACGGCTCTCTGGAGAGTCTTAGCAAAGAGGTCACACGGAGAATCAGAGCAATTCTCAGAGACACTGAGAACAAGATCGACAATTCCCTCCTGGCACTTTCCCTGTAGGAGATACCGCAAGACGTTTCTGTATATTGGGCACAGCGCTCTGCAGGCTGTTAGCAGAGACTTTCCCGGGACAGTGAAACCCTATGTCAGAGACACTGAGAAGAAGCCCCAATGTTGCCTGCAGGCACTTTCAGTGTGGGTGCCTTCTCCACGTGGTTCCTGGTTTCACTGCAGCTCTGAAGAGAATGTTAGCAAAGAGGTAACCGGGACAGTGAAAACAGTACTCAAAGACAGGGAGAGCAAGCTCTATATTACTCTCTTGGCACTTTCAATGTGGGACATACAGCGAGATGTTTGCTGATTTTGCGTTTGGCTACTGGGAGATTTACAGCACAAAGATATCTAGTTGATTTGAAGCAGTTCCGAGAAAGTCTAAGCTAATCCCCACTTTTCCCTCCTGGCATTTTCCATGTGGGAGATATAGCACGATGTATATTGGTTTTGAGGACAACTCAATGGACAGTGTAGGGAGAAAAATTCCTGGCTCACTGAATGCCGTTCCTGGAGACACTGCGATCAATGTGGGAGATATGTCAAGATGTGTGTTGGTTTTGAGGACGGCTCTCTGGAGAGTCTTAGCAAAGAGGTCACACGGAGAATCAGAGCAATTCTCAGAGACACTGAGAACAAGATCGACAATTCCCTCCTGGCACTTTCCCTGTAGGAGATACCGCAAGACGTTTCTGTATATTGGGCACAGCGCTCTGCAGGGTGTTAGCAGAGACTTTCCCGGGACAGTGAAACCCTATGTCAGAGACACTGAGAAGAAGCCCCAATGTTGCCTGCAGGCACTTTCAGTGTGGGTGCCTTCTCCACATGGTTCCTGGTTTCACTGCAGCTCTGAAGAGAATGTTAGCAAAGAGGTAAGCGGGACAGTGAAAACAGTACTCAAAGACAGGGAGAGCAAGCTCTATATTACTCTCTTGGCACTTTCAATGTGGGACATACAGCGAGATGTTTGCTGCTTTTGCGTTTGGCTATTGGGAGATTTACAGCACAAAGATATCTAGTTGATTTGAAGCAGTTCCGAGAAAGTCTAAGCTAATCCCCACTTTTCCCTTCTGGCATTTTCCATGTGGGAGATATAGCATGATGTATATTGGTTTTGAGGACAACTCAATGGACAGTGTAGGGAGAAAAATTCCTGGCTCACTGAATGCCGTTCCTGGAGACCCTGCGATCAATGTGGGAGATATGTCAAGATGTGTGTTGGTTTTGAGGACGGCTCTCTGGAGAGTCTTAGCAAAGAGGTCACACAGAGAATCAGAGCAATTCTCAGAGACACTGAGAACAAGATCGACAATTCCCTCCTGGCACTTTCCCTGTAGGAGATACCGCAAGACGTTTCTGTATATTGGGCACAGCGCTCTGCAGGCTGTTAGCAGAGACTTTCCCGGGACAGTGAAACCCTATGTCAGAGACACTGAGAAGAAGGCCCAATGTTGCCTGCAGGCACTTTCAGTGTGGGTGCCTTCTCCACGTGGTTCCTGGTTTCACTGCAGCTCTGAAGAGAATGTTAGCAAAGAGGTAACCGGGACTGTGAAAACAGTACTCAAAGACAGGGAGAGCAAGCTCTATATTACTCTCTTGGCACTTTCAATGTGGGACATACAGCGAGATGTTCGCTGCTTTTGCGTTTGGCTACTGGGAGATTTACAGCACAAAGATATCTAGTTGATTTGAAGCAGTTCCGAGAAAGTCTAAGCTAATCCCCACTTTTCCCTCCTGGCATTTTCCATGTGGGAGATATAGCACGATGTATATTGGTTTTGAGGACAACTCAATGGACAGTGTAGGGAGAAAAGTTCCTGGCTCGCTGAATGCGGTTCAAGGAGACCCTGCGATCAATGTGGGAGATATGTCAAGATGTGTGTTGGTTTTGAGGACGGCTCTCTGGAGAGTCTTAGCAAAGAGGTCACACAGAGAATCAGAGCAATTCTCAGAGACACTGAGAACAAGATCGACAATTCCCTCCTGGCACTTTCCCTGTAGGAGATACCGCAAGACGTTTCTGTATATTGGGCACAGCGCTCTGCAGGGTGTTAGCAGAGACTTTCCCGGGACAGTGAAACCCTATGTCAGAGACACTGAGAAGAAGGCCCAATGTTCCCTGCAGGCACTTTCAGTGTGGGTGCCTTCTCCACGTGGTTCCTGGTTTCACTGCAGCTCTGAAGAGAATGTTAGCAAAGAGGTAACCGGGACAGTGAAAACGGTACTCAAAGACAGGGAGAGCAAGCTCTATATTACTCTCTTGGCACTTTCAATGTGGGACATACAGCGAGATGTTTGCTGCTTTTGCGTTTGGCTATTGGGAGATTTACAGCACAAAGATATCTAGTTGATTTGAAGCAGTTCCGAGAAAGTCTAAGCTAATCCCCACTTTTCCCTCCTGGCATTTTCCATGTGGGAGATATAGCATGATGTATATTGGTTTTGAGGACAACTCAATGGACAGTGTAGGGAGAAAAATTCCTGGCTCACTGAACGCCGTTCCTGGAGACCCTGCGATCAATGTGGGAGATATGTCAAGATGTGTGTTGGTTTTGAGGACGGCTCTCTGGAGAGTCTTAGCAAAGAGGTCACACGGAGAATCAGAGCAATTCTCAGAGACACTGAGAACAAGATCGACAATTCCCTCCTGGCACTTTCCCTGTAGGAGATACCGCAAGACGTTTCTGTATATTGGGCACAGCGCTCTGCAGGCTGTTAGCAGAGACTTTCCCGGGACAGTGAAACCCTATGTCAGAGACACTGAGAAGAAGGCCCAATGTTGCCTGCAGGCACTTTCAGTGTGGGTGCCTTCTCCACGTGGTTCCTGGTTTCACTGCAGCTCTGAAGAGAATGTTAGCAAAGAGGTAACCGGGACTGTGAAAACAGTACTCAAAGACAGGGAGAGCAAGCTCTATATTACTCTCTTGGCACTTTCAATGTGGGACATACAGCGAGATGTTCGCTGCTTTTGCGTTTGGCTACTGGGAGATTTACAGCACAAAGATATCTAGTTGATTTGAAGCAGTTCCGAGAAAGTCTAAGCTAATCCCCACTTTTCCCTCCTGGCATTTTCCATGTGGGAGATATAGCACGATGTATATTGGTTTTGAGGACAACTCAATGGACAGTGTAGGGAGAAAAGTTCCTGGCTCGCTGAATGCGGTTCAAGGAGACCCTGCGATCAATGTGGGAGATATGTCAAGATGTGTGTTGGTTTTGAGGACGGCTCTCTGGAGAGTCTTAGCAAAGAGGTCACACAGAGAATCAGAGCAATTCTCAGAGACACTGAGAACAAGATCGACAATTCCCTCCTGGCACTTTCCCTGTAGGAGATACCGCAAGACGTTTCTGTATATTGGGCACAGCGCTCTGCAGGCTGTTAGCAGAGACTTTCCCGGGACAGTGAAACCCTATGTCAGAGACACTGAGAAGAAGGCCCAATGTTCCCTGCAGGCACTTTCAGTGTGGGTGCCTTCTCCACGTGGTTCCTGGTTTCACTGCAGCTCTGAAGAGAATGTTAGCAAAGAGGTAACCGGGACAGTGAAAACGGTACTCAAAGACAGGGAGAGCAAGCTCTATATTACTCTCTTGGCACTTTCAATGTGGGACATACAGCGAGATGTTTGCTGCTTTTGCGTTTGGCTATTGGGAGATTTACAGCACAAAGATATCTAGTTGATTTGAAGCAGTTCCGAGAAAGTCTAAGCTAATCCCCACTTTTCCCTCCTGGCATTTTCCATCTGGGAGATATAGCATGATGTATATTGGTTTTGAGGACAACTCAATGGACAGTGTAGGGAGAAAAATTCCTGGCTCACTGAATGCCGTTCCTGGAGACACTGCGATCAATGTGGGAGATATGTCAAGATGTGTGTTGGTTTTGAGGACGGCTCTCTGGAGAGTCTTAGCAAAGAGGTCACACGGAGAATCAGAGCAATTCTCAGAGACACTGAGAACAAGATCGACAATTCCCTCCTGGCACTTTCCCTGTAGGAGATACCGCAAGACGTTTCTGTATATTGGGCACAGCGCTCTGCAGGCTGTTAGCAGAGACTTTCCCGGGACAGTGAAACCCTATGTCAGAGACACTGAGAAGAAGGCCCAATGTTGCCTGCAGGCACTTTCAGTGTGGGTGCCTTCTCCACGTGGTTCCTGGTTTCACTGCAGCTCTGAAGAGAATGTTAGCAAAGAGGTAACCGGGACTGTGAAAACAGTACTCAAAGACAGGGAGAGCAAGCTCTATATTACTCTCTTGGCACTTTCAATGTGGGACATACAGCGAGATGTTCGCTGCTTTTGCGTTTGGCTACTGGGAGATTTACAGCACAAAGATATCTAGTTGATTTGAAGCAGTTCCGAGAAAGTCTAAGCTAATCCCCACTTTTCCCTCCTGGCATTTTCCATGTGGGAGATATAGCACGATGTATATTGGTTTTGAGGACAACTCAATGGACAGTGTAGGGAGAAAAGTTCCTGGCTCGCTGAATGCGGTTCCTGGAGACCCTGCGATCAATGTGGGAGATATGTCAAGATGTGTGTTGGTTTTGAGGACGGCTCTCTGGAGAGTCTTAGCAAAGAGGTCACACAGAGAATCAGAGCAATTCTCAGAGACACTGAGAACAAGATCGACAATTCCCTCCTGGCACTTTCCCTGTAGGAGATACCGCAAGACGTTTCTGTATATTGGGCACAGCGCTCTGCAGGCTGTTAGCAGAGACTTTCCCGGGACAGTGAAACCCTATGTCAGAGACACTGAGAAGAAGGCCCAATGTTCCCTGCAGGCACTTTCAGTGTGGGTGCCTTCTCCACGTGGTTCCTGGTTTCACTGCAGCTCTGAAGAGAATGTTAGCAAAGAGGTAACCGGGACAGTGAAAACGGTACTCAAAGACAGGGAGAGCAAGCTCTATATTACTCTCTTGGCACTTTCAATGTGGGACATACAGCGAGATGTTTGCTGCTTTTGCGTTTGGCTATTGGGAGATTTACAGCACAAAGATATCTAGTTGATTTGAAGCAGTTCCGAGAAAGTCTAAGCTAATCCCCACTTTTCCCTCCTGGCATTTTCCATGTGGGAGATATAGCATGATGTATATTGGTTTTGAGGACAACTCAATGGACAGTGTAGGGAGAAAAATTCCTGGCTCACTGAACGCCGTTCCTGGAGACCCTGCGATCAATGTGGGAGATATGTCAAGATGTGTGTTGGTTTTGAGGACGGCTCTCTGGAGAGTCTTAGCAAAGAGGTCACACGGAGAATCAGAGCAATTCTCAGAGACACTGAGAACAAGATCGACAATTCCCTCCTGGCACTTTCCCTGTAGGAGATACCGCAAGACGTTTCTGTATATTGGGCACAGCGCTCTGCAGGCTGTTAGCAGAGACTTTCCCGGGACAGTGAAACCCTATGTCAGAGACACTGAGAAGAAGGCCCAATGTTGCCTGCAGGCACTTTCAGTGTGGGTGCCTTCTCCACGTGGTTCCTGGTTTCACTGCAGCTCTGAAGAGAATGTTAGCAAAGAGGTAACCGGGACTGTGAAAACAGTACTCAAAGACAGGGAGAGCAAGCTCTATATTACTCTCTTGGCACTTTCAATGTGGGACATACAGCGAGATGTTCGCTGCTTTTGCGTTTGGCTACTGGGAGATTTACAGCACAAAGATATCTAGTTGATTTGAAGCAGTTCCGAGAAAGTCTAAGCTAATCCCCACTTTTCCCTCCTGGCATTTTCCATGTGGGAGATATAGCACGATGTATATTGGTTTTGAGGACAACTCAATGGACAGTGTAGGGAGAAAAGTTCCTGGCTCGCTGAATGCGGTTCAAGGAGACCCTGCGATCAATGTGGGAGATATGTCAAGATGTGTGTTGGTTTTGAGGACGGCTCTCTGGAGAGTCTTAGCAAAGAGGTCACACAGAGAATCAGAGCAATTCTCAGAGACACTGAGAACAAGATCGACAATTCCCTCCTGGCACTTTCCCTGTAGGAGATACCGCAAGACGTTTCTGTATATTGGGCACAGCGCTCTGCAGGCTGTTAGCAGAGACTTTCCCGGGACAGTGAAACCCTATGTCAGAGACACTGAGAAGAAGGCCCAATGTTCCCTGCAGGCACTTTCAGTGTGGGTGCCTTCTCCACGTGGTTCCTGGTTTCACTGCAGCTCTGAAGAGAATGTTAGCAAAGAGGTAACCGGGACAGTGAAAACGGTACTCAAAGACAGGGAGAGCAAGCTCTATATTACTCTCTTGGCACTTTCAATGTGGGACATACAGCGAGATGTTTGCTGCTTTTGCGTTTGGCTATTGGGAGATTTACAGCACAAAGATATCTAGTTGATTTGAAGCAGTTCCGAGAAAGTCTAAGCTAATCCCCACTTTTCCCTCCTGGCATTTTCCATCTGGGAGATATAGCATGATGTATATTGGTTTTGAGGACAACTCAATGGACAGTGTAGGGAGAAAAATTCCTGGCTCACTGAATGCCGTTCCTGGAGACACTGCGATCAATGTGGGAGATATGTCAAGATGTGTGTTGGTTTTGAGGACGGCTCTCTGGAGAGTCTTAGCAAAGAGGTCACACGGAGAATCAGAGCAATTCTCAGAGACACTGAGAACAAGATCGACAATTCCCTCCTGGCACTTTCCCTGTAGGAGATACCGCAAGACGTTTCTGTATATTGGGCACAGCGCTCTGCAGGCTGTTAGCAGAGACTTTCCCGGGACAGTGAAACCCTATGTCAGAGACACTGAGAAGAAGGCCCAATGTTGCCTGCAGGCACTTTCAGTGTGGGTGCCTTCTCCACGTGGTTCCTGGTTTCACTGCAGCTCTGAAGAGAATGTTAGCAAAGAGGTAACCGGGACTGTGAAAACAGTACTCAAAGACAGGGAGAGCAAGCTCTATATTACTCTCTTGGCACTTTCAATGTGGGACATACAGCGAGATGTTCGCTGCTTTTGCGTTTGGCTACTGGGAGATTTACAGCACAAAGATATCTAGTTGATTTGAAGCAGTTCCGAGAAAGTCTAAGCTAATCCCCACTTTTCCCTCCTGGCATTTTCCATGTGGGAGATATAGCACGATGTATATTGGTTTTGAGGACAACTCAATGGACAGTGTAGGGAGAAAAGTTCCTGGCTCGCTGAATGCGGTTCCTGGAGACCCTGCGATCAATGTGGGAGATATGTCAAGATGTGTGTTGGTTTTGAGGACGGCTCTCTGGAGAGTCTTAGCAAAGAGGTCACACAGAGAATCAGAGCAATTCTCAGAGACACTGAGAACAAGATCGACAATTCCCTCCTGGCACTTTCCCTGTAGGAGATACCGCAAGACGTTTCTGTATATTGGGCACAGCGCTCTGCAGGCTGTTAGCAGAGACTTTCCCGGGACAGTGAAACCCTATGTCAGAGACACTGAGAAGAAGGCCCAATGTTCCCTGCAGGCACTTTCAGTGTGGGTGCCTTCTCCACGTGGTTCCTGGTTTCACTGCAGCTCTGAAGAGAATGTTAGCAAAGAGGTAACCGGGACAGTGAAAACGGTACTCAAAGACAGGGAGAGCAAGCTCTATATTACTCTCTTGGCACTTTCAATGTGGGACATACAGCGAGATGTTTGCTGCTTTTGCGTTTGGCTATTGGGAGATTTACAGCACAAAGATATCTAGTTGATTTGAAGCAGTTCCGAGAAAGTCTAAGCTAATCCCCACTTTTCCCTCCTGGCATTTTCCATGTGGGAGATATAGCACGATGTATATTGGTTTTGAGGACAACTCAATGGACAGTGTAGGGAGAAAAGTTCCTGGCTCGCTGAATGCCGTTCCTGGAGACACTGCGATCAATGTGGGAGATATGTCAAGATGTGTGTTGGTTTTGAGGACGGCTCTCTGGAGAGTCTTAGCAAAGAGGTCACACGGAGAATCAGAGCAATTCTCAGAGACACTGAGAACAAGATCGACAATTCCCTCCTGGCACTTTCCCTGTAGGAGATACCGCAAGACCTTCCTGTATATTGGGCACAGCGCTCTGCAGGGTGTTAGCAGAGACTTTCCCGGGACGGTGAAACCCTATGTCAGAGACACTGAGAAGAAGGCCCAATGTTGCCTGCAGGCACTTTCAGTGTGGGTGCCTTCTCCACGTGGTTCCTGGTTTCACTGCAGCTCTGAAGAGAATGTTAGCAAAGAGGTAACCGGGACAGTGAAAACAGTACTCAAAGACAGGGAGAGCAAGCTCTATATTACTCTCTTGGCACTTTCAATGTGGGACATACAGCGAGATGTTTGCTGCTTTTGCGTTTGGCTATTGGGAGATTTACAGCACAAAGATATCTAGTTGATTTGAAGCAGTTCCGAGAAAGTCTAAACTAATCCCCACTTTTCCCTCCTGGCATTTTCCATGTGGGAGATATAGCACGATGTATATTGGTTTTGAGGACAACTCAAGGGACAGTGTAGGGAGAAAAGTTCCTGGCTCACTGAATGCGGTTCCTGGAGACACTGCGATCAATGTGGGAGATATGTCAAGATGTGTGTTGGTTTTGAGGACGGCTCTCTGGAGAGTCTTAGCAAAGAGGTCACATGGAGAATCAGAGCAATTCTCAGAGACACTGAGAACAAGATCGACAATTCCCTCCTGGCACTTTCCCTGTAGGAGATACCGCAAGACGTTTCTGTTTATTGGGCACAGCGCTCTGCAGGGTGTTAGCAGAGACTTTCCCGGGACAGTGAAACCCTATGTCAGAGACACTGAGAAGAAGCCCCAATGTTCCCTCCAGGCATTTTCAGTGTGGGTGCCTTCTCCACGTGGTTCCTGGTTTCACTGCAGCTCTGAAGAGAATGTTAGCAAAGAGGTAAGCGGGACAGTGAAAACAGTACTCAAAGACAGGGAGAGCAAGCTCTATATTACTCTCTTGGCACTTTCAATGTGGGACATACAGCGAGATGTTTGCTGCTTTTGCATTTGGCTATTGGGAGATTTACAGCACAAAGATATCTAGTTGATTTGAAGCAGTTCCGAGAAAGTCTAAACTAATCCCCACTTTTCCCTCCTGGCACTTTCCATGTGGGAGATGTAGCACGATGTATATTGGTTTTGAGGACAACTCAAGGGACAGTGTAGGGAGAAAAGCTCCTGGCTCGCTGAATGCGGTTCCTGGAGACACTGCGATCAATGTGGGAGATATGTCAAGATGTGTGTTGGTTTTGAGGACGGCTCTCTGGAGAGTCTTAGCAAAGAGGTCACACAGAGAATCAGAGCAATTCTCAGAGACACTGAGAACAAGATCGACAATTCCCTCCTGGCACTTTCCCTGTAGGAGATACCGCAAGACCTTCCTGTACATTGGGCACAGCGCTCTGCAGGGTGTTAGCAGAGACTTTCCCGGGACAGTGAAACCCTATGTCAGAGACACTGAGAAGAAGCCCCAATGTTGCCTGCAGGCACTTTCAGTGTGGGTGCCTTCTCCACATGGTTCCTGGTTTCACTGCAGCTCTGAAGAGAATGTTAGCAAAGAGGTAAGCGGGACAGTGAAAACAGTACTCAAAGACAGGGAGAGCAAGCTCTACATTACTCTCTTGGCACTTTCAATGTGGGACATACAGCGAGATGTTTGCTGCTTTTGCGTTTGGCTATTGGGAGATTTACAGCACAAAGATATCTAGTTGATTTGAAGCAGTTCCGAGAAAGTCTAAGCTAATCCCCACTTTTCCCTCCTGGCATTTTCCATGTGGGAGATATAGCACGATGTATATTGGTTTTGAGGACAACTCAAGGGACAGTGTAGGGAGAAAAGTTCCTGGCTCGCTGAATGCCGTTCCTGGAGACACTGCGATCAATGTGGGAGATATGTCAAGATGTGTGTTGGTTTTGAGGACGGCTCTCTGGAGAGTCTTAGCAAAGAGGTCACACGGAGAATCAGAGCAATTCTCAGAGACACTGAGAACAAGATCGACAATTCCCTCCTGGCACTTTCCCTGTAGGAGATACCGCAAGACGTTTCTGTATATTGGGCACAGCGCTCTGCAGGCTGTTAGCAGAGACTTTCCCGGGACAGTGAAACCCTATGTCAGAGACACTGAGAAGAAGCCCCAATGTTGCCTGCAGGCACTTTCAGTGTGGGTGCCTTCTCCACGTGGTTCCTGGTTTCACTGCAGCTCTGAAGAGAATGTTAGCAAAGAGGTAACCGGGACTGTGAAAACAGTACTCAAAGACAGGGAGAGCAAGCTCTATATTACTCTCTTGGCACTTTCAATGTGGGACATACAGCGAGATGTTTGCTGCTTTTGCGTTTGGCTATTGGGAGATTTACAGCACAAAGATATCTAGTTGATTTGAAGCAGTTCCGAGAAAGTCTAAGCTAATCCCCACTTTTCCCTCCTGGCATTTTCCATGTGGGAGATGTAGCACGCTGTATATTGGTTTTGAGGACAACTCAATGGACAGTGTAGGGAGAAAAGTTCCTGGCTCGCTGAATGCGGTTCCTGGAGACCCTGCGATCAATGTGGGAGATATGTCAAGATGTGTGTTGGTTTTGAGGACGGCTCTCTGGAGAGTCTTAGCAAAGAGGTCACACAGAGAATCAGAGCAATTCTCAGAGACACTGAGAACAAGATCGACAATTCCCTCCTGGCACTTTCCCTGTAGGAGATACCGCAAGACCTTCCTGTACATTGGGCACAGCGCTCTGCAGGGTGTTAGCAGAGACTTTCCCGGGACAGTGAAACCCTATGTCAGAGACACTGAGAAGAAGCCCCAATGTTGCCTGCAGGCACTTTCAGTGTGGGTGCCTTCTCCACGTGGTTCCTGGTTTCACTGCAGCTCTGAAGAGAATGTTAGCAAAGAGGTAAGCGGGACAGTGAAAACAGTACTCAAAGACAGGGAGAGCAAGCTCTATATTACTCTCTTGGCACTTTCAATGTGGGACATACAGCGAGATGTTTGCTGCTTTTGCGTTTGGCTATTGGGAGATTTACAGCACAAAGATATCTAGTTGATTTGAAGCAGTTCCGAGAAAGTCTAAGCTAATCCCCACTTTTCCCTCCTGGCATTTTCCATGTGGGAGATATAGCACGATGTATATTGGTTTTGAGGACAACTCAAGGGACAGTGTAGGGAGAAAAGCTCCTGGCTCGCTGAATGCGGTTCCTGGAGACACTGCGATCAATGTGGGAGATATGTCAAGATGTGTGTTGGTTTTGAGGACGGCTCTCTGGAGAGTCTTAGCAAAGAGGTCACACGGAGAATCAGAGCAATTCTCAGAGACACTGAGAACAAGATCGACAATTCCCTCCTGGCACTTTCCCTGTAGGAGATACCGCAAGACGTTTCTGTATATTGGGCACAGCGCTCTGCAGGCTGTTAGCAGAGACTTTCCCGGGACAGTGAAACCCTATGTCAGAGACACTGAGAAGAAGGCCCAATGTTGCCTGCAGGCACTTTCAGTGTGGGTGCCTTCTCCACATGGTTCCTGGTTTCACTGCAGCTCTGAAGAGAATGTTAGCAAAGAGGTAACCGGGACAGTGAAAACAGTACTCAAAGACAGGGAGAGCAAGCTCTATATTACTCTCTTGGCACTTTCAATGTGGGACATACAGCGAGATGTTTGCTGCTTTTGCGTTTGGCTATTGGGAGATTTACAGCACAAAGATATCTAGTTGATTTGAAGCAGTTCCGAGAAAGTCTAAGCTAATCCCCACTTTTCCCTCCTGGCATTTTCCATGTGGGAGATATAGCACGATGTATATTGGTTTTGAGGACAACTCAAGGGACAGTGTAGGGAGAAAAGTTCCTGGCTCGCTGAATGCCGTTCCTGGAGACCCTGCGATCAATGTGGGAGATATGTCAAGATGTGTGTTGGTTTTGAGGACGGCTCTCTGGAGAGTCTTAGCAAAGAGGTCACACGGAGAATCAGAGCAATTCTCAGAGACACTGAGAACAAGATCGACAATTCCCTCCTGGCACTTTCCCTGTAGGAGATACCGCAAGACGTTTCTGTATATTGGGCACAGCGCTCTGCAGGCTGTTAGCAGAGACTTTCCCGGGACAGTGAAACCCTATGTCAGAGACACTGAGAGGAAGGCCCAATGTTGCCTGCAGGCACTTTCAGTGTGGGTGCCTTCTCCACGTGGTTCCTGGTTTCACTGCAGCTCTGAAGAGAATGTTAGCAAAGAGGTAACCGGGACTGTGAAAACAGTACTCAAAGACAGGGAGAGCAAGCTCTATATTACTCTCTTGGCACTTTCAATGTGGGACATACAGCGAGATGTTCGCTGCTTTTGCGTTTGGCTACTGGGAGATTTACAGCACAAAGATATCTAGTTGATTTGAAGCAGTTCCGAGAAAGTCTAAGCTAATCCCCACTTTTCCCTCCTGGCATTTTCCATGTGGGAGATATAGCACGATGTATATTGGTTTTGAGGACAACTCAATGGACAGTGTAGGGAGAAAAGCTCCTGGCTCGCTGAATGCCGTTCCTGGAGACCCTGCGATCAATGTGGGAGATATGTCAAGATGTGTGTTGGTTTTGAGGACGGCTCTCTGGAGAGTCTTAGCAAAGAGGTCACACAGAGAATCAGAGCAATTCTCAGAGACACTGAGAACAAGATCGACAATTCCCTCCTGGCACTTTCCCTGTAGGAGATACCGCAAGACCTTCCTGTACATTGGGCACAGCGCTCTGCAGGGTGTTAGCAGAGACTTTCCCGGGACAGTGAAACCCTATGTCAGAGACACTGAGAAGAAGCCCCAATGTTGCCTGCAGGCACTTTCAGTGTGGGTGCCTTCTCCACGTGGTTCCTGGTTTCACTGCAGCTCTGAAGAGAATGTTAGCAAAGAGGTAAGCGGGACAGTGAAAACAGTACTCAAAGACAGGGAGAGCAAGCTCTATATTACTCTCTTGGCACTTTCAATGTGGGACATACAGCGAGATGTTTGCTGCTTTTGCGTTTGGCTATTGGGAGATTTACAGCACAAAGATATCTAGTTGATTTGAAGCAGTTCCGAGAAAGTCTAAGCTAATCCCCACTTTTCCCTCCTGGCACTTTCCATGTGGGAGATATAGCACAATGTATATTGGTTTTGAGGACAACTCAAGGGACAGTGTAGGGAGAAAAGCTCCTGGCTCGCTGAATGCGGTTCCTGGAGACACTGCGATCAATGTGGGAGATATGTCAAGATGTGTGTTGGTTTTGAGGACGGCTCTCTGGAGAGTCTTAGCAAAGAGGTCACACGGAGAATCAGAGCAATTCTCAGAGACACTGAGAACAAGATCGACAATTGCCTCCTGGCACTTTCCCTGTAGGAGATACCGCAAGACGTTTCTGTATATTGGGCACAGCGCTCTGCAGGGTGTTAGCAGAGACTTTCCCGGGACAGTGAAACCCTATGTCAGAGACACTGAGAAGAAGCCCCAATGTTGCCTGCAGGCACTTTCAGTGTGGGTGCCTTCTCCACATGGTTCCTGGTTTCACTGCAGCTCTGAAGAGAATGTTAGCAAAGAGGTAACCGGGACAGTGAAAACAGTACTCAAAGACAGGGAGAGCAAGCTCTATATTACTCTCTTGGCACTTTCAATGTGGGACATACAGCGAGATGTTTGCTGCTTTTGCGTTTGGCTATTGGGAGACTTACAGCACAAAGATATCTAGTTGATTTGAAGCAGTTCCGAGAAAGTCTAAGCTAATCCCCACTTTTCCCTCCTGGCATTTTCCATGTGGGAGATATAGCACGATGTATATTGGTTTTGAGGACAACTCAAGGGACAGTGTAGGGAGAAAAGTTCCTGGCTCGCTGAATGCCGTTCCTGGAGACCCTGCGATCAATGTGGGAGATATGTCAAGATGTGTGTTGGTTTTGAGGACGGCTCTCTGGAGAGTCTTAGCAAAGAGGTCACACGGAGAATCAGAGCAATTCTCAGAGACACTGAGAACAAGATCGACAATTCCCTCCTGGCACTTTCCCTGTAGGAGATACCGCAAGACGTTTCTGTATATTGGGCACAGCGCTCTGCAGGCTGTTAGCAGAGACTTTCCCGGGACAGTGAAACCCTATGTCAGAGACACTGAGAAGAAGGCCCAATGTTGCCTGCAGGCACTTTCAGTGTGGGTGCCTTCTCCACGTGGTTCCTGGTTTCACTGCAGCTCTGAAGAGAATGTTAGCAAAGAGGTAACCGGGACTGTGAAAACAGTACTCAAAGACAGGGAGAGCAAGCTCTATATTACTCTCTTGGCACTTTCAATGTGGGACATACAGCGAGATGTTCGCTGCTTTTGCGTTTGGCTACTGGGAGATTTACAGCACAAAGATATCTAGTTGATTTGAAGCAGTTCCGAGAAAGTCTAAGCTAATCCCCACTTTTCCCTCCTGGCATTTTCCATGTGGGAGATATAGCACGATGTATATTGGTTTTGAGGACAACTCAAGGGACAGTGTAGGGAGAAAAGTTCCTGGCTCGCTGAATGCGGTTCCTGGAGACACTGCGATCAATGTGGGAGATATGTCAAGATGTGTGTTGGTTTTGAGGACGGCTCTCTGGAGAGTCTTAGCAAAGAGGTCACACGGAGAATCAGAGCAATTCTCAGAGACACTGAGAACAAGATCGACAATTCCCTCCTGGCACTTTCCCTGTAGGAGATACCGCAAGACGTTTCTGTATATTGGGCACAGCGCTCTGCAGGCTGTTAGCAGAGACTTTCCCGGGACAGTGAAACCCTATGTCAGAGACACTGAGAAGAAGCCCCAATGTTGCCTGCAGGCACTTTCAGTGTGGGTGCCTTCTCCACGTGGTTCCTGGATTCACTGCAGCTCTGAAGAGAATGTTAGCAAAGAGGTAAGCGGGACAGTGAAAACGGTACTCAAAGACAGGGAGAGCAAGCTCTATATTACTCTCTTGGCACTTTCAATGTGGGACATACAGCGAGATGTTTGCTGCTTTTGCGTTTGGCTATTGGGAGATTTACAGCACAAAGATATCTAGTTGATTTGAAGCAGTTCCGAGAAAGTCTAAGCTAATCCCCACTTTTCCCTCCTGGCACTTTCCATGTGGGAGATATAGCACGATGTATATTGGTTTTGAGGACAACTCAAGGGACAGTGTAGGGAGAAAAGTTCCTGGCTCGCTGAATGCCGTTCCTGGAGACCCTGCGATCAATGTGGGAGATATGTCAAGATGTGTGTTGGTTTTGAGGACGGCTCTCTGGAGAGTCTTAGCAAAGAGGTCACACAGAGAATCAGAGCAATTCTCAGAGACACTGAGAACAAGATCGACAATTCCCTCCTGGCACTTTCCCTGTAGGAGATACCGCAAGACCTTCCTGTATATTGGGCACAGCGCTCTGCAGGGTGTTAGCAGAGACTTTCCCGGGACAGTGAAACCCTATGTCAGAGACACTGAGAAGAAGCCCCAATGTTCCCTCCAGGCATTTTCAGTGTGGGTGCCTTCTCCACGTGGTTCCTGGTTTCACTGCAGCTCTGAAGAGAATGTTAGCAAAGAGGTAACCGGGACAGTGAAAACAGTACTCAAAGACAGGGAGAGCAAGCTCTATATTACTCTCTTGGCACTTTCAATGTGGGACATACAGCGAGATGTTTGCTGCTTTTGCGTTTGGCTATTGGGAGATTTACAGCACAAAGGTATCTAGTTGATTTGAAGCAGTTCCGAGAAAGTCTAAACTAATCCCCACTTTTCCCTCCTGGCACTTTCCATGTGGGAGATATAGCACGATGTATATTGGTTTTGAGGACAACTCAAGGGACAGTGTAGGGAGAAAAGCTCCTGGCTCGCTGAATGCGGTTCCTGGAGACACTGCGATCAATGTGGGAGATATGTCAAGATGTGTGTTGGTTTTGAGGACGGCTCTCTGGAGAGTCTTAGCAAAGAGGTCACACGGAGAATCAGAGCAATTCTCAGAGACACTGAGAACAAGATCGACAATTCCCTCCTGGCACTTTCCCTGTAGGAGATACCGCAAGACGTTTCTGTATATTGGGCACAGCGCTCTGCAGGGTGTTAGCAGAGACTTTCCCGGGACAGTGAAACCCTATGTCAGAGACACTGAGAAGAAGCCCCAATGTTGCCTGCAGGCACTTTCAGTGTGGGTGCCTTCTCCACGTGGTTCCTGGTTTCACTGCAGCTCTGAAGAGAATGTTAGCAAAGAGGTAACCGGGACAGTGAAAACAGTACTCAAAGACAGGGAGAGCAAGCTCTATATTACTCTCTTGGCACTTTCAATGTGGGACATACAGCGAGATGTTTGCTGCTTTTGCGTTTGGCTATTGGGAGATTTACAGCACAAAGATATCTAGTTGATTTGAAGCAGTTCCGAGAAAGTCTAAGCTAATCCCCACTTTTCCCTCCTGGCACTTTCCATGTGGGAGATATAGCACGATGTATATTGGTTTTGAGGACAACTCAAGGGACAGTGTAGGGAGAAAAGCTCCTGGCTCGCTGAATGCCGTTCCTGGAGACCCTGTGATCAATGTGGGAGATATGTCAAGATGTGTGTTGGTTTTGAGGACGGCTCTCTGGAGAGTCTTAGCAAAGAGGTCACACGGAGAATCAGAGCAATTCTCAGAGACACTGAGAACAAGATCGACAATTCCCTCCTGGCACTTTCCCTGTAGGAGATACCGCAAGACCTTCCTGTATATTGGGCACAGCGCTCTGCAGGCTGTTAGCAGACACTTTCCCGGGACAGTGAAACCCTATGTCAGAGACACTGAGAAGAAGGCCCAATGTTGCCTGCAGGCACTTTCAGTGTGGGTGCCTTCTCCACGTGGTTCCTGGTTTCACTGCAGCTCTGAAGAGAATGTTAGCAAAGAGGTAACCGGGACAGTGAAAACAGTACTCAAAGACAGGGAGAGCAAGCTCTATATTACTCTCTTGGCACTTTCAATGTGGGACATACAGCGAGATGTTTGCTGCTTTTGCGTTTGGCTATTGGGAGATTTACAGCACAAAGATATCTAGTTGATTTGAAGCAGTTCCGAGAAAGTCTAAACTAATCCCCACTTTTCCCTCCTGGCACTTTCCATGTGGGAGATATAGCACGATGTATATTGGTTTTGAGGACAACTCAAGGGACAGTGTAGGGAGAAAAGTTCCTGACTCGCTGAATGCGGTTCCTGGAGACCCTGCGATCAATGTGGGAGATATGTCAAGATGTGTGTTGGTTTTGAGGACGGCTCTCTGGAGAGTCTTAGCAAAGAGGTCACACGGAGAATCAGAGCAATTCTCAGAGACACTGAGAACAAGATCGACAATTCCCTCCTGGCACTTTCCCTGTAGGAGATACCGCAAGACCTTCCTGTATATTGGGCACAGCGCTCTGCAGGGTGTTAGCAGAGACTTTCCCGGGACAGTGAAACCCTATGTCAGAGACACTGAGAAGAAGCCCCAATGTTCCCTCCAGGCATTTTCAGTGTGGGTGCCTTCTCCACGTGGTTCCTGGTTTCACTGCAGCTCTGAAGAGAATGTTAGCAAAGAGGTAACCGGGACAGTGAAAACAGTACTCAAAGACAGGGAGAGCAAGCTCTATATTACTCTCTTGGCACTTTCAATGTGGGACATACAGCGAGATGTTCGCTGCTTTTGCGTTTGGCTATTGGGAGATTTACAGCACAAAGGTATCTAGTTGATTTGAAGCAGTTCCGAGAAAGTCTAAACTAATCCCCACTTTTCCCTCCTGGCACTTTCCATGTGGGAGATATAGCACGATGTATATTGGTTTTGAGGACAACTCAAGGGACAGTGTAGGGAGAAAAGCTCCTGGCTCGCTGAATGCGGTTCCTGGAGACACTGCGATCAATGTGGGAGATATGTCAAGATGTGTGTTGGTTTTGAGGACGGCTCTCTGGAGAGTCTTAGCAAAGAGGTCACACGGAGAATCAGAGCAATTCTCAGAGACACTGAGAACAAGATCGACAATTCCCTCCTGGCACTTTCCCTGTAGGAGATACCGCAAGACGTTTCTGTATATTGGGCACAGCGCTCTGCAGGGTGTTAGCAGAGACTTTCCCGGGACAGTGAAACCCTATGTCAGAGACACTGAGAAGAAGCCCCAATGTTGCCTGCAGGCACTTTCAGTGTGGGTGCCTTCTCCACGTGGTTCCTGGTTTCACTGCAGCTCTGAAGAGAATGTTAGCAAAGAGGTAACCGGGACAGTGAAAACAGTACTCAAAGACAGGGAGAGCAAGCTCTATATTACTCTCTTGGCACTTTCAATGTGGGACATACAGCGAGATGTTTGCTGCTTTTGCGTTTGGCTATTGGGAGATTTACAGCACAAAGATATCTAGTTGATTTGAAGCAGTTCCGAGAAAGTCTAAGCTAATCCCCACTTTTCCCTCCTGGCACTTTCCATGTGGGAGATATAGCACGATGTATATTGGTTTTGAGGACAACTCAAGGGACAGTGTAGGGAGAAAAGCTCCTGGCTCGCTGAATGCCGTTCCTGGAGACCCTGCGATCAATGTGGGAGATATGTCAAGATGTGTGTTGGTTTTGAGGACGGCTCTCTGGAGAGTCTTAGCAAAGAGGTCACACAGAGAATCAGAGCAATTCTCAGAGACACTGAGAACAAGATCGACAATTGCCTCCTGGCACTTTCCCTGTAGGAGATACCGCAAGACGTTTCTGTATATTGGGCACAGCGCTCTGCAGGGTGTTAGCAGAGACTTTCCCGGGACAGTGAAACCCTATGTCAGAGACACTGAGAAGAAGCCCCAATGTTCCCTCCAGGCATTTTCAGTGTGGGTGCCTTCTCCACGTGGTTCCTGGTTTCACTGCAGCTCTGAAGAGAATGTTAGCAAAGAGGTAACCGGGACAGTGAAAACAGTACTCAAAGACAGGGAGAGCAAGCTCTATATTACTCTCTTGGCACTTTCAATGTGGGACATACAGCGAGATGTTTGCTGCTTTTGCGTTTGGCTATTGGGAGATTTACAGCACAAAGATATCTAGTTGATTTGAAGCAGTTCCGAGAAAGTCTAAGCTAATCCCCACTTTTCCCTCCTGGCACTTTCCATGTGGGAGATATAGCACGATGTATATTGGTTTTGAGGACAACTCAAGGGACAGTGTAGGGAGAAAAGTTCCTGGCTCGCTGAATGCCGTTCCTGGAGACCCTGCGATCAATGTGGGAGATATGTCAAGATGTGTGTTGGTTTTGAGGACGGCTCTCTGGAGAGTCTTAGCAAAGAGGTCACACAGAGAATCAGAGCAATTCTCAGAGACACTGAGAACAAGATCGACAATTCCCTCCTGGCACTTTCCCTGTAGGAGATACCGCAAGACCTTCCTGTATATTGGGCACAGCGCTCTGCAGGCTGTTAGCAGAGACTTTCCCGGGACAGTGAAACCCTATGTCAGAGACACTGAGAAGAAGGCCCAATGTTGCCTGCAGGCACTTTCAGTGTGGGTGCCTTCTCCACGTGGTTCCTGGTTTCACTGCAGCTCTGAAGAGAATGTTAGCAAAGAGGTAACCGGGACAGTGAAAACGGTACTCAAAGACAGGGAGAGCAAGCTCTATATTACTCTCTTGGCACTTTCAATGTGGGACATACAGCGAGATGTTTGCTGCTTTTGCGTTTGGCTATTGGGAGATTTACAGCACAAAGATATCTAGTTGATTTGAAGCAGTTCCGAGAAAGTCTAAACTAATCCCCACTTTTCCCTCCTGGCACTTTCCATGTGGGAGATATAGCACGATGTATATTGGTTTTGAGGACAACTCAAGGGACAGCGTAGGGAGAAAAGCTCCTGGCTCGCTGAATGCGGTTCCTGGAGACACTGCGATCAATGTGGGAGATATGTCAAGATGTGTGTTGGTTTTGAGGACGGCTCTCTGGAGAGTCTTAGCAAAGAGGTCACACGGAGAATCAGAGCAATTCTCAGAGACACTGAGAACAAGATCGACAATTCCCTCCTGGCACTTTCCCTGTAGGAGATACCGCAAGACGTTTCTGTATATTGGGCACAGCGCTCTGCAGGCTGTTAGCAGAGACTTTCCCGGGACAGTGAAACCCTATGTCAGAGACACTGAGAAGAAGCCCCAATGTTGCCTGCAGGCACTTTCAGTGTGGGTGCCTTCTCCACGTGGTTCCTGGTTTCACTGCAGCTCTGAAGAGAATGTTAGCAAAGAGGTAACTGGGACAGTGAAAACAGTACTCAAAGACAGGGAGAGCAAGCTCTATATTACTCTCTTGGCACTTTCAATGTGGGACATACAGCGAGATGTTTGCTGCTTTTGCGTTTGGCTATTGGGAGATTTACAGCACAAAGATATCTAGTTGATTTGAAGCAGTTCCGAGAAAGTCTAAGCTAATCCCCACTTTTCCCTCCTGGCATTTTCCATGTGGGAGATATAGCACGATGTATATTGGTTTTGAGGACAACTCAAGGGACAGTGTAGGGAGAAAAGTTCCTGACTCGCTGAATGCGGTTCCTGGAGACCCTGCGATCAATGTGGGAGATATGTCAAGATGTGTGTTGGTTTTGAGGACGGCTCTCTGGAGAGTCTTAGCAAAGAGGTCACACGGAGAATCAGAGCAATTCTCAGAGACACTGAGAACAAGATCGACAATTCCCTCCTGGCACTTTCCCTGTAGGAGATACCGCAAGACGTTTCTGTATATTGGGCACAGCGCTCTGCAGGGTGTTAGCAGAGACTTTCCCGGGACAGTGAAACCCTATGTCAGAGACACTGAGAAGAAGGCCCAATGTTGCCTGCAGGCACTTTCAGTGTGGGTGCCTTCTCCACGTGGTTCCTGGTTTCACTGCAGCTCTGAAGAGAATGTTAGCAAAGAGGTAACCGGGACAGTGAAAACAGTACTCAAAGACAGGGAGAGCAAGCTCTATATTACTCTCTTGGCACTTTCAATGTGGGACATACAGCGAGATGTTCGCTGCTTTTGCGTTTGGCTATTGGGAGATTTACAGCACAAAGATATCTAGTTGATTTGAAGCAGTTCCGAGAAAGTCTAAGCTAATCCCCACTTTTCCCTCCTGGCATTTTCCATGTGGGAGATATAGCACGATGTATATTGGTTTTGAGGACAACTCAAGGGACAGTGTAGGGAGAAAAGTTCCTGACTCGCTGAATGCGGTTCCTGGAGACACTGCGATCAATGTGGGAGATATGTCAAGATGTGTGTTGGTTTTGAGGACGGCTCTCTGGAGAGTCTTAGCAAAGAGGTCACACGGAGAATCAGAGCAATTCTCAGAGACACTGAGAACAAGATCCACAATTCCCTCCTGGCACTTTCCCTGTAGGAGATACCGCAAGACGTTTCTGTATATTGGGCACAGCGCTCTGCAGGGTGTTAGCAGAGACTTTCCCGGGACAGTGAAACCCTATGTCAGAGACACTGAGAAGAAGCCCCAATGTTCCCTCCAGGCATTTTCAGTGTGGGTGCCTTCTCCACGTGGTTCCTGGTTTCACTGCAGCTCTGAAGAGAATGTTAGCAAAGAGGTAACCGGGACAGTGAAAACAGTACTCAAAGACAGGGAGAGCAAGCTCTATATTACTCTCTTGGCACTTTCAATGTGGGACATACAGCGAGATGTTTGCTGCTTTTGCGTTTGGCTATTGGGAGATTTACAGCACAAAGATATCTAGTTGATTTGAAGCAGTTCCGAGAAAGTCTAAGCTAATCCCCACTTTTCCCTCCTGGCATTTTCCATGTGGGAGATATAGCACGATGTATATTGGTTTTGAGGACAACTCAAGGGACAGTGTAGGGAGAAAAGCTCCTGGCTCGCTGAATGCCGTTCCTGGAGACACTGCGATCAATGTGGGAGATATGTCAAGATGTGTGTTGGTTTTGAGGACGGCTCTCTGGAGAGTCTTAGCAAAGAGGTCACACGGAGAATCAGAGCAATTCTCAGAGACACTGAGAACAAGATCGACAATTGCCTCCTGGCACTTTCCCTGTAGGAGATACCGCAAGACGTTTCTGTATATTGGGCACAGCGCTCTGCAGGGTGTTAGCAGAGACTTTCCCGGGACAGTGAAACCCTATGTCAGAGACACTGAGAAGAAGCCCCAATGTTCCCTGCAGGCACTTTCAGTGTGGGTGCCTTCTCCACGTGGTTCCTGGTTTCACTGCAGCTCTGAAGAGAATGTTAGCAAAGAGGTAACCGGGACAGTGAAAACAGTACTCAAAGACAGGGAGAGCAAGCTCTATATTACTCTCTTGGCACTTTCAATGTGGGACATACAGCGAGATGTTTGCTGCTTTTGCGTTTGGCTATTGGGAGATTTACAGCACAAAGATATCTAGTTGATTTGAAGCAGTTCCGAGAAAGTCTAAGCTAATCCCCACTTTTCCCTCCTGGCACTTTCCATGTGGGAGATATAGCACGATGTATATTGGTTTTGAGGACAACTCAAGGGACAGTGTAGGGAGAAAAGCTCCTGGCTCGCTGAATGCCGTTCCTGGAGACCCTGCGATCAATGTGGGAGATATGTCAAGATGTGTGTTGGTTTTGAGGACGGCTCTCTGGAGAGTCTTAGCAAAGAGGTCACACAGAGAATCAGAGCAATTCTCAGAGACACTGAGAACAAGATCCACAATTGCCTCCTGGCACTTTCCCTGTAGGAGATACCGCAAGACGTTTCTGTATATTGGGCACAGCGCTCTGCAGGGTGTTAGCAGAGACTTTCCCGGGACAGTGAAACCCTATGTCAGAGACACTGAGAAGAAGCCCCAATGTTCCCTCCAGGCATTTTCAGTGTGGGTGCCTTCTCCACGTGGTTCCTGGTTTCACTGCAGCTCTGAAGAGAATGTTAGCAAAGAGGTAACCGGGACAGTGAAAACAGTACTCAAAGACAGGGAGAGCAAGCTCTATATTACTCTCTTGGCACTTTCAATGTGGGACATACAGCGAGATGTTTGCTGCTTTTGCGTTTGGCTATTGGGAGATTTACAGCACAAAGATATCTAGTTGATTTGAAGCAGTTCCGAGAAAGTCTAAGCTAATCCCCACTTTTCCCTCCTGGCACTTTCCATGTGGGAGATATAGCACGATGTATATTGGTTTTGAGGACAACTCAAGGGACAGTGTAGGGAGAAAAGTTCCTGGCTCGCTGAATGCCGTTCCTGGAGACCCTGCGATCAATGTGGGAGATATGTCAAGATGTGTGTTGGTTTTGAGGACGGCTCTCTGGAGAGTCTTAGCAAAGAGGTCACACAGAGAATCAGAGCAATTCTCAGAGACACTGAGAACAAGATCGACAATTCCCTCCTGGCACTTTCCCTGTAGGAGATACCGCAAGACCTTCCTGTATATTGGGCACAGCGCTCTGCAGGCTGTTAGCAGAGACTTTCCCGGGACAGTGAAACCCTATGTCAGAGACACTGAGAAGAAGGCCCAATGTTGCCTGCAGGCACTTTCAGTGTGGGTGCCTTCTCCACGTGGTTCCTGGTTTCACTGCAGCTCTGAAGAGAATGTTAGCAAAGAGGTAACCGGGACAGTGAAAACGGTACTCAAAGACAGGGAGAGCAAGCTCTATATTACTCTCTTGGCACTTTCAATGTGGGACATACAGCGAGATGTTTGCTGCTTTTGCGTTTGGCTATTGGGAGATTTACAGCACAAAGATATCTAGTTGATTTGAAGCAGTTCCGAGAAAGTCTAAACTAATCCCCACTTTTCCCTCCTGGCACTTTCCATGTGGGAGATATAGCACGATGTATATTGGTTTTGAGGACAACTCAAGGGACAGCGTAGGGAGAAAAGCTCCTGGCTCGCTGAATGCGGTTCCTGGAGACACTGCGATCAATGTGGGAGATATGTCAAGATGTGTGTTGGTTTTGAGGACGGCTCTCTGGAGAGTCTTAGCAAAGAGGTCACACGGAGAATCAGAGCAATTCTCAGAGACACTGAGAACAAGATCGACAATTCCCTCCTGGCACTTTCCCTGTAGGAGATACCGCAAGACGTTTCTGTATATTGGGCACAGCGCTCTGCAGGCTGTTAGCAGAGACTTTCCCGGGACAGTGAAACCCTATGTCAGAGACACTGAGAAGAAGCCCCAATGTTGCCTGCAGGCACTTTCAGTGTGGGTGCCTTCTCCACGTGGTTCCTGGTTTCACTGCAGCTCTGAAGAGAATGTTAGCAAAGAGGTAACTGGGACAGTGAAAACAGTACTCAAAGACAGGGAGAGCAAGCTCTATATTACTCTCTTGGCACTTTCAATGTGGGACATACAGCGAGATGTTTGCTGCTTTTGCGTTTGGCTATTGGGAGATTTACAGCACAAAGATATCTAGTTGATTTGAAGCAGTTCCGAGAAAGTCTAAGCTAATCCCCACTTTTCCCTCCTGGCATTTTCCATGTGGGAGATATAGCACGATGTATATTGGTTTTGAGGACAACTCAAGGGACAGTGTAGGGAGAAAAGTTCCTGACTCGCTGAATGCGGTTCCTGGAGACCCTGCGATCAATGTGGGAGATATGTCAAGATGTGTGTTGGTTTTGAGGACGGCTCTCTGGAGAGTCTTAGCAAAGAGGTCACACGGAGAATCAGAGCAATTCTCAGAGACACTGAGAACAAGATCGACAATTCCCTCCTGGCACTTTCCCTGTAGGAGATACCGCAAGACGTTTCTGTATATTGGGCACAGCGCTCTGCAGGGTGTTAGCAGAGACTTTCCCGGGACAGTGAAACCCTATGTCAGAGACACTGAGAAGAAGCCCCAATGTTGCCTGCAGGCACTTTCAGTGTGGGTGCCTTCTCCACGTGGTTCCTGGTTTCACTGCAGCTCTGAAGAGAATGTTAGCAAAGAGGTAACCGGGACAGTGAAAACAGTACTCAAAGACAGGGAGAGCAAGCTCTATATTACTCTCTTGGCACTTTCAATGTGGGACATACAGCGAGATGTTCGCTGCTTTTGCGTTTGGCTATTGGGAGATTTACAGCACAAAGATATCTAGTTGATTTGAAGCAGTTCCGAGAAAGTCTAAGCTAATCCCCACTTTTCCCTCCTGGCATTTTCCATGTGGGAGATATAGCACGATGTATATTGGTTTTGAGGACAACTCAAGGGACAGTGTAGGGAGAAAAGTTCCTGACTCGCTGAATGCGGTTCCTGGAGACACTGCGATCAATGTGGGAGATATGTCAAGATGTGTGTTGGTTTTGAGGACGGCTCTCTGGAGAGTCTTAGCAAAGAGGTCACACGGAGAATCAGAGCAATTCTCAGAGACACTGAGAACAAGATCCACAATTCCCTCCTGGCACTTTCCCTGTAGGAGATACCGCAAGACGTTTCTGTATATTGGGCACAGCGCTCTGCAGGGTGTTAGCAGAGACTTTCCCGGGACAGTGAAACCCTATGTCAGAGACACTGAGAAGAAGCCCCAATGTTCCCTCCAGGCATTTTCAGTGTGGGTGCCTTCTCCACGTGGTTCCTGGTTTCACTGCAGCTCTGAAGAGAATGTTAGCAAAGAGGTAACCGGGACAGTGAAAACAGTACTCAAAGACAGGGAGAGCAAGCTCTATATTACTCTCTTGGCACTTTCAATGTGGGACATACAGCGAGATGTTTGCTGCTTTTGCGTTTGGCTATTGGGAGATTTACAGCACAAAGATATCTAGTTGATTTGAAGCAGTTCCGAGAAAGTCTAAGCTAATCCCCACTTTTCCCTCCTGGCATTTTCCATGTGGGAGATATAGCACGATGTATATTGGTTTTGAGGACAACTCAAGGGACAGTGTAGGGAGAAAAGCTCCTGGCTCGCTGAATGCCGTTCCTGGAGACACTGCGATCAATGTGGGAGATATGTCAAGATGTGTGTTGGTTTTGAGGACGGCTCTCTGGAGAGTCTTAGCAAAGAGGTCACACGGAGAATCAGAGCAATTCTCAGAGACACTGAGAACAAGATCGACAATTGCCTCCTGGCACTTTCCCTGTAGGAGATACCGCAAGACGTTTCTGTATATTGGGCACAGCGCTCTGCAGGGTGTTAGCAGAGACTTTCCCGGGACAGTGAAACCCTATGTCAGAGACACTGAGAAGAAGCCCCAATGTTGCCTGCAGGCACTTTCAGTGTGGGTGCCTTCTCCACGTGGTTCCTGGTTTCACTGCAGCTCTGAAGAGAATGTTAGCAAAGAGGTAACCGGGACAGTGAAAACGGTACTCAAAGACAGGGAGAGCAAGCTCTATATTACTCTCTTGGCACTTTCAATGTGGGACATACAGCGAGATGTTTGCTGCTTTTGCGTTTGGCTATTGGGAGATTTACAGCACAAAGATATCTAGTTGATTTGAAGCAGTTCCGAGAAAGTCTAAGCTAATCCCCACTTTTCCCTCCTGGCACTTTCCATGTGGGAGATATAGCACGATGTATATTGGTTTTGAGGACAACTCAAGGTACAGTGTAGGGAGAAAAGCTCCTGGCTCGCTGAATGCGGTTCCTGGAGACACTGCGATCAATGTGGGAGATATGTCAAGATGTGTGTTGGTTTTGAGGACGGCTCTCTGGAGAGTCTTAGCAAAGAGGTCACACGGAGAATCAGAGCAATTCTCAGAGACACTGAGAACAAGATCGACAATTCCCTCCTGGCACTTTCCCTGTAGGAGATACCGCAAGACGTTTCTGTATATTGGGCACAGCGCTCTGCAGGCTGTTAGCAGAGACTTTCCCGGGACAGTGAAACCCTATGTCAGAGACACTGAGAAGAAGGCCCAATGTTCCCTCCAGGCATTTTCAGTGTGGGTGCCTTCTCCACGTGGTTCCTGGTTTCACTGCAGCTCTGAAGAGAATGTTAGCAAAGAGGTAACCGGGACAGTGAAAACAGTACTCAAAGACAGGGAGAGCAAGCTCTATATTACTCTCTTGGCACTTTCAATGTGGGACATACAGCGAGATGTTCGCTGCTTTTGCGTTTGGCTATTGGGAGATTTACAGCACAAAGATATCTAGTTGATTTGAAGCAGTTCCGAGAAAGTCTAAGCTAATCCCCACTTTTCCCTCCTGGCATTTTCCATGTGGGAGATATAGCACGATGTATATTGGTTTTGAGGACAACTCAAGGGACAGTGTAGGGAGAAAAGTTCCTGACTCGCTGAATGCGGTTCCTGGAGACACTGCGATCAATGTGGGAGATATGTCAAGATGTGTGTTGGTTTTGAGGACGGCTCTCTGGAGAGTCTTAGCAAAGAGGTCACACGGAGAATCAGAGCAATTCTCAGAGACACTGAGAACAAGATCCACAATTCCCTCCTGGCACTTTCCCTGTAGGAGATACCGCAAGACGTTTCTGTATATTGGGCACAGCGCTCTGCAGGGTGTTAGCAGAGACTTTCCCGGGACAGTGAAACCCTATGTCAGAGACACTGAGAAGAAGCCCCAATGTTCCCTCCAGGCATTTTCAGTGTGGGTGCCTTCTCCACGTGGTTCCTGGTTTCACTGCAGCTCTGAAGAGAATGTTAGCAAAGAGGTAACCGGGACAGTGAAAACAGTACTCAAAGACAGGGAGAGCAAGCTCTATATTACTCTCTTGGCACTTTCAATGTGGGACATACAGCGAGATGTTTGCTGCTTTTGCGTTTGGCTATTGGGAGATTTACAGCACAAAGATATCTAGTTGATTTGAAGCAGTTCCGAGAAAGTCTAAGCTAATCCCCACTTTTCCCTCCTGGCATTTTCCATGTGGGAGATATAGCACGATGTATATTGGTTTTGAGGACAACTCAAGGGACAGTGTAGGGAGAAAAGCTCCTGGCTCGCTGAATGCCGTTCCTGGAGACACTGCGATCAATGTGGGAGATATGTCAAGATGTGTGTTGGTTTTGAGGACGGCTCTCTGGAGAGTCTTAGCAAAGAGGTCACACGGAGAATCAGAGCAATTCTCAGAGACACTGAGAACAAGATCGACAATTGCCTCCTGGCACTTTCCCTGTAGGAGATACCGCAAGACGTTTCTGTATATTGGGCACAGCGCTCTGCAGGGTGTTAGCAGAGACTTTCCCGGGACAGTGAAACCCTATGTCAGAGACACTGAGAAGAAGCCCCAATGTTGCCTGCAGGCACTTTCAGTGTGGGTGCCTTCTCCACGTGGTTCCTGGTTTCACTGCAGCTCTGAAGAGAATGTTAGCAAAGAGGTAACCGGGACAGTGAAAACGGTACTCAAAGACAGGGAGAGCAAGCTCTATATTACTCTCTTGGCACTTTCAATGTGGGACATACAGCGAGATGTTTGCTGCTTTTGCGTTTGGCTATTGGGAGATTTACAGCACAAAGATATCTAGTTGATTTGAAGCAGTTCCGAGAAAGTCTAAGCTAATCCCCACTTTTCCCTCCTGGCACTTTCCATGTGGGAGATATAGCACGATGTATATTGGTTTTGAGGACAACTCAAGGTACAGTGTAGGGAGAAAAGCTCCTGGCTCGCTGAATGCGGTTCCTGGAGACACTGCGATCAATGTGGGAGATATGTCAAGATGTGTGTTGGTTTTGAGGACGGCTCTCTGGAGAGTCTTAGCAAAGAGGTCACACGGAGAATCAGAGCAATTCTCAGAGACACTGAGAACAAGATCGACAATTCCCTCCTGGCACTTTCCCTGTAGGAGATACCGCAAGACGTTTCTGTATATTGGGCACAGCGCTCTGCAGGCTGTTAGCAGAGACTTTCCCGGGACAGTGAAACCCTATGTCAGAGACACTGAGAAGAAGGCCCAATGTTCCCTCCAGGCATTTTCAGTGTGGGTGCCTTCTCCACGTGGTTCCTGGTTTCACTGCAGCTCTGAAGAGAATGTTAGCAAAGAGGTAACCGGGACAGTGAAAACGGTACTCAAAGACAGGGAGAGCAAGCTCTATATTACTCTCTTGGCACTTTCAATGTGGGACATACAGCGAGATGTTTGCTGCTTTTGCGTTTGGCTATTGGGAGATTTACAGCACAAAGATATCTAGTTGATTAGAAGCAGTTCCGAGAAAGTCTAAACTAATCCCCACTTTTCCCTCCTGGCATTTTCCATGTGGGAGATATAGCACGATGTATATTGGTTTTGAGGACAACTCAAGGGACAGTGTAGGGAGAAAAGTTCCTGGCTCGCTGAATGCCGTTCCTGGAGACACTGCGATCAATGTGGGAGATATGTCAAGATGTGTGTTGGTTTTGAGGACGGCTCTCTGGAGAGTCTTAGCAAAGAGGTCACACGGAGAATCAGAGCAATTCTCAGAGACACTGAGAACAAGATCGACAATTGCCTCCTGGCACTTTCCCTGTAGGAGATACCGCAAGACGTTTCTGTATATTGGGCACAGCGCTCTGCAGGGTGTTAGCAGAGACTTTCCCGGGACAGTGAAACCCTATGTCAGAGACACTGAGAAGAAGCCCCAATGTTGCCTGCAGGCACTTTCAGTGTGGGTGCCTTCTCCACGTGGTTCCTGGTTTCACTGCAGCTCTGAAGAGAATGTTAGCAAAGAGGTAACCGGGACAGTGAAAACAGTACTCAAAGACAGGGAGAGCAAGCTCTATATTACTCTCTTGGCACTTTCAATGTGGGACATACAGCGAGATGTTTGCTGCTTTTGCGTTTGGCTATTGGGAGATTTACAGCACAAAGATATCTAGTTGATTTGAAGCAGTTCCGAGAAAGTCTAAGCTAATCCCCACTTTTCCCTCCTGGCATTTTCCATGTGGGAGATATAGCACGATGTATATTGGTTTTGAGGACAACTCAATGGACAGTGTAGGGAGAAAAGCTCCTGGCTCGCTGAATGCGGTTCCTGGAGACCCTGCGATCAATGTGGGAGATATGTCAAGATGTGTGTTGGTTTTGAGGACGGCTCTCTGGAGAGTCTTAGCAAAGAGGTCACACGGAGAATCAGAGCAATTCTCAGAGACACTGAGAACAAGGTCGACAATTCCCTCCTGGCACTTTCCCTGTAGGAGATACCGCAAGACGTTTCTGTATATTGGGCACAGCGCTCTGCAGGGTGTTAGCAGAGACTTTCCCGGGACAGTGAAACCCTATGTCAGAGACACTGAGAAGAAGCCCCAATGTTGCCTGCAGGCACTTTCAGTGTGGGTGCCTTCTCCACGTGGTTCCTGGTTTCACTGCAGCTCTGAAGAGAATGTTAGCAAAGAGGTAACCGGGACAGTGAAAACAGTACTCAAAGACAGGGAGAGCAAGCTCTATATTACTCTCTTGGCACTTTCAATGTGGGACATACAGCGAGATGTTTGCTGCTTTTGCGTTTGGCTATTGGGAGATTTACAGCACAAAGATATCTAGTTGATTTGAAGCAGTTCCGAGAAAGTCTAAGCTAATCCCCACTTTTCCCTCCTGGCACTTTCCATGTGGGAGATATAGCACGATGTATATTGGTTTTGAGGACAACTCAATTGGCAGTGTATGGAGAAAAGTTCCTGGCTCACTGAATGCCGTTCCTGGAGACACTGCGATCAATGTGGGAGATAAGTCAAGATGTGTGTTGGTTTTGAGGACGGCTCTCTGGAGAGTCTTAGCAAAGAGGTCACACGGAGAATCAGAGCAATTCTCAGAGACACTGAGAACAAGATCGACAATTCCCTCCTGGCACTTTCCCTGTAGGAGATATCGCAAGACGTTTCTGTATATTGGGCACAGCGCTCTGCAGGGTGTTAGCAGAGACTTTCCCGGGACAGTGAAACCCTATGTCAGAGACACTGAGAAGAAGCCCCAATGTTGCCTGCAGGCACTTTCAGTGTGGGTGCCTTCTCCACGTGGTTCCTGGTTTCACTGCAGCTCTGAAGAGAATGTTAGCAAAGAGGTAACCGGGACAGTGAAAACAGTACTCAAAGACAGGGAGAGCAAGCTCTATATTACTCTCTTGACACTTTCAATGTGGGACATACAGCGAGATGTTTGCTGCTTTTGCGTTTGGCTATTGGGAGATTTACAGCACAAAGATATCTAGTTGATTTGAAGCAGTTCCGAGAAAGTCTAAGCTAATCCCCACTTTTCCCTCCTGGCATTTTCCATGTGGGAGATATAGCACGATGTATATTGGTTTTGAGGACAACTCAAGGGACAGTGTAGGGAGAAAAGTTCCTGGCTCGCTGAATGCGGTTCCTGGAGACACTGCGATCAATGTGGGAGATATGTCAAGATGTGTGTTGGTTTTGAGGACGGCTCTCTGGAGAGTCTTAGCAAAGAGGTCACACGGAGAATCAGAGCAATTCTCAGAGACACTGAGAACAAGATCGACAATTCCCTCCTGGCACTTTCCCTGTAGGAGATACCGCAAGACGTTTCTGTATATTGGGCACAGCGCTCTGCAGGGTGTTAGCAGAGACTTTCCCGGGACAGTGAAACCCTATGTCAGAGACACTGAGAAGAAGCCCCAATGTTGCCTGCAGGCACTTTCAGTGTGGGTGCCTTCTCCACGTGGTTCCTGGTTTCACTGCAGCTCTGAAGAGAATGTTAGCAAAGAGGTAACCGGGACAGTGAAAACAGTACTCAAAGACAGGGAGAGCAAGCTCTATATTACTCTCTTGGCACTTTCAATGTGGGACATACAGCGAGATGTTTGCTGCTTTTGCGTTTGGCTATTGGGAGATTTACAGCACAAAGATATCTAGTTGATTTGAAGCAGTTCCGAGAAAGTCTAAGCTAATCCCCACTTTTCCCTCCTGGCACTTTCCATGTGGGAGATATAGCACGATGTATATTGGTTTTGAGGACAACTCAATTGGCAGTGTATGGAGAAAAGTTCCTGGCTCACTGAATGCCGTTCCTGGAGACACTGCGATCAATGTGGGAGATAAGTCAAGATGTGTGTTGGTTTTGAGGACGGCTCTCTGGAGAGTCTTAGCAAAGAGGTCACACGGAGAATCAGAGCAATTCTCAGAGACACTGAGAACAAGATCGACAATTCCCTCCTGGCACTTTCCCTGTAGGAGATACCGCAAGACGTTTCTGTATATTGGGCACAGCGCTCTGCAGGCTGTTAGCAGAGACTTTCCCGGGACAGTGAAACCCTATGTCAGAGACACTGAGAAGAAGCCCCAATGTTGCCTGCAGGCACTTTCAGTGTGGGTGCCTTCTCCACGTGGTTCCTGGTTTCACTGCAGCTCTGAAGAGAATGTTAGCAAAGAGGTAACCGGGACAGTGAAAACAGTACTCAAAGACAGGGAGAGCAAGCTCTATATTACTCTCTTGACACTTTCAATGTGGGACATACAGCGAGATGTTTGCTGCTTTTGCGTTTGGCTATTGGGAGATTTACAGCACAAAGATATCTAGTTGATTTGAAGCAGTTCCGAGAAAGTCTAAGCTAATCCCCACTTTTCCCTCCTGGCATTTTCCATGTGGGAGATATAGCACGATGTATATTGGTTTTGAGGACAACTCAAGGGACAGTGTAGGGAGAAAAGTTCCTGGCTCGCTGAATGCGGTTCCTGGAGACACTGCGATCAATGTGGGAGATATGTCAAGATGTGTGTTGGTTTTGAGGACGGCTCTCTGGAGAGTCTTAGCAAAGAGGTCACACGGAGAATCAGAGCAATTCTCAGAGACACTGAGAACAAGATCGACAATTCCCTCCTGGCACTTTCCCTGTAGGAGATACCGCAAGACGTTTCTGTATATTGGGCACAGCGCTCTGCAGGGTGTTAGCAGAGACTTTCCCGGGACAGTGAAACCCTATGTCAGAGACACTGAGAAGAAGCCCCAATGTTGCCTGCAGGCACTTTCAGTGTGGGTGCCTTCTCCACGTGGTTCCTGGTTTCACTGCAGCTCTGAAGAGAATGTTAGCAAAGAGGTAACCGGGACAGTGAAAACAGTACTCAAAGACAGGGAGAGCAAGCTCTATATTACTCTCTTGGCACTTTCAATGTGGGACATACAGCGAGATGTTTGCTGCTTTTGCGTTTGGCTATTGGGAGATTTACAGCACAAAGATATCTAGTTGATTTGAAGCAGTTCCGAGAAAGTCTAAGCTAATCCCCACTTTTCCCTCCTGGCACTTTCCATGTGGGAGATATAGCACGATGTATATTGGTTTTGAGGACAACTCAATGGACAGTGTATGGAGAAAAGTTCCTGGCTCACTGAATGCCGTTCCTGGAGACCCTGCGATCAATGTGGGAGATAAGTCAAGATGTGTGTTGGTTTTGAGGACGGCTCTCTGGAGAGTCTTAGCAAAGAGGTCACACGGAGAATCAGAGCAATTCTCAGAGACACTGAGAACAAGATCGACAATTCCCTCCTGGCACTTTCCCTGTAGGAGATACCGCAAGACGTTTCTGTATATTGGGCACAGCGCTCTGCAGGGTGTTAGCAGAGACTTTCCCGGGACAGTGAAACCCTATGTCAGAGACACTGAGAAGAAGCCCCAATGTTGCCTGCAGGCACTTTCAGTGTGGGTGCCTTCTCCACGTGGTTCCTGGTTTCACTGCAGCTCTGAAGAGAATGTTAGCAAAGAGGTAAGCGGGACAGTGAAAACAGTACTCAAAGACAGGGAGAGCAAGCTCTATATTACTCTCTTGGCACTTTCAATGTGGGACATAGAGCGAGATGTTTGCTGCTTTTGCGTTTGGCTATTGGGAGATTTACAGCACAAAGATATCTAGTTGATTTGAAGCAGTTCCGAGAAAGTCTAAGCTAATCCCCACTTTTCCCTCCTGGCATTTTCCATGTGGGAGATATAGCACGATGTATATTGGTTTTGAGGACAACTCAAGGGACAGTGTAGGGAGAAAAGTTCCTGGCTCGCTGAATGCGGTTCCTGGAGACACTGCGATCAATGTGGGAGATATGTCAAGATGTGTGTTGGTTTTGAGGACGGCTCTCTGGAGAGTCTTAGCAAAGAGGTCACACGGAGAATCAGAGCAATTCTCAGAGACACTGAGAACAAGATCGACAATTCCCTCCTGGCACTTTCCCTGTAGGAGATACCGCAAGACGTTTCTGTATATTGGGCACAGCGCTCTGCAGGCTGTTAGCAGAGACTTTCCCGGGACAGTGAAACCCTATGTCAGAGACACTGAGAAGAAGGCCCAATGTTCCCTCCAGGCATTTTCAGTGTGGGTGCCTTCTCCACATGGTTCCTGGTTTCACTGCAGCTCTGAAGAGAATGTTAGCAAAGAGGTAACCGGGACAGTGAAAACAGTACTCAAAGACAGGGAGAGCAAGCTCTATATTACTCTCTTGACACTTTCAATGTGGGACATACAGCGAGATGTTTGCTGCTTTTGCGTTTGGCTATTGGGAGATTTACAGCACAAAGATATCTAGTTGATTTGAAGCAGTTCCGAGAAAGTCTAAGCTAATCCCCACTTTTCCCTCCTGGCATTTTCCATGTGGGAGATATAGCACGATGTATATTGGTTTTGAGGACAACTCAAGGGACAGTGTAGGGAGAAAAGTTCCTGGCTCGCTGAATGCGGTTCCTGGAGACACTGCGATCAATGTGGGAGATATGTCAAGATGTGTGTTGGTTTTGAGGACGGCTCTCTGGAGAGTCTTAGCAAAGAGGTCACACGGAGAATCAGAGCAATTCTCAGAGACACTGAGAACAAGATCGACAATTCCCTCCTGGCACTTTCCCTGTAGGAGATACCGCAAGACGTTTCTGTATATTGGGCACAGCGCTCTGCAGGCTGTTAGCAGAGACTTTCCCGGGACAGTGAAACCCTATGTCAGAGACACTGAGAAGAAGCCCCAATGTTGCCTGCAGGCACTTTCAGTGTGGGTGCCTTCTCCACGTGGTTCCTGGTTTCACTGCAGCTCTGAAGAGAATGTTAGCAAAGAGGTAACCGGGACAGTGAAAACAGTACTCAAAGACAGGGAGAGCAAGCTCTATATTACTCTCTTGGCACTTTCAATGTGGGACATACAGCGAGATGTTTGCTCCTTTTGCGTTTGGCTATTGGGAGATTTACAGCACAAAGATATCTAGTTGATTTGAAGCAGTTCCGAGAAAGTCTAAGCTAATCCCCACTTTTCCCTCCTGGCACTTTCCATGTGGGAGATATAGCACGATGTATATTGGTTTTGAGGACAACTCAATGGGCAGTGTATGGAGAAAAGCTCCTGGCTCACTGAACGCCGTTCCTGGAGACCCTGCGATCAATGTGGGAGATATGTCAAGATGTGTGTTGGTTTTGAGGACGGCTCTCTGGAGAGTCTTAGCAAAGAGGTCACACGGAGAATCAGAGCAATTCTCAGAGACACTGAGAACAAGATCGACAATTCCCTCCTGGCACTTTCCCTGTAGGAGATACCGCAAGACGTTTCTGTATATTGGGCACAGCGCTCTGCAGGGTGTTAGCAGAGACTTTCCCGGGACAGTGAAACCCTATGTCAGAGACACTGAGAAGAAGCCCCAATGTTGCCTGCAGGCACTTTCAGTGTGGGTGCCTTCTCCACGTGGTTCCTGGTTTCACTGCAGCTCTGAAGAGAATGTTAGCAAAGAGGTAAGCGGGACAGTGAAAACAGTACTCAAAGACAGGGAGAGCAAGCTCTATATTACTCTCTTGACACTTTCAATGTGGGACATACAGCGAGATGTTTGCTGCTTTTGCGTTTGGCTATTGGGAGATTTACAGCACAAAGATATCTAGTTGATTTGAAGCAGTTCCGAGAAAGTCTAAGCTAATCCCCACTTTTCCCTCCTGGCATTTTCCATGTGGGAGATATAGCACGATGTATATTGGTTTTGAGGACAACTCAAGGGACAGTGTAGGGAGAAAAGTTCCTGGCTCGCTGAATGCGGTTCCTGGAGACACTGCGATCAATGTGGGAGATATGTCAAGATGTGTGTTGGTTTTGAGGACGGCTCTCTGGAGAGTCTTAGCAAAGAGGTCACACGGAGAATCAGAGCAATTCTCAGAGACACTGAGAACAAGATCGACAATTCCCTCCTGGCACTTTCCCTGTAGGAGATACCGCAAGACGTTTCTGTATATTGGGCACAGCGCTCTGCAGGGTGTTAGCAGAGACTTTCCCGGGACAGTGAAACCCTATGTCAGAGACACTGAGAAGAAGCCCCAATGTTGCCTGCAGGCACTTTCAGTGTGGGTGCCTTCTCCACGTGGTTCCTGGTTTCACTGCAGCTCTGAAGAGAATGTTAGCAAAGAGGTAACCGGGACAGTGAAAACAGTACTCAAAGACAGGGAGAGCAAGCTCTATATTACTCTCTTGGCACTTTCAATGTGGGACATACAGCGAGATGTTTGCTGCTTTTGCGTTTGGCTATTGGGAGATTTACAGCACAAAGATATCTAGTTGATTTGAAGCAGTTCCGAGAAAGTCTAAGCTAATCCCCACTTTTCCCTCCTGGCACTTTCCATGTGGGAGATATAGCACGATGTATATTGGTTTTGAGGACAACTCAATGGACAGTGTATGGAGAAAAGTTCCTGGCTCACTGAATGCCGTTCCTGGAGACACTGCGATCAATGTGGGAGATAAGTCAAGATGTGTGTTGGTTTTGAGGACGGCTCTCTGGAGAGTCTTAGCAAAGAGGTCACACGGAGAATCAGAGCAATTCTCAGAGACACTGAGAACAAGATCGACAATTCCCTCCTGGCACTTTCCCTGTAGGAGATACCGCAAGACGTTTCTGTATATTGGGCACAGCGCTCTGCAGGGTGTTAGCAGAGACTTTCCCGGGACAGTGAAACCCTATGTCAGAGACACTGAGAAGAAGCCCCAATGTTGCCTGCAGGCACTTTCAGTGTGGTTGCCTTCTCCACGTGGTTCCTGGTTTCACTGCAGCTCTGAAGAGAATGTTAGCAAAGAGGTAACCGGGACAGTGAAAACAGTACTCAAAGACAGGGAGAGCAAGCTCTATATTACTCTCTTGGCACTTTCAATGTGGGACATACAGCGAGATGTTTGCTGCTTTTGCGTTTGGCTATTGGGAGATTTACAGCACAAAGATATCTAGTTGATTTGAAGCAGTTCCGAGAAAGTCTAAGCTAATCCCCACTTTTCCCTCCTGGCACTTTCCATGTGGGAGATATAGCACGATGTATATTGGTTTTGAGGACAACTCAATGGGCAGTGTATGGAGAAAAGCTCCTGGCTCACTGAACGCCGTTCCTGGAGACCCTGCGATCAATGTGGGAGATATGTCAAGATGTGTGTTGGTTTTGAGGACGGCTCTCTGGAGAGTCTTAGCAAAGAGGTCACACGGAGAATCAGAGCAATTCTCAGAGACACTGAGAACAAGATCGACAATTCCCTCCTGGCACTTTCCCTGTAGGAGATACCGCAAGACGTTTCTGTATATTGGGCACAGCGCTCTGCAGGGTGTTAGCAGAGACTTTCCCGGGACAGTGAAACCCTATGTCAGAGACACTGAGAAGAAGCCCCAATGTTGCCTGCAGGCACTTTCAGTGTGGGTGCCTTCTCCACGTGGTTCCTGGTTTCACTGCAGCTCTGAAGAGAATGTTAGCAAAGAGGTAAGCGGGACAGTGAAAACAGTACTCAAAGACAGGGAGAGCAAGCTCTATATTACTCTCTTGGCACTTTCAATGTGGGACATACAGCGAGATGTTTGCTGCTTTTGCGTTTGGCTATTGGGAGATTTACAGCACAAAGATATCTAGTTGATTTGAAGCAGTTCCGAGAAAGTCTAAGCTAATCCCCACTTTTCCCTCCTGGCATTTTCCATGTGGGAGATATAGCACGATGTATATTGGTTTTGAGGACAACTCAAGGGACAGTGTAGGGAGAAAAGTTCCTGGCTCGCTGAATGCCGTTCCTGGAGACACTGCGATCAATGTGGGAGATATGTCAAGATGTGTGTTGGTTTTGAGGACGGCTCTCTGGAGAGTCTTAGCAAAGAGGTCACACGGAGAATCAGAGCAATTCTCAGAGACACTGAGAACAAGATCGACAATTCCCTCCTGGCACTTTCCCTGTAGGAGATACCGCAAGACGTTTCTGTATATTGGGCACAGCGCTCTGCAGGGTGTTAGCAGAGACTTTCCCGGGACAGTGAAACCCTATGTCAGAGACACTGAGAAGAAGCCCCAATGTTGCCTGCAGGCACTTTCAGTGTGGGTGCCTTCTCCACGTGGTTCCTGGTTTCACTGCAGCTCTGAAGAGAATGTTAGCAAAGAGGTAACCGGGACAGTGAAAACAGTACTCAAAGACAGGGAGAGCAAGCTCTATATTACTCTCTTGGCACTTTCAATGTGGGACATACAGCGAGATGTTTGCTGCTTTTGCGTTTGGCTATTGGGAGATTTACAGCACAAAGATATCTAGTTGATTTGAAGCAGTTCCGAGAAAGTCTAAGCTAATCCCCACTTTTCCCTCCTGGCACTTTCCATGTGGGAGATATAGCACGATGTATATTGGTTTTGAGGACAACTCAATGGACAGTGTATGGAGAAAAGTTCCTGGCTCACTGAATGCCGTTCCTGGAGACACTGCGATCAATGTGGGAGATAAGTCAAGATGTGTGTTGGTTTTGAGGACGGCTCTCTGGAGAGTCTTAGCAAAGAGGTCACACGGAGAATCAGAGCAATTCTCAGAGACACTGAGAACAAGATCGACAATTCCCTCCTGGCACTTTCCCTGTAGGAGATACCGCAAGACGTTTCTGTATATTGGGCACAGCGCTCTGCAGGGTGTTAGCAGAGACTTTCCCGGGACAGTGAAACCCTATGTCAGAGACACTGAGAAGAAGCCCCAATGTTGCCTGCAGGCACTTTCAGTGTGGTTGCCTTCTCCACGTGGTTCCTGGTTTCACTGCAGCTCTGAAGAGAATGTTAGCAAAGAGGTAACCGGGACAGTGAAAACAGTACTCAAAGACAGGGAGAGCAAGCTCTATATTACTCTCTTGGCACTTTCAATGTGGGACATACAGCGAGATGTTTGCTGCTTTTGCGTTTGGCTATTGGGAGATTTACAGCACAAAGATATCTAGTTGATTTGAAGCAGTTCCGAGAAAGTCTAAGCTAATCCCCACTTTTCCCTCCTGGCACTTTCCATGTGGGAGATATAGCACGATGTATATTGGTTTTGAGGACAACTCAATGGGCAGTGTATGGAGAAAAGCTCCTGGCTCACTGAACGCCGTTCCTGGAGACCCTGCGATCAATGTGGGAGATATGTCAAGATGTGTGTTGGTTTTGAGGACGGCTCTCTGGAGAGTCTTAGCAAAGAGGTCACACGGAGAATCAGAGCAATTCTCAGAGACACTGAGAACAAGATCGACAATTCCCTCCTGGCACTTTCCCTGTAGGAGATACCGCAAGACGTTTCTGTATATTGGGCACAGCGCTCTGCAGGGTGTTAGCAGAGACTTTCCCGGGACAGTGAAACCCTATGTCAGAGACACTGAGAAGAAGCCCCAATGTTGCCTGCAGGCACTTTCAGTGTGGGTGCCTTCTCCACGTGGTTCCTGGTTTCACTGCAGCTCTGAAGAGAATGTTAGCAAAGAGGTAAGCGGGACAGTGAAAACAGTACTCAAAGACAGGGAGAGCAAGCTCTATATTACTCTCTTGGCACTTTCAATGTGGGACATACAGCGAGATGTTTGCTGCTTTTGCGTTTGGCTATTGGGAGATTTACAGCACAAAGATATCTAGTTGATTTGAAGCAGTTCCGAGAAAGTCTAAGCTAATCCCCACTTTTCCCTCCTGGCATTTTCCATGTGGGAGATATAGCACGATGTATATTGGTTTTGAGGACAACTCAAGGGACAGTGTAGGGAGAAAAGTTCCTGGCTCGCTGAATGCGGTTCCTGGAGACCCTGCGATCAATGTGGGAGATATGTCAAGATGTGTGTTGGTTTTGAGGACGGCTCTCTGGAGAGTCTTAGCAAAGAGGTCACACGGAGAATCAGAGCAATTCTCAGAGACACTGAGAACAAGATCGACAATTCCCTCCTGGCACTTTCCCTGTAGGAGATACCGCAAGACGTTTCTGTATATTGGGCACAGCGCTCTGCAGGGTGTTAGCAGAGACTTTCCCGGGACAGTGAAACCCTATGTCAGAGACACTGAGAAGAAGCCCCAATGTTGCCTGCAGGCACTTTCAGTGTGGGTGCCTTCTCCACGTGGTTCCTGGTTTCACTGCAGCTCTGAAGAGAATGTTAGCAAAGAGGTAAGCGGGACAGTGAAAACAGTACTCAAAGACAGGGAGAGTAAGCTCTATATTACTCTCTTGGCACTTTCAATGTGGGACATAGAGCGAGATGTTTGCTGCTTTTGCGTTTGGCTATTGGGAGATTTACAGCACAAAGATATCTAGTTGATTTGAAGCAGTTCCGAGAAAGTCTAAGCTAATCCCCACTTTTCCCTCCTGGCATTTTCCATGTGGGAGATATAGCACGATGTATATTGGTTTTGAGGACAACTCAAGGGACAGTGTAGGGAGAAAAGTTCCTGGCTCGCTGAATGCGGTTCCTGGAGACACTGCGATCAATGTGGGAGATATGTCAAGATGTGTGTTGGTTTTGAGGACGGCTCTCTGGAGAGTCTTAGCAAAGAGGTCACACGGAGAATCAGAGCAATTCTCAGAGACACTGAGAACAAGATCGACAATTCCCTCCTGGCACTTTCCCTGTAGGAGATACCGCAAGACGTTTCTGTATATTGGGCACAGCGCTCTGCAGGCTGTTAGCAGAGACTTTCCCGGGACAGTGAAACCCTATGTCAGAGACACTGAGAAGAAGGCCCAATGTTCCCTCCAGGCATTTTCAGTGTGGGTGCCTTCTCCACATGGTTCCTGGTTTCACTGCAGCTCTGAAGAGAATGTTAGCAAAGAGGTAACCGGGACAGTGAAAACGGTACTCAAAGACAGGGAGAGCAAGCTCTATATTACTCTCTTGGCACTTTCAATGTGGGACATACAGCGAGATGTTCGCTGCTTTTGCGTTTGGCTATTGGGAGATTTACAGCACAAAGATATCTAGTTGATTTGAAGCAGTTCCGAGAAAGTCTAAGCTAATCCCCACTTTTCCCTCCTGGCACTTTCCATGTGGGAGATATAGCACGATGTATATTGGTTTTGAGGACAACTCAAGGGACAGTGTAGGGAGAAAAGCTGCTGGCTCGCTGAATGCCATTCCTGGAGACCCTGCGATCAATGTGGGAGATATGTCAAGATGTGTGTTGGTTTTGAGGACGGCTCTCTGGAGAGTCTTAGCAAAGAGGTCACACGGAGAATCAGAGCAATTCTCAGAGACACTGAGAACAAGATCGACAATTCCCTCCTGGCACTTTCCCTGTAGGAGATACCGCAAGACGTTTCTGTATATTGGGCACAGCGCTCTGCAGGGTGTTAGCAGAGACTTTCCCGGGACAGTGAAACCCTATGTCAGAGACACTGAGCAGAAGCCCCAATGTTGCCTGCAGGCACTTTCAGTGTGGGTGCCTTCTCCACGTGGTTCCTGGTTTCACTGCAGCTCTGAAGAGAATGTTAGCAAAGAGGTAACCGGGACAGTGAAAACAGTACTCAAAGACAGGGAGAGCAAGCTCTATATTACTCTCTTGACACTTTCAATGTGGGACATACAGCGAGATGTTTGCTGCTTTTGCGTTTGGCTATTGGGAGATTTACAGCACAAAGATATCTAGTTGATTTGAAGCAGTTCCGAGAAAGTCTAAGCTAATCCCCACTTTTCCCTCCTGGCATTTTCCATGTGGGAGATATAGCACGATGTATATTGGTTTTGAGGACAACTCAAGGGACAGTGTAGGGAGAAAAGTTCCTGGCTCGCTGAATGCGGTTCCTGGAGACACTGCGATCAATGTGGGAGATATGTCAAGATGTGTGTTGGTTTTGAGGACGGCTCTCTGGAGAGTCTTAGCAAAGAGGTCACACGGAGAATCAGAGCAATTCTCAGAGACACTGAGAACAAGATCGACAATTCCCTCCTGGCACTTTCCCTGTAGGAGATACCGCAAGACGTTTCTGTATATTGGGCACAGCGCTCTGCAGGGTGTTAGCAGAGACTTTCCCGGGACAGTGAAACCCTATGTCAGAGACACTGAGAAGAAGCCCCAATGTTGCCTGCAGGCACTTTCAGTGTGGGTGCCTTCTCCACGTGGTTCCTGGTTTCACTGCAGCTCTGAAGAGAATGTTAGCAAAGAGGTAACCGGGACAGTGAAAACAGTACTCAAAGACAGGGAGAGCAAGCTCTATATTACTCTCTTGGCACTTTCAATGTGGGACATACAGCGAGATGTTTGCTGCTTTTGCGTTTGGCTATTGGGAGATTTACAGCACAAAGATATCTAGTTGATTTGAAGCAGTTCCGAGAAAGTCTAAGCTAATCCCCACTTTTCCCTCCTGGCACTTTCCATGTGGGAGATATAGCACGATGTATATTGGTTTTGAGGACAACTCAATGGGCAGTGTATGGAGAAAAGCTCCTGGCTCACTGAACGCCGTTCCTGGAGACCCTGCGATCAATGTGGGAGATATGTCAAGATGTGTGTTGGTTTTGAGGACGGCTCTCTGGAGAGTCTTAGCAAAGAGGTCACACGGAGAATCAGAGCAATTCTCAGAGACACTGAGAACAAGATCGACAATTCCCTCCTGGCACTTTCCCTGTAGGAGATACCGCAAGACGTTTCTGTATATTGGGCACAGCGCTCTGCAGGGTGTTAGCAGAGACTTTCCCGGGACAGTGAAACCCTATGTCAGAGACACTGAGAAGAAGCCCCAATGTTGCCTGCAGGCACTTTCAGTGTGGGTGCCTTCTCCACGTGGTTCCTGGTTTCACTGCAGCTCTGAAGAGAATGTTAGCAAAGAGGTAAGCGGGACAGTGAAAACAGTACTCAAAGACAGGGAGAGCAAGCTCTATATTACTCTCTTGGCACTTTCAATGTGGGACATACAGCGAGATGTTTGCTGCTTTTGCGTTTGGCTATTGGGAGATTTACAGCACAAAGATATCTAGTTGATTTGAAGCAGTTCCGAGAAAGTCTAAGCTAATCCCCACTTTTCCCTCCTGGCATTTTCCATTTGGGAGATATAGCACGATGTATATTGGTTTTGAGGACAACTCAATGGACAGTGTAGGGAGAAAAGTTCCTGGCTCGCTGAATGCCGTTCCTGGAGACACTGCGATCAATGTGGGAGATATGTCAAGATGTGTGTTGGTTTTGAGGACGGCTCTCTGGAGAGTCTTAGCAAAGAGGTCACACGGAGAATCAGAGCAATTCTCAGAGACACTGAGAACAAGATCGACAATTCCCTCCTGGCACTTTCCCTGTAGGAGATACCGCAAGACGTTTCTGTATATTGGGCACAGCGCTCTGCAGGCTGTTAGCAGAGACTTTCCCGGGACAGTGAAACCCTATGTCAGAGACACTGAGAAGAAGGCCCAATGTTCCCTCCAGGCATTTTCAGTGTGGGTGCCTTCTCCACATGGTTCCTGGTTTCACTGCAGCTCTGAAGAGAATGTTAGCAAAGAGGTAACCGGGACAGTGAAAACGGTACTCAAAGACAGGGAGAGCAAGCTCTATATTACTCTCTTGGCACTTTCAATGTGGGACATACAGCGAGATGTTCGCTGCTTTTGCGTTTGGCTATTGGGAGATTTACAGCACAAAGATATCTAGTTGATTTGAAGCAGTTCCGAGAAAGTCTAAACTAATCCCCACTTTTCCCTCCTGGCACTTTCCATGTGGGAGATATAGCACGATGTATATTGGTTTTGAGGACAACTCAATGGACAGTGTAGGGAGAAAAGTTCCTGGCTCGCTGAATGCCGTTCCTGGAGACACTGCGATCAATGTGGGAGATATGTCAAGATGTGTGTTGGTTTTGAGGACGGCTCTCTGGAGAGTCTTAGCAAAGAGGTCACACGGAGAATCAGAGCAATTCTCAGAGACACTGAGAACAAGATCGACAATTCCCTCCTGGCACTTTCCCTGTAGGAGATACCGCAAGACGTTTCTGTATATTGGGCACAGCGCTCTGCAGGGTGTTAGCAGAGACTTTCCCGGGACAGTGAAACCCTATGTCAGAGACACTGAGAAGAAGCCCCAATGTTGCCTGCAGGCACTTTCAGTGTGGGTGCCTTCTCCACGTGGTTCCTGGTTTCACTGCAGCTCTGAAGAGAATGTTAGCAAAGAGGTAACCGGGACAGTGAAAACAGTACTCAAAGACAGGGAGAGCAAGCTCTATATTACTCTCTTGGCACTTTCAATGTGGGACATACAGCGAGATGTTTGCTGCTTTTGCGTTTGGCTATTGGGAGATTTACAGCACAAAGATATCTAGTTGATTTGAAGCAGTTCCGAGAAAGTCTAAGCTAATCCCCACTTTTCCCTCCTGGCACTTTCCATGTGGGAGATATAGCACGATGTATATTGGTTTTGAGGACAACTCAATGGGCAGTGTATGGAGAAAAGCTCCTGGCTCACTGAACGCCGTTCCTGGAGACCCTGCGATCAATGTGGGAGATATGTCAAGATGTGTGTTGGTTTTGAGGACGGCTCTCTGGAGAGTCTTAGCAAAGAGGTCACACGGAGAATCAGAGCAATTCTCAGAGACACTGAGAACAAGATCGACAATTCCCTCCTGGCACTTTCCCTGTAGGAGATACCGCAAGACGTTTCTGTATATTGGGCGCAGCGCTCTGCAGGGTGTTAGCAGAGACTTTCCCGGGACAGTGAAACCCTATGTCAGAGACACTGAGAAGAAGCCCCAATGTTGCCTGCAGGCACTTTCAGTGTGGGTGCCTTCTCCACGTGGTTCCTGGTTTCACTGCAGCTCTGAAGAGAATGTTAGCAAAGAGGTAAGCGGGACAGTGAAAACAGTACTCAAAGACAGGGAGAGCAAGCTCTATATTACTCTCTTGGCACTTTCAATGTGGGACATACAGCGAGATGTTCGCTGCTTTTGCGTTTGGCTATTGGGAGATTTACAGCACAAAGATATCTAGTTGATTTGAAGCAGTTCCGAGAAAGTCTAAGCTAATCCCCACTTTTCCCTCCTGGCATTTTCCATTTGGGAGATATAGCACGATGTATATTGGTTTTGAGGACAACTCAATGGACAGTGTAGGGAGAAAAGTTCCTGGCTCGCTGAATGCCGTTCCTGGAGACACTGCGATCAATGTGGGAGATATGTCAAGATGTGTGTTGGTTTTGAGGACGGCTCTCTGGAGAGTCTTAGCAAAGAGGTCACACGGAGAATCAGAGCAATTCTCAGAGACACTGAGAACAAGATCGACAATTCCCTCCTGGCACTTTCCCTGTAGGAGATACCGCAAGACGTTTCTGTATATTGGGCACAGCGCTCTGCAGGGTGTTAGCAGAGACTTTCCCGGGACAGTGAAACCCTATGTCAGAGACACTGAGAAGAAGCCCCAATGTTGCCTGCAGGCACTTTCAGTGTGGGTGCCTTCTCCACGTGGTTCCTGGTTTCACTGCAGCTCTGAAGAGAATGTTAGCAAAGAGGTAACCGGGACAGTGAAAACAGTACTCAAAGACAGGGAGAGCAAGCTCTATATTACTCTCTTGGCACTTTCAATGTGGGACATACAGCGAGATGTTTGCTGCTTTTGCGTTTGGCTATTGGGAGATTTACAGCACAAAGATATCTAGTTGATTTGAAGCAGTTCCGAGAAAGTCTAAGCTAATCCCCACTTTTCCCTCCTGGCACTTTCCATGTGGGAGATATAGCACGATGTATATTGGTTTTGAGGACAACTCAATGGGCAGTGTATGGAGAAAAGCTCCTGGCTCACTGAACGCCGTTCCTGGAGACCCTGCGATCAATGTGGGAGATATGTCAAGATGTGTGTTGGTTTTGAGGACGGCTCTCTGGAGAGTCTTAGCAAAGAGGTCACACGGAGAATCAGAGCAATTCTCAGAGACACTGAGAACAAGATCGACAATTCCCTCCTGGCACTTTCCCTGTAGGAGATACCGCAAGACGTTTCTGTATATTGGGCACAGCGCTCTGCAGGGTGTTAGCAGAGACTTTCCCGGGACAGTGAAACCCTATGTCAGAGACACTGAGAAGAAGCCCCAATGTTGCCTGCAGGCACTTTCAGTGTGGGTGCCTTCTCCACGTGGTTCCTGGTTTCACTGCAGCTCTGAAGAGAATGTTAGCAAAGAGGTAAGCGGGACAGTGAAAACAGTACTCAAAGACAGGGAGAGCAAGCTCTATATTACTCTCTTGGCACTTTCAATGTGGGACATACAGCGAGATGTTCGCTGCTTTTGCGTTTGGCTATTGGGAGATTTACAGCACAAAGATATCTAGTTGATTTGAAGCAGTTCCGAGAAAGTCTAAGCTAATCCCCACTTTTCCCTCCTGGCATTTTCCATTTGGGAGATATAGCACGATGTATATTGGTTTTGAGGACAACTCAATGGACAGTGTAGGGAGAAAAGTTCCTGGCTCGCTGAATGCCGTTCCTGGAGACACTGCGATCAATGTGGGAGATATGTCAAGATGTGTGTTGGTTTTGAGGACGGCTCTCTGGAGAGTCTTAGCAAAGAGGTCACACGGAGAATCAGAGCAATTCTCAGAGACACTGAGAACAAGATCGACAATTCCCTCCTGGCACTTTCCCTGTAGGAGATACCGCAAGACGTTTCTGTATATTGGGCACAGCGCTCTGCAGGCTGTTAGCAGAGACTTTCCCGGGACAGTGAAACCCTATGTCAGAGACACTGAGAAGAAGGCCCAATGTTCCCTCCAGGCATTTTCAGTGTGGGTGCCTTCTCCACGTGGTTCCTGGTTTCACTGCAGCTCTGAAGAGAATGTTAGCAAAGAGGTAACCGGGACAGTGAAAACGGTACTCAAAGACAGGGAGAGCAAGCTCTATATTACTCTCTTGGCACTTTCAATGTGGGACATACAGCGAGATGTTTGCTGCTTTTGCGTTTGGCTATTGGGAGATTTACAGCACAAAGATATCTAGTTGATTTGAAGCAGTTCCGAGAAAGTCTAAACTAATCCCCACTTTTCCCTCCTGGCACTTTCCATGTGGGAGATATAGCACGATGTATATTGGTTTTGAGGACAACTCAATGGACAGTGTAGGGAGAAAAGTTCCTGGCTCGCTGAATGCCGTTCCTGGAGACACTGCGATCAATGTGGGAGATATGTCAAGATGTGTGTTGGTTTTGAGGACGGCTCTCTGGAGAGTCTTAGCAAAGAGGTCACACGGAGAATCAGAGCAATTCTCAGAGACACTGAGAACAAGATCGACAATTCCCTCCTGGCACTTTCCCTGTAGGAGATACCGCAAGACGTTTCTGTATATTGGGCACAGCGCTCTGCAGGCTGTTAGCAGAGACTTTCCCGGGACAGTGAAACCCTATGTCAGAGACACTGAGAAGAAGCCCCAATGTTGCCTGCAGGCACTTTCAGTGTGGGTGCCTTCTCCACGTGGTTCCTGGTTTCACTGCAGCTCTGAAGAGAATGTTAGCAAAGAGGTAACCGGGACAGTGAAAACAGTACTCAAAGACAGGGAGAGCAAGCTCTATATTACTCTCTTGGCACTTTCAATGTGGGACATACAGCGAGATGTTTGCTGCTTTTGCGTTTGGCTATTGGGAGATTTACAGCACAAAGATATCTAGTTGATTTGAAGCAGTTCCGAGAAAGTCTAAGCTAATCCCCACTTTTCCCTCCTGGCACTTTCCATGTGGGAGATATAGCACGATGTATATTGGTTTTGAGGACAACTCAATGGGCAGTGTATGGAGAAAAGCTCCTGGCTCACTGAACGCCGTTCCTGGAGACCCTGCGATCAATGTGGGAGATATGTCAAGATGTGTGTTGGTTTTGAGGACGGCTCTCTGGAGAGTCTTAGCAAAGAGGTCACACGGAGAATCAGAGCAATTCTCAGAGACACTGAGAACAAGATCGACAATTCCCTCCTGGCACTTTCCCTGTAGGAGATACCGCAAGACGTTTCTGTATATTGGGCACAGCGCTCTGCAGGGTGTTAGCAGAGACTTTCCCGGGACAGTGAAACCCTATGTCAGAGACACTGAGAAGAAGCCCCAATGTTGCCTGCAGGCACTTTCAGTGTGGGTGCCTTCTCCACGTGGTTCCTGGTTTCACTGCAGCTCTGAAGAGAATGTTAGCAAAGAGGTAAGCGGGACAGTGAAAACAGTACTCAAAGACAGGGAGAGCAAGCTCTATATTACTCTCTTGGCACTTTCAATGTGGGACATACAGCGAGATGTTTGCTGCTTTTGCGTTTGGCTATTGGGAGATTTACAGCACAAAGATATCTAGTTGATTTGAAGCAGTTCCGAGAAAGTCTAAGCTAATCCCCACTTTTCCCTCCTGGCATTTTCCATTTGGGAGATATAGCACGATGTATATTGGTTTTGAGGACAACTCAAGGGACAGTGTAGGGAGAAAAGTTCCTGGCTCGCTGAATGCCGTTCCTGGAGACACTGCGATCAATGTGGGAGATATGTCAAGATGTGTGTTGGTTTTGAGGACGGCTCTCTGGAGAGTCTTAGCAAAGAGGTCACACGGAGAATCAGAGCAATTCTCAGAGACACTGAGAACAAGATCGACAATTCCCTCCTGGCACTTTCCCTGTAGGAGATACCGCAAGACGTTTCTGTATATTGGGCACAGCGCTCTGCAGGCTGTTAGCAGAGACTTTCCCGGGACAGTGAAACCCTATGTCAGAGACACTGAGAAGAAGCCCCAATGTTCCCTCCAGGCATTTTCAGTGTGGGTGCCTTCTCCACATGGTTCCTGGTTTCACTGCAGCTCTGAAGAGAATGTTAGCAAAGAGGTAACCGGGACAGTGAAAACGGTACTCAAAGACAGGGAGAGCAAGCTCTATATTACTCTCTTGGCACTTTCAATGTGGGACATACAGCGAGATGTTCGCTGCTTTTGCGTTTGGCTATTGGGAGATTTACAGCACAAAGATATCTAGTTGATTTGAAGCAGTTCCGAGAAAGTCTAAGCTAATCCCCACTTTTCCCTCCTGGCACTTTCCATGTGGGAGATATAGCACGATGTATATTGGTTTTGAGGACAACTCAAGGGACAGTGTAGGGAGAAAAGCTCCTGGCTCGCTGAATGCCATTCCTGGAGACCCTGCGATCAATGTGGGAGATATGTCAAGATGTGTGTTGGTTTTGAGGACGGCTCTCTGGAGAGTCTTAGCAAAGAGGTCACACGGAGAATCAGAGCAATTCTCAGAGACACTGAGAACAAGATCGACAATTCCCTCCTGGCACTTTCCCTGTAGGAGATACCGCAAGACGTTTCTGTATATTGGGCACAGCGCTCTGCAGGCTGTTAGCAGAGACTTTCCCGGGACAGTGAAACCCTATGTCAGAGACACTGAGAAGAAGCCCCAATGTTGCCTGCAGGCACTTTCAGTGTGGGTGCCTTCTCCACGTGGTTCCTGGTTTCACTGCAGCTCTGAAGAGAATGTTAGCAAAGAGGTAACCGGGACAGTGAAAACAGTACTCAAAGACAGGGAGAGCAAGCTCTATATTACTCTCTTGGCACTTTCAATGTGGGACATACAGCGAGATGTTTGCTGCTTTTGCGTTTGGCTATTGGGAGATTTACAGCACAAAGATATCTAGTTGATTTGAAGCAGTTCCGAGAAAGTCTAAGCTAATCCCCACTTTTCCCTCCTGGCACTTTCCATGTGGGAGATATAGCACGATGTATATTGGTTTTGAGGACAACTCAATGGGCAGTGTATGGAGAAAAGCTCCTGGCTCACTGAACGCCGTTCCTGGAGACCCTGCGATCAATGTGGGAGATATGTCAAGATGTGTGTTGGTTTTGAGGACGGCTCTCTGGAGAGTCTTAGCAAAGAGGTCACACGGAGAATCAGAGCAATTCTCAGAGACACTGAGAACAAGATCGACAATTCCCTCCTGGCACTTTCCCTGTAGGAGATACCGCAAGACGTTTCTGTATATTGGGCACAGCGCTCTGCAGGGTGTTAGCAGAGACTTTCCCGGGACAGTGAAACCCTATGTCAGAGACACTGAGAAGAAGCCCCAATGTTGCCTGCAGGCACTTTCAGTGTGGGTGCCTTCTCCACGTGGTTCCTGGTTTCACTGCAGCTCTGAAGAGAATGTTAGCAAAGAGGTAAGCGGGACAGTGAAAACAGTACTCAAAGACAGGGAGAGCAAGCTCTATATTACTCTCTTGGCACTTTCAATGTGGGACATACAGCGAGATGTTTGCTGCTTTTGCGTTTGGCTATTGGGAGATTTACAGCACAAAGATATCTAGTTGATTTGAAGCAGTTCCGAGAAAGTCTAAGCTAATCCCCACTTTTCCCTCCTGGCATTTTCCATTTGGGAGATATAGCACGATGTATATTGGTTTTGAGGACAACTCAAGGGACAGTGTAGGGAGAAAAGTTCCTGGCTCGCTGAATGCCGTTCCTGGAGACACTGCGATCAATGTGGGAGATATGTCAAGATGTGTGTTGGTTTTGAGGACGGCTCTCTGGAGAGTCTTAGCAAAGAGGTCACACGGAGAATCAGAGCAATTCTCAGAGACACTGAGAACAAGATCGACAATTCCCTCCTGGCACTTTCCCTGTAGGAGATACCGCAAGACGTTTCTGTATATTGGGCACAGCGCTCTGCAGGCTGTTAGCAGAGACTTTCCCGGGACAGTGAAACCCTATGTCAGAGACACTGAGAAGAAGCCCCAATGTTCCCTCCAGGCATTTTCAGTGTGGGTGCCTTCTCCACATGGTTCCTGGTTTCACTGCAGCTCTGAAGAGAATGTTAGCAAAGAGGTAACCGGGACAGTGAAAACAGTACTCAAAGACAGGGAGAGCAAGCTCTATATTACTCTCTTGACACTTTCAATGTGGGACATACAGCGAGATGTTTGCTGCTTTTGCGTTTGGCTATTGGGAGATTTACAGCACAAAGATATCTAGTTGATTTGAAGCAGTTCCGAGAAAGTCTAAGCTAATCCCCACTTTTCCCTCCTGGCATTTTCCATGTGGGAGATATAGCACGATGTATTTTGGTTTTGAGGACAACTCAAGGGACAGTGTAGGGAGAAAAGTTCCTGGCTCGCTGAATGCGGTTCCTGGAGACACTGCGATCAATGTGGGAGATATGTCAAGATGTGTGTTGGTTTTGAGGACGGCTCTCTGGAGAGTCTTAGCAAAGAGGTCACACGGAGAATCAGAGCAATTCTCAGAGACACTGAGAACAAGATCGACAATTCCCTCCTGGCACTTTCCCTGTAGGAGATACCGCAAGACGTTTCTGTATATTGGGCACAGCGCTCTGCAGGGTGTTAGCAGAGACTTTCCCGGGACAGTGAAACCCTATGTCAGAGACACTGAGAAGAAGCCCCAATGTTGCCTGCAGGCACTTTCAGTGTGGGTGCCTTCTCCACGTGGTTCCTGGTTTCACTGCAGCTCTGAAGAGAATGTTAGCAAAGAGGTAACCGGGACAGTGAAAACAGTACTCAAAGACAGGGAGAGCAAGCTCTATATTACTCTCTTGGCACTTTCAATGTGGGACATACAGCGAGATGTTTGCTGCTTTTGCGTTTGGGTATTGGGAGATTTACAGCACAAAGATATCTAGTTGATTTGAAGCAGTTCCGAGAAAGTCTAAGCTAATCCCCACTTTTCCCTCCTGGCACTTTCCATGTGGGAGATATAGCACGATGTATATTGGTTTTGAGGACAACTCAATGGGCAGTGTATGGAGAAAAGCTCCTGGCTCACTGAACGCCGTTCCTGGAGACCCTGCGATCAATGTGGGAGATATGTCAAGATGTGTGTTGGTTTTGAGGACGGCTCTCTGGAGAGTCTTAGCAAAGAGGTCACACGGAGAATCAGAGCAATTCTCAGAGACACTGAGAACAAGATCGACAATTCCCTCCTGGCACTTTCCCTGTAGGAGATACCGCAAGACGTTTCTGTATATTGGGCACAGCGCTCTGCAGGCTGTTAGCAGACACTTTTCCGGGACAGTGAAACCCTATGTCAGAGACACTGAGAAGAAGCCCCAATGTTGCCTGCAGGCACTTTCAGTGTGGGTGCCTTCTCCACGTGGTTCCTGGTTTCACTGCAGCTCTGAAGAGAATGTTAGCAAAGAGGTAAGCGGGACAGTGAAAACAGTACTCAAAGACAGGGAGAGCAAGCTCTATATTACTCTCTTGGCACTTTCAATGTGGGACATACAGCGAGATGTTCGCTGCTTTTGCGTTTGGCTATTGGGAGATTTACAGCACAAAGATATCTAGTTGATTTGAAGCAGTTCCGAGAAAGTCTAAGCTAATCCCCACTTTTCCCTCCTGGCATTTTCCATTTGGGAGATATAGCACGATGTATATTGGTTTTGAGGACAACTCAATGGACAGTGTAGGGAGAAAAGTTCCTGGCTCGCTGAATGCGGTTCCTGGAGACACTGCGATCAATGTGGGAGATATGTCAAGATGTGTGTTGGTTTTGAGGACGGCTCTCTGGAGAGTCTTAGCAAAGAGGTCACACGGAGAATCAGAGCAATTCTCAGAGACACTGAGAACAAGATCGACAATTCCCTCCTGGCACTTTCCCTGTAGGAGATACCGCAAGACGTTTCTGTATATTGGGCACAGCGCTCTGCAGGCTGTTAGCAGAGACTTTCCCGGGACAGTGAAACCCTATGTCAGAGACACTGAGAAGAAGGCCCAATGTTCCCTCCAGGCATTTTCAGTGTGGGTGCCTTCTCCACATGGTTCCTGGTTTCACTGCAGCTCTGAAGAGAATGTTAGCAAAGAGGTAAGCGGGACAGTGAAAACGGTACTCAAAGACAGGGAGAGCAAGCTCTATATTACTCTCTTGGCACTTTCAATGTGGGACATACAGCGAGATGTTCGCTGCTTTTGCGTTTGGCTATTGGGAGATTTACAGCACAAAGATATCTAGTTGATTTGAAGCAGTTCCGAGAAAGTCTAAACTAATCCCCACTTTTCCCTCCTGGCATTTTCCATGTGGGAGATATAGCACGATGTATATTGGTTTTGAGGACAACTCAATGGGCAGTGTATGGAGAAAAGCTCCTGGCTCACTGAACGCCGTTCCTGGAGACCCTGCGATCAATGTGGGAGATATGTCAAGATGTGTGTTGGTTTTGAGGACGGCTCTCTGGAGAGTCTTAGCAAAGAGGTCACACGGAGAATCAGAGCAATTCTCAGAGACACTGAGAACAAGATCGACAATTCCCTCCTGGCACTTTCCCTGTAGGAGATACCGCAAGACGTTTCTGTATATTGGGCACAGCGCTCTGCAGGCTGTTAGCAGAGACTTTCCCGGGACAGTGAAACCCTATGTCAGAGACACTGAGAAGAAGCCCCAATGTTGCCTGCAGGCACTTTCAGTGTGGGTGCCTTCTCCACGTGGTTCCTGGTTTCACTGCAGCTCTGAAGAGAATGTTAGCAAAGAGGTAACCGGGACAGTGAAAACAGTACTCAAAGACAGGGAGAGCAAGCTCTATATTACTCTCTTGGCACTTTCAATGTGGGACATACAGCGAGATGTTTGCTGCTTTTGCGTTTGGCTATTGGGAGATTTACAGCACAAAGATATCTAGTTGATTTGAAGCAGTTCCGAGAAAGTCTAAGCTAATCCCCACTTTTCCCTCCTGGCACTTTCCATGTGGGAGATATAGCACGATGTATATTGGTTTTGAGGACAACTCAATGGGCAGTGTATGGAGAAAAGCTCCTGGCTCACTGAACGCCGTTCCTGGAGACCCTGCGATCAATGTGGGAGATATGTCAAGATGTGTGTTGGTTTTGAGGACGGCTCTCTGGAGAGTCTTAGCAAAGAGGTCACACGGAGAATCAGAGCAATTCTCAGAGACACTGAGAACAAGATCGACAATTCCCTCCTGGCACTTTCCCTGTAGGAGATACCGCAAGACGTTTCTGTATATTGGGCACAGCGCTCTGCAGGCTGTTAGCAGACACTTTCCCGGGACAGTGAAACCCTATGTCAGAGACACTGAGAAGAAGCCCCAATGTTGCCTGCAGGCACTTTCAGTGTGGGTGCCTTCTCCACGTGGTTCCTGGTTTCACTGCAGCTCTGAAGAGAATGTTAGCAAAGAGGTAACCGGGACAGTGAAAACGGTACTCAAAGACAGGGAGAGCAAGCTCTATATTACTCTCTTGGCACTTTCAATGTGGGACATACAGCGAGATGTTCGCTGCTTTTGCGTTTGGCTATTGGGAGATTTACAGCACAAAGATATCTAGTTGATTTGAAGCAGTTCCGAGAAAGTCTAAACTAATCCCCACTTTTCCCTCCTGGCATTTTCCATGTGGGAGATATAGCACGATGTATATTGGTTTTGAGGACAACTCAATGGGCAGTGTATGGAGAAAAGCTCCTGGCTCCCTGAACGCCGTTCCTGGAGACCCTGCGATCAATGTGGGAGATATGTCAAGATGTGTGTTGGTTTTGAGGACGGCTCTCTGGAGAGTCTTAGCAAAGAGGTCACACGGAGAATCAGAGCAATTCTCAGAGACACTGAGAACAAGATCGACAATTCCCTCCTGGCACTTTCCCTGTAGGAGATACCGCAAGACGTTTCTGTATATTGGGCACAGCGCTCTGCAGGCTGTTAGCAGAGACTTTCCCGGGACAGTGAAACCCTATGTCAGAGACACTGAGAAGAAGCCCCAATGTTGCCTGCAGGCACTTTCAGTGTGGGTGCCTTCTCCACGTGGTTCCTGGTTTCACTGCAGCTCTGAAGAGAATGTTAGCAAAGAGGTAACCGGGACAGTGAAAACAGTACTCAAAGACAGGGAGAGCAAGCTCTATATTACTCTCTTGGCACTTTCAATGTGGGACATACAGCGAGATGTTTGCTGCTTTTGCGTTTGGCTATTGGGAGATTTACAGCACAAAGATATCTAGTTGATTTGAAGCAGTTCCGAGAAAGTCTAAGCTAATCCCCACTTTTCCCTCCTGGCACTTTCCATGTGGGAGATATAGCACGATGTATATTGGTTTTGAGGACAACTCAATGGGCAGTGTATGGAGAAAAGCTCCTGGCTCACTGAACGCCGTTCCTGGAGACCCTGCGATCAATGTGGGAGATATGTCAAGATGTGTGTTGGTTTTGAGGACGGCTCTCTGGAGAGTCTTAGCAAAGAGGTCACACGGAGAATCAGAGCAATTCTCAGAGACACTGAGAACAAGATCGACAATTCCCTCCTGGCACTTTCCCTGTAGGAGATACCGCAAGACGTTTCTGTATATTGGGCACAGCGCTCTGCAGGCTGTTAGCAGACACTTTCCCGGGACAGTGAAACCCTATGTCAGAGACACTGAGAAGAAGCCCCAATGTTGCCTGCAGGCACTTTCAGTGTGGGTGCCTTCTCCACGTGGTTCCTGGTTTCACTGCAGCTCTGAAGAGAATGTTAGCAAAGAGGTAACCGGGACAGTGAAAACAGTACTCAAAGACAGGGAGAGCAAGCTCTATATTACTCTCTTGGCACTTTCAATGTGGGACATACAGCGAGATGTTCGCTGCTTTTGCGTTTGGCTATTGGGAGATTTACAGCACAAAGATATCTAGTTGATTTGAAGCAGTTCCGAGAAAGTCTAAGCTAATCCCCACTTTTCCCTCCTGGCATTTTCCATGTGGGAGATATAGCACGATGTATATTGGTTTTGAGGACAACTCAATGGACAGTGTAGGGAGAAAAGTTCCTGGCTCGCTGAATGCGGTTCCTGGAGACACTGCGATCAATGTGGGAGATGTGTCAAGATGTGTGTTGGTTTTGAGGACGGCTCTCTGGAGAGTCTTAGCAAAGAGGTCACACGGAGAATCAGAGCAATTCTCAGAGACACTGAGAACAAGATCGACAATTCCCTCCTGGCACTTTCCCTGTAGGAGATACCGCAAGACGTTTCTGTATATTGGGCACAGCGCTCTGCAGGGTGTTAGCAGAGACTTTCCCGGGACAGTGAAACCCTATGTCAGAGACACTGAGAAGAAGGCCCAATGTTGCCTGCAGGCACTTTCAGTGTGGGTGCCTTCTCCACGTGGTTCCTGGTTTCACTGCAGCTCTGAAGAGAATGTTAGCAAAGAGGTAACCGGGACAGTGAAAACAGGACTCAAAGACAGGGAGAGCAAGCTCTATATTACTCTCTTGGCACTTTCAATGTGGGACATACAGCGAGATGTTTGCTGCTTTTGCGTTTGGCTATTGGGAGATTTACAGCACAAAGATATCTAGTTGATTAGAAGCAGTTCCGAGAAAGTCTAAACTAATCCCCACTTTTCCCTCCTGGCACTTTCCATGTGGGAGATATCGCACGATGTATATTGGTTTTGAGGACAACTCAATGGACAGTGTAGGGAGAAAAGTTCCTGGCTCGCTGAATGCGGTTCCTGGAGACACTGCGATCAATGTGGGAGATATGTCAAGATGTGTGTTGGTTTTGAGGATGGCTCTCTGGAGAGTCTTAGCAAAGAGGTCACACGGAGAATCAGAGCAATTCTCAGAGACACTGAGAACAAGATCGACAATTCCCTCCTGGCACTTTCCCTGTAGGAGATACCGCAAGACGTTTCTGTATATTGGGCACAGCGCTCTGCAGGCTGTTAGCAGAGACTTTCCCGGGACAGTGAAACCCTATGTCAGAGACACTGAGAAGAAGCCCCAATGTTGCCTGCAGGCACTTTCAGTGTGGGTGCCTTCTCCACGTGGTTCCTGGTTTCACTGCAGCTCTGAAGAGAATGTTAGCAAAGAGGTAAGCGGGACAGTGAAAACAGTACTCAAAGACAGGGAGAGCAAGCTCTATATTACTCTCTTGGCACTTTCAATGTGGGACATACAGCGAGATGTTTGCTGCTTTTGCGTTTGGCTATTGGGAGATTTACAGCACAAAGATATCTAGTTGATTTGAAGCAGTTCCGAGAAAGTCTAAGCTAATCCCCACTTTTCCCTCCTGGCATTTTCCATGTGGGAGATATAGCATGATGTATATTGGTTTTGAGGACAACTCAATGGACAGTGTAGGGAGAAAAGTTCCTGGCTCGCTGAATGCCGTTCCTGGAGACACTGCGATCAATGTGGGAGATATGTCAAGATGTGTGTTGGTTTTGAGGACGGCTCTCTGGAGAGTCTTAGCAAAGAGGTCACACGGAGAATCAGAGCAATTCTCAGAGACACTGAGAACAAGATCGACAATTCCCTCCTGGCACTTTCCCTGTAGGAGATACCGCAAGACGTTTCTGTATATTGGGCACAGCGCTCTGCAGGGTGTTAGCAGAGACTTTCCCGGGACAGTGAAACCCTATGTCAGAGACACTGAGAAGAAGCCCCAATGTTGCCTGCAGGCACTTTCAGTGTGGGTGCCTTCTCCACGTGGTTCCTGGTTTCACTGCAGCTCTGAAGAGAATGTTAGCAAAGAGGTAACCGGGACAGTGAAAACAGTACTCAAAGACAGGGAGAGCAAGCTCTATATTACTCTCTTGGCACTTTCAATGTGGGACATACAGCGAGATGTTTGCTGCTTTTGCGTTTGGCTATTGGGAGATTTACAGCACAAAGATATCTAGTTGATTTGAAGCAGTTCCGAGAAAGTCTAAGCTAATCCCCACTTTTCCCTCCTGGCATTTTCCATGTGGGAGATATAGCACGATGTATATTGGTTTTGAGGACAACTCAATGGACAGTGTAGGGAGAAAAGTTCCTGGCTCGCTGAATGCGGTTCCTGGAGACCCTGCGATCAATGTGGGAGATATGTCAAGATGTGTGTTGGTTTTGAGGACGGCTCTCTGGAGAGTCTTAGCAAAGAGGTCACACGGAGAATCAGAGCAATTCTCAGAGACACTGAGAACAAGATCGACAATTCCCTCCTGGCACTTTCCCTGTAGGAGATACCGCAAGACGTTTCTGTATATTGGGCACAGCGCTCTGCAGGCTGTTAGCAGAGACTTTCCCGGGACAGTGAAACCCTATGTCAGAGACACTGAGAAGAAGCCCCAATGTTGCCTGCAGGCACTTTCAGTGTGGGTGCCTTCTCCACGTGGTTCCTGGTTTCACTGCAGCTCTGAAGAGAATGTTAGCAAAGAGGTAACCGGGACAGTGAAAACAGTACTCAAAGACAGGGAGAGCAAGCTCTATATTACTCTCTTGGCACTTTCAATGTGGGACATACAGCGAGATGTTTGCTGCTTTTGCGTTTGGCTATTGGGAGATTTACAGCACAAAGATATCTAGTTGATTTGAAGCAGTTCCGAGAAAGTCTAAGCTAATCCCCACTTTTCCCTCCTGGCATTTTCCATGTGGGAGATATAGCACGATGTATATTGGTTTTGAGGACAACTCAATGGACAGTGTAGGGAGAAAAGTTCCTGGCTCGCTGAATGCGGTTCCTGGAGACACTGCGATCAATGTGGGAGATATGTCAAGATGTGTGTTGGTTTTGAGGACGGCTCTCTGGAGAGTCTTAGCAAAGAGGTCACACGGAGAATCAGAGCAATTCTCAGAGACACTGAGAACAAGATCGACAATTCCCTCCTGGCACTTTCCCTGTAGGAGATACCGCAAGACGTTTCTGTATATTGGGCACAGCGCTCTGCAGGCTGTTAGCAGAGACTTTCCCGGGACAGTGAAACCCTATGTCAGAGACACTGAGAAGAAGGCCCAATGTTCCCTCCAGGCATTTTCAGTGTGGGTGCCTTCTCCACATGGTTCCTGGTTTCACTGCAGCTCTGAAGAGAATGTTAGCAAAGAGGTAACCGGGACAGTGAAAACGGTACTCAAAGACAGGGAGAGCAAGCTCTATATTACTCTCTTGGCACTTTCAATGTGGGACATACAGCGAGATGTTTGCTGCTTTTGCGTTTGGCTATTGGGAGATTTACAGCACAAAGATATCTAGTTGATTTGAAGCAGTTCCGAGAAAGTCTAAGCTAATCCCCACTTTTCCCTCCTGGCACTTTCCATGTGGGAGATATAGCACGATGTATATTGGTTTTGAGGACAACTCAATTGGCAGTGTATGGAGAAAAGCTCCTGGCTCACTGAACGCCGTTCCTGGAGACCCTGCGATCAATGTGGGAGATATGTCAAGATGTGTGTTGGTTTTGAGGACGGCTCTCTGGAGAGTCTTAGCAAAGAGGTCACACGGAGAATCAGAGCAATTCTCAGAGACACTGAGAACAAGATCGACAATTCCCTCCTGGCACTTTCCCTGTAGGAGATACCGCAAGACGTTTCTGTATATTGGGCACAGCGCTCTGCAGGGTGTTAGCAGAGACTTTCCCGGGACAGTGAAACCCTATGTCAGAGACACTGAGAAGAAGCCCCAATGTTGCCTGCAGGCACTTTCAGTGTGGGTGCCTTCTCCACGTGGTTCCTGGTTTCACTGCAGCTCTGAAGAGAATGTTAGCAAAGAGGTAACCGGGACAGTGAAAACAGTACTCAAAGACAGGGAGAGCAAGCTCTATATTACTCTCTTGGCACTTTCAATGTGGGACATACAGCGAGATGTTCGCTGCTTTTGCGTTTGGCTATTGGGAGATTTACAGCACAAAGATATCTAGTTGATTTGAAGCAGTTCCGAGAAAGTCTAAGCTAATCCCCACTTTTCCCTCCTGGCATTTTCCATGTGGGAGATATAGCACGATGTATATTGGTTTTGAGGACAACTCAAGGGACAGTGTAGGGAGAAAAGCTCCTGGCTCACTGAACGCCGTTCCTGGAGACCCTGCGATCAATGTGGGAGATATGTCAAGATGTGTGTTGGTTTTGAGGACGGCTCTCTGGAGAGTCTTAGCAAAGAGGTCACACGGAGAATCAGAGCAATTCTCAGAGACACTGAGAACAAGATCGACAATTCCCTCCTGGCACTTTCCCTGTAGGAGATACCGCAAGACGTTTCTGTATATTGGGCACAGCGCTCTGCAGGCTGTTAGCAGACACTTTCCCGGGACAGTGAAACCCTATGTCAGAGACACTGAGAAGAAACCCCAATGTTGCCTGCAGGCATTTTCAGTGTGGGTGCCTTCTCCACATGGTTCCTGGTTTCACTGCAGCTCTGAAGAGAATGTTAGCAAAGAGGTAACCGGGACAGTGAAAACAGTACTCAAAGACAGGGAGAGCAAGCTCTATATTACTCTCTTGGCACTTTCAATGTGGGACATACAGCGAGATGTTTGCTGCTTTTGCGTTTGGCTATTGGGAGATTTACAGCACAAAGATATCTAGTTGATTTGAAGCAGTTCCGAGAAAGTCTAAGCTAATCCCCACTTTTCCCTCCTGGCATTTTCCATGTGGGAGATATAGCACGATGTATATTGGTTTTGAGGACAACTCAATGGACAGTGTAGGGAGAAAAGTTCCTGGCTCGCTGAATGCCGTTCCTGGAGACACTGCGATCAATGTGGGAGATATGTCAAGATGTGTGTTGGTTTTGAGGACGGCTCTCTGGAGAGTCTTAGCAAAGAGGTCACACGGAGAATCAGAGCAATTCTCAGAGACACTGAGAACAAGATTGACAATTCCCTCCTGGCACTTTCCCTGTAGGAGATACCGCAAGACGTTTCTGTATATTGGGCACAGCGCTCTGCAGGCTGTTAGCAGAGACTTTCCCGGGACAGTGAAACCCTATGTCAGAGACACTGAGAAGAAGCCCCAATGTTGCCTGCAGGCACTTTCAGTGTGGGTGCCTTCTCCACGTGGTTCCTGGTTTCACTGCAGCTCTGAAGAGAATGTTAGCAAAGAGGTAACCGGGACAGTGAAAACAGTACTCAAAGACAGGGAGAGCAAGCTCTATATTACTCTCTTGGCACTTTCAATGTGGGACATACAGCGAGATGTTTGCTGCTTTTGCGTTTGGCTATTGGGAGATTTACAGCACAAAGATATCTAGTTGATTTGAAGCAGTTCCGAGAAAGTCTAAGCTAATCCCCACTTTTCCCTCCTGGCACTTTCCATGTGGGAGATATAGCACGATGTATATTGGTTTTGAGGACAACTCAATGGGCAGTGTATGGAGAAAAGCTCCTGGCTCACTGAACGCCGTTCCTGGAGACCCTGCGATCAATGTGGGAGATATGTCAAGATGTGTGTTGGTTTTGAGGACGGCTCTCTGGAGAGTCTTAGCAAAGAGGTCACACGGAGAATCAGAGCAATTCTCAGAGACACTGAGAACAAGATCGACAATTCCCTCCTGGCACTTTCCCTGTAGGAGATACCGCAAGACGTTTCTGTATATTGGGCACAGCGCTCTGCAGGCTGTTAGCAGACACTTTCCCGGGACAGTGAAACCCTATGTCAGAGACACTGAGAAGAAGCCCCAATGTTGCCTGCAGGCACTTTCAGTGTGGGTGCCTTCTCCACGTGGTTCCTGGTTTCACTGCAGTTCTGAAGAGAATGTTAGCAAAGAGGTAACCGGGACAGTGAAAACAGTACTCAAAGACAGGGAGAGCAAGCTCTATATTACTCTCTTGGCACTTTCAATGTGGGACATACAGCGAGATGTTTGCTGCTTTTGCGTTTGGCTATTGGGAGATTTACAGCACAAAGATATCTAGTTGATTTGAAGCAGTTCCGAGAAAGTCTAAGCTAATCCCCACTTTTCCCTCCTGGCACTTTCCATGTGGGAGATATAGCACGATGTATATTGGTTTTGAGGACAACTCAAGGGACAGTGTAGGGAGAAAAGCTCCTGGCTCACTGAACGCCGTTCCTGGAGACCCTGCGATCAATGTGGGAGATATGTCAAGATGTGTGTTGGTTTTGAGGACGGCTCTCTGGAGAGTCTTAGCAAAGAGGTCACACGGAGAATCAGAGCAATTCTCAGAGACACTGAGAACAAGATCGACAATTCCCTCCTGGCACTTTCCCTGTAGGAGATACCGCAAGACGTTTCTGTATATTGGGCACAGCGCTCTGCAGGGTGTTAGCAGAGACTTTCCCGGGACAGTGAAACCCTATGTCAGAGACACTGAGAAGAAACCCCAATGTTCCCTCCAGGCATTTTCAGTGTGGGTGCCTTCTCCACGTGGTTCCTGGTTTCACTGCAGCTCTGAAGAGAATGTTAGCAAAGAGGTAAGCGGGACAGTGAAAACAGTACTCAAAGACAGGGAGAGCAAGCTCTATATTACTCTCTTGGCACTTTCAATGTGGGACATACAGCGAGATGTTTGCTGCTTTTGCGTTTGGCTATTGGGAGATTTACAGCACAAAGATATCTAGTTGATTTGAAGCAGTTCCGAGAAAGTCTAAGCTAATCCCCACTTTTCCCTCCTGGCATTTTCCATGTGGGAGATATAGCACGATGTATATTGGTTTTGAGGACAACTCAATGGACAGTGTAGGGAGAAAAGTTCCTGGCTCGCTGAATGCCGTTCCTGGAGACACTGCGATCAATGTGGGAGATATGTCAAGATGTGTGTTGGTTTTGAGGACGGCTCTCTGGAGAGTCTTAGCAAAGAGGTCACACGGAGAATCAGAGCAATTCTCAGAGACACTGAGAACAAGATCGACAATTCCCTCCTGGCACTTTCCCTGTAGGAGATACCGCAAGACGTTTCTGTATATTGGGCACAGCGCTCTGCAGGCTGTTAGCAGAGACTTTCCCGGGACAGTGAAACCCTATGTCAGAGACACTGAGAAGAAGCCCCAATGTTGCCTGCAGGCACTTTCAGTGTGGGTGCCTTCTCCACGTGGTTCCTGGTTTCACTGCAGCTCTGAAGAGAATGTTAGCAAAGAGGTAACCGGGACAGTGAAAACAGTACTCAAAGACAGGGAGAGCAAGCTCTATATTACTCTCTTGGCACTTTCAATGTGGGACATACAGCGAGATGTTTGCTGCTTTTGCGTTTGGCTATTGGGAGATTTACAGCACAAAGATATCTAGTTGATTTGAAGCAGTTCCGAGAAAGTCTAAGCTAATCCCCACTTTTCCCTCCTGGCACTTTCCATGTGGGAGATATAGCACGATGTATATTGGTTTTGAGGACAACTCAATGGGCAGTGTATGGAGAAAAGCTCCTGGCTCCCTGAACGCCGTTCCTGGAGACCCTGCGATCAATGTGGGAGATATGTCAAGATGTGTGTTGGTTTTGAGGACGGCTCTCTGGAGAGTCTTAGCAAAGAGGTCACACGGAGAATCAGAGCAATTCTCAGAGACACTGAGAACAAGATCGACAATTCCCTCCTGGCACTTTCCCTGTAGGAGATACCGCAAGACGTTTCTGTATATTGGGCACAGCGCTCTGCAGGCTGTTAGCAGACACTTTCCCGGGACAGTGAAACCCTATGTCAGAGACACTGAGAAGAAGCCCCAATGTTGCCTGCAGGCACTTTCAGTGTGGGTGCCTTCTCCACGTGGTTCCTGGTTTCACTGCAGCTCTGAAGAGAATGTTAGCAAAGAGGTAACCGGGACAGTGAAAACAGTACTCAAAGACAGGGAGAGCAAGCTCTATATTACTCTCTTGGCACTTTCAATGTGGGACATACAGCGAGATGTTTGCTGCTTTTGCGTTTGGCTATTGGGAGATTTACAGCACAAAGATATCTAGTTGATTTGAAGCAGTTCCGAGAAAGTCTAAGCTAATCCCCACTTTTCCCTCCTGGCACTTTCCATGTGGGAGATATAGCACGATGTATATTGGTTTTGAGGACAACTCAAGGGACAGTGTAGGGAGAAAAGCTCCTGGCTCACTGAACGCCGTTCCTGGAGACCCTGCGATCAATGTGGGAGATATGTCAAGATGTGTGTTGGTTTTGAGGACGGCTCTCTGGAGAGTCTTAGCAAAGAGGTCACACGGAGAATCAGAGCAATTCTCAGAGACACTGAGAACAAGATCGACAATTCCCTCCTGGCACTTTCCCTGTAGGAGATACCGCAAGACGTTTCTGTATATTGGGCACAGCGCTCTGCAGGGTGTTAGCAGAGACTTTCCCGGGACAGTGAAACCCTATGTCAGATACACTGAGAAGAAACCCCAATGTTCCCTCCAGGCATTTTCAGTGTGGGTGCCTTCTCCACGTGGTTCCTGGCTTCACTGCAGCTCTGAAGAGAATGTTAGCAAAGAGGTAAGCGGGACAGTGAAAACAGTACTCAAAGACAGGGAGAGCAAGCTCTATATTACTCTCTTGGCACTTTCAATGTGGGACATACAGCGAGATGTTTGCTGCTTTTGCGTTTGGCTATTGGGAGATTTACAGCACAAAGATATCTAGTTGATTTGAAGCAGTTCCGAGAAAGTCTAAGCTAATCCCCACTTTTCCCTCCTGGCATTTTCCATGTGGGAGATATAGCACGATGTATATTGGTTTTGAGGACAACTCAATGGACAGTGTAGGGAGAAAAGTTCCTGGCTCGCTGAATGCCGTTCCTGGAGACACTGCGATCAATGTGGGAGATATGTCAAGATGTGTGTTGGTTTTGAGGACGGCTCTCTGGAGAGTCTTAGCAAAGAGGTCACACGGAGAATCAGAGCAATTCTCAGAGACACTGAGAACAAGATCGACAATTCCCTCCTGGCACTTTCCCTGTAGGAGATACCGCAAGACGTTTCTGTATATTGGGCACAGCGCTCTGCAGGCTGTTAGCAGAGACTTTCCCGGGACAGTGAAACCCTATGTCAGAGACACTGAGAAGAAGCCCCAATGTTGCCTGCAGGCACTTTCAGTGTGGGTGCCTTCTCCACGTGGTTCCTGGTTTCACTGCAGCTCTGAAGAGAATGTTAGCAAAGAGGTAACCGGGACAGTGAAAACAGTACTCAAAGACAGGGAGAGCAAGCTCTATATTACTCTCTTGGCACTTTCAATGTGGGACATACAGCGAGATGTTTGCTGCTTTTGCGTTTGGCTATTGGGAGATTTACAGCACAAAGATATCTAGTTGATTTGAAGCAGTTCCGAGAAAGTCTAAGCTAATCCCCACTTTTCCCTCCTGGCACTTTCCATGTGGGAGATATAGCACGATGTATATTGGTTTTGAGGACAACTCAATGGGCAGTGTATGGAGAAAAGCTCCTGGCTCACTGAACGCCGTTCCTGGAGACCCTGCGATCAATGTGGGAGATATGTCAAGATGTGTGTTGGTTTTGAGGACGGCTCTCTGGAGAGTCTTAGCAAAGAGGTCACACGGAGAATCAGAGCAATTCTCAGAGACACTGAGAACAAGATCGACAATTCCCTCCTGGCACTTTCCCTGTAGGAGATACCGCAAGACGTTTCTGTATATTGGGCACAGCGCTCTGCAGGCTGTTAGCAGACACTTTCCCGGGACAGTGAAACCCTATGTCAGAGACACTGAGAAGAAGCCCCAATGTTGCCTGCAGGCACTTTCAGTGTGGGTGCCTTCTCCACGTGGTTCCTGGTTTCACTGCAGCTCTGAAGAGAATGTTAGCAAAGAGGTAACCGGGACAGTGAAAACAGTACTCAAAGACAGGGAGAGCAAGCTCTATATTACTCTCTTGGCACTTTCAATGTGGGACATACAGCGAGATGTTTGCTGCTTTTGCGTTTGGCTATTGGGAGATTTACAGCACAAAGATATCTAGTTGATTTGAAGCAGTTCCGAGAAAGTCTAAGCTAATCCCCACTTTTCCCTCCTGGCACTTTCCATGTGGGAGATATAGCACGATGTATATTGGTTTTGAGGACAACTCAAGGGACAGTGTAGGGAGAAAAGCTCCTGGCTCACTGAACGCCGTTCCTGGAGACCCTGCGATCAATGTGGGAGATATGTCAAGATGTGTGTTGGTTTTGAGGACGGCTCTCTGGAGAGTCTTAGCAAAGAGGTCACACGGAGAATCAGAGCAATTCTCAGAGACACTGAGAACAAGATCGACAATTCCCTCCTGGCACTTTCCCTGTAGGAGATACCGCAAGACGTTTCTGTATATTGGGCACAGCGCTCTGCAGGCTGTTAGCAGACACTTTCCCGGGACAGTGAAACCCTATGTCAGAGACACTGAGAAGAAACCCCAATGTTCCCTCCAGGCATTTTCAGTGTGGGTGCCTTCTCCACGTGGTTCCTGGTTTCACTGCAGCTCTGAAGAGAATGTTAGCAAAGAGGTAAGCGGGACAGTGAAAACAGTACTCAAAGACAGGGAGAGCAAGCTCTATATTACTCTCTTGGCACTTTCAATGTGGGACATACAGCGAGATGTTTGCTGCTTTTGCGTTTGGCTATTGGGAGATTTACAGCACAAAGATATCTAGTTGATTTGAAGCAGTTCCGAGAAAGTCTAAGCTAATCCCCACTTTTCCCTCCTGGCATTTTCCATGTGGGAGATATAGCACGATGTATATTGGTTTTGAGGACAACTCAATGGACAGTGTAGGGAGAAAAGTTCCTGGCTCGCTGAATGCCGTTCCTGGAGACACTGCGATCAATGTGGGAGATATGTCAAGATGTGTGTTGGTTTTGAGGACGGCTCTCTGGAGAGTCTTAGCAAAGAGGTCACACGGAGAATCAGAGCAATTCTCAGAGACACTGAGAACAAGATCGACAATTCCCTCCTGGCACTTTCCCTGTAGGAGATACCGCAAGACGTTTCTGTATATTGGGCACAGCGCTCTGCAGGCTGTTAGCAGAGACTTTCCCGGGACAGTGAAACCCTATGTCAGAGACACTGAGAAGAAGCCCCAATGTTGCCTGCAGGCACTTTCAGTGTGGGTGCCTTCTCCACGTGGTTCCTGGTTTCACTGCAGCTCTGAAGAGAATGTTAGCAAAGAGGTAACCGGGACAGTGAAAACAGTACTCAAAGACAGGGAGAGCAAGCTCTATATTACTCTCTTGGCACTTTCAATGTGGGACATACAGCGAGATGTTTGCTGCTTTTGCGTTTGGCTATTGGGAGATTTACAGCACAAAGATATCTAGTTGATTTGAAGCAGTTCCGAGAAAGTCTAAGCTAATCCCCACTTTTCCCTCCTGGCACTTTCCATGTGGGAGATATAGCACGATGTATATTGGTTTTGAGGACAACTCAAGGGACAGTGTAGGGAGAAAAGCTCCTGGCTCACTGAACGCCGTTCCTGGAGACCCTGCGATCAATGTGGGAGATATGTCAAGATGTGTGTTGGTTTTGAGGACGGCTCTCTGGAGAGTCTTAGCAAAGAGGTCACACGGAGAATCAGAGCAATTCTCAGAGACACTGAGAACAAGATCGACAATTCCCTCCTGGCACTTTCCCTGTAGGAGATACCGCAAGACGTTTCTGTATATTGGGCACAGCGCTCTGCAGGGTGTTAGCAGAGACTTTCCCGGGACAGTGAAACCCTATGTCAGAGACACTGAGAAGAAGGCCCAATGTTGCCTGCAGGCACTTTCAGTGTGGGTGCCTTCTCCACGTGGTTCCTGGTTTCACTGCAGCTCTGAAGAGAATGTTAGCAAAGAGGTAACCGGGACAGTGAAAACAGTACTCAAAGACAGGGAGAGCAAGCTCTATATTACTCTCTTGGCACTTTCAATGTGGGACATACAGCGAGATGTTTGCTGCTTTTGCGTTTGGCTATTGGGAGATTTACAGCACAAAGATATCTAGTTGATTTGAAGCAGTTCCGAGAAAGTCTAAGCTAATCCCCACTTTTCCCTCCTGGCACTTTCCATGTGGGAGATATAGCACGATGTATATTGGTTTTGAGGACAACTCAATGGGCAGTGTATGGAGAAAAGCTCCTGGCTCCCTGAACGCCGTTCCTGGAGACCCTGCGATCAATGTGGGAGATATGTCAAGATGTGTGTTGGTTTTGAGGACGGCTCTCTGGAGAGTCTTAGCAAAGAGGTCACACGGAGAATCAGAGCAATTCTCAGAGACACTGAGAACAAGATCGACAATTCCCTCCTGGCACTTTCCCTGTAGGAGATACCGCAAGACGTTTCTGTATATTGGGCACAGCGCTCTGCAGGGTGTTAGCAGAGACTTTCCCGGGACAGTGAAACCCTATGTCAGAGACACTGAGAAGAAGCCCCAATGTTGCCTGCAGGCACTTTCAGTGTGGGTGCCTTCTCCACGTGGTTCCTGGTTTCACTGCAGCTCTGAAGAGAATGTTAGCAAAGAGGTAACCGGGACAGTGAAAACAGTACTCAAAGACAGGGAGAGCAAGCTCTATATTACTCTCTTGGCACTTTCAATGTGGGACATACAGCGAGATGTTTGCTGCTTTTGCGTTTGGCTATTGGGAGATTTACAGCACAAAGATATCTAGTTGATTTGAAGCAGTTCCGAGAAAGTCTAAGCTAATCCCCACTTTTCCCTCCTGGCACTTTCCATGTGGGAGATATAGCACGATGTATATTGGTTTTGAGGACAACTCAATGGGCAGTGTATGGAGAAAAGCTCCTGGCTCCCTGAACGCCGTTCCTGGAGACCCTGCGATCAATGTGGGAGATATGTCAAGATGTGTGTTGGTTTTGAGGACGGCTCTCTGGAGAGTCTTAGCAAAGAGGTCACACGGAGAATCAGAGCAATTCTCAGAGACACTGAGAACAAGATCGACAATTCCCTCCTGGCACTTTCCCTGTAGGAGATACCGCAAGACGTTTCTGTATATTGGGCACAGCGCTCTGCAGGCTGTTAGCAGAGACTTTCCCGGGACAGTGAAACCCTATGTCAGAGACACTGAGAAGAAGCCCCAATGTTGCCTGCAGGCACTTTCAGTGTGGGTGCCTTCTCCACGTGGTTCCTGGTTTCACTGCAGCTCTGAAGAGAATGTTAGCAAAGAGGTAACCGGGACAGTGAAAACAGTACTCAAAGACAGGGAGAGCAAGCTCTATATTACTCTCTTGGCACTTTCAATGTGGGACATACAGCGAGATGTTTGCTGCTTTTGCGTTTGGCTATTGGGAGATTTACAGCACAAAGATATCTAGTTGATTTGAAGCAGTTCCGAGAAAGTCTAAGCTAATCCCCACTTTTCCCTCCTGGCATTTTCCATGTGGGAGATATAGCACGATGTATATTGGTTTTGAGGACAACTCAATGGACAGTGTAGGGAGAAAAGTTCCTGGCTCGCTGAATGCCGTTCCTGGAGACACTGCGATCAATGTGGGAGATATGTCAAGATGTGTGTTGGTTTTGAGGACGGCTCTCTGGAGAGTCTTAGCAAAGAGGTCACACGGAGAATCAGAGCAATTCTCAGAGACACTGAGAACAAGATCGACAATTCCCTCCTGGCACTTTCCCTGTAGGAGATACCGCAAGACGTTTCTGTATATTGGGCACAGCGCTCTGCAGGCTGTTAGCAGAGACTTTCCCGGGACAGTGAAACCCTATGTCAGAGACACTGAGAAGAAGCCCCAATGTTGCCTGCAGGCACTTTCAGTGTGGGTGCCTTCTCCACGTGGTTCCTGGTTTCACTGCAGCTCTGAAGAGAATGTTAGCAAAGAGGTAACCGGGACAGTGAAAACAGTACTCAAAGACAGGGAGAGCAAGCTCTATATTACTCTCTTGGCACTTTCAATGTGGGACATACAGCGAGATGTTTGCTGCTTTTGCGTTTGGCTATTGGGAGATTTACAGCACAAAGATATCTAGTTGATTTGAAGCAGTTCCGAGAAAGTCTAAGCTAATCCCCACTTTTCCCTCCTGGCACTTTCCATGTGGGAGATATAGCACGATGTATATTGGTTTTGAGGACAACTCAAGGGACAGTGTAGGGAGAAAAGCTCCTGGCTCACTGAACGCCGTTCCTGGAGACCCTGCGATCAATGTGGGAGATATGTCAAGATGTGTGTTGGTTTTGAGGACGGCTCTCTGGAGAGTCTTAGCAAAGAGGTCACACGGAGAATCAGAGCAATTCTCAGAGACACTGAGAACAAGATCGACAATTCCCTCCTGGCACTTTCCCTGTAGGAGATACCGCAAGACGTTTCTGTATATTGGGCACAGCGCTCTGCAGGGTGTTAGCAGAGACTTTCCCGGGACAGTGAAACCCTATGTCAGAGACACTGAGAAGAAGGCCCAATGTTGCCTGCAGGCACTTTCAGTGTGGGTGCCTTCTCCACGTGGTTCCTGGTTTCACTGCAGCTCTGAAGAGAATGTTAGCAAAGAGGTAACCGGGACAGTGAAAACAGTACTCAAAGACAGGGAGAGCAAGCTCTATATTACTCTCTTGGCACTTTCAATGTGGGACATACAGCGAGATGTTTGCTGCTTTTGCGTTTGGCTATTGGGAGATTTACAGCACAAAGATATCTAGTTGATTTGAAGCAGTTCCGAGAAAGTCTAAGCTAATCCCCACTTTTCCCTCCTGGCACTTTCCATGTGGGAGATATAGCACGATGTATATTGGTTTTGAGGACAACTCAATGGGCAGTGTATGGAGAAAAGCTCCTGGCTCCCTGAACGCCGTTCCTGGAGACCCTGCGATCAATGTGGGAGATATGTCAAGATGTGTGTTGGTTTTGAGGACGGCTCTCTGGAGAGTCTTAGCAAAGAGGTCACACGGAGAATCAGAGCAATTCTCAGAGACACTGAGAACAAGATCGACAATTCCCTCCTGGCACTTTCCCTGTAGGAGATACCGCAAGACGTTTCTGTATATTGGGCACAGCGCTCTGCAGGCTGTTAGCAGAGACTTTCCCGGGACAGTGAAACCCTATGTCAGAGACACTGAGAAGAAGCCCCAATGTTGCCTGCAGGCACTTTCAGTGTGGGTGCCTTCTCCACGTGGTTCCTGGTTTCACTGCAGCTCTGAAGAGAATGTTAGCAAAGAGGTAACCGGGACAGTGAAAACAGTACTCAAAGACAGGGAGAGCAAGCTCTATATTACTCTCTTGGCACTTTCAATGTGGGACATACAGCGAGATGTTTGCTGCTTTTGCGTTTGGCTATTGGGAGATTTACAGCACAAAGATATCTAGTTGATTTGAAGCAGTTCCGAGAAAGTCTAAGCTAATCCCCACTTTTCCCTCCTGGCACTTTCCATGTGGGAGATATAGCACGATGTATATTGGTTTTGAGGACAACTCAATGGGCAGTGTATGGAGAAAAGCTCCTGGCTCCCTGAACGCCGTTCCTGGAGACCCTGCGATCAATGTGGGAGATATGTCAAGATGTGTGTTGGTTTTGAGGACGGCTCTCTGGAGAGTCTTAGCAAAGAGGTCACACGGAGAATCAGAGCAATTCTCAGAGACACTGAGAACAAGATCGACAATTCCCTCCTGGCACTTTCCCTGTAGGAGATACCGCAAGACGTTTCTGTATATTGGGCACAGCGCTCTGCAGGCTGTTAGCAGAGACTTTCCCGGGACAGTGAAACCCTATGTCAGAGACACTGAGAAGAAGCCCCAATGTTGCCTGCAGGCACTTTCAGTGTGGGTGCCTTCTCCACGTGGTTCCTGGTTTCACTGCAGCTCTGAAGAGAATGTTAGCAAAGAGGTAACCGGGACAGTGAAAACAGTACTCAAAGACAGGGAGAGCAAGCTCTATATTACTCTCTTGGCACTTTCAATGTGGGACATACAGCGAGATGTTTGCTGCTTTTGCGTTTGGCTATTGGGAGATTTACAGCACAAAGATATCTAGTTGATTTGAAGCAGTTCCGAGAAAGTCTAAGCTAATCCCCACTTTTCCCTCCTGGCATTTTCCATGTGGGAGATATAGCACGATGTATATTGGTTTTGAGGACAACTCAATGGACAGTGTAGGGAGAAAAGTTCCTGGCTCGCTGAATGCGGTTCCTGGAGACACTGCGATCAATGTGGGAGATATGTCAAGATGTGTGTTGGTTTTGAGGACGGCTCTCTGGAGAGTCTTAGCAAAGAGGTCACACGGAGAATCAGAGCAATTCTCAGAGACACTGAGAACAAGATCGACAATTCCCTCCTGGCACTTTCCCTGTAGGAGATACCGCAAGACGTTTCTGTATATTGGGCACAGCGCTCTGCAGGGTGTTAGCAGAGACTTTCCCGGGACAGTGAAACCCTATGTCAGAGACACTGAGAAGAAGCCCCAATGTTGCCTGCAGGCACTTTCAGTGTGGGTGCCTTCTCCACGTGGTTCCTGGTTTCACTGCAGCTCTGAAGAGAATGTTAGCAAAGAGGTAACCGGGACAGTGAAAACAGTACTCAAAGACAGGGAGAGCAAGCTCTATATTACTCTCTTGGCACTTTCAATGTGGGACATAGAGCGAGATGTTCGCTGCTTTTGCGTTTGGCTATTGGGAGATTTACAGCACAAAGATATCTAGTTGATTTGAAGCAGTTCCGAGAAAGTCTAAGCTAATCCCCACTTTTCCCTCCTGGCACTTTCCATGTGGGAGATATAGCACGATGTATATTGGTTTTGAGGACAACTCAATGGACAGTGTAGGGAGAAAAGCTCCTGGCTCACTGAACGCCGTTCCTGGAGACCCTGCGATCAATGTGGGAGATATGTCAAGATGTGTGTTGGTTTTGAGGACGGCTCTCTGGAGAGTCTTAGCAAAGAGGTCACACGGAGAATCAGAGCAATTCTCAGAGACACTGAGAACAAGATCGACAATTCCCTCCTGGCACTTTCCCTGTAGGAGATATCGCAAGACGTTTCTGTATATTGGGCACAGCGCTCTGCAGGGTGTTAGCAGAGACTTTCCCGGGACAGTGAAACCCTATGTCAGAGACACTGAGAAGAAGCCCCAATGTTGCCTGCAGGCACTTTCAGTGTGGGTGCCTTCTCCACGTGGTTCCTGGATTCACTGCAGCTCTGAAGAGAATGTTAGCAAAGAGGTAACCGGGACAGTGAAAACAGTACTCAAAGACAGGGAGAGCAAGCTCTATATTACTCTCTTGGCACTTTCAATGTGGGACATACAGCGAGATGTTTGCTGCTTTTGCGTTTGGCTATTGGGAGATTTACAGCACAAAGATATCTAGTTGATTTGAAGCAGTTCCGAGAAAGTCTAAGCTAATCCCCACTTTTCCCTCCTGGCACTTTCCATGTGGGAGATATAGCACGATGTATATTGGTTTTGAGGACAACTCAATGGGCAGTGTATGGAGAAAAGCTCCTGGCTCACTGAACGCCGTTCCTGGAGACACTGCGATCAATGTGGGAGATATGTCAAGATGTGTGTTGGTTTTGAGGACGGCTCTCTGGAGAGTCTTAGCAAAGAGGTCACACGGAGAATCAGAGCAATTCTCAGAGACACTGAGAACAAGATCGACAATTCCCTCCTGGCACTTTCCCTGTAGGAGATACCGCAAGACGTTTCTGTATATTGGGCACAGCGCTCTGCAGGCTGTTAGCAGACACTTTCCCGGGACAGTGAAACCCTATGTCAGAGACACTGAGAAGAAGCCCCAATGTTGCCTGCAGGCACTTTCAGTGTGGGTGCCTTCTCCACGTGGTTCCTGGTTTCACTGCAGCTCTGAAGAGAATGTTAGCAAAGAGGTAACCGGGACAGTGAAAACAGTACTCAAAGACAGGGAGAGCAAGCTCTATATTACTCTCTTGGCACTTTCAATGTGGGACATACAGCGAGATGTTTGCTGCTTTTGCGTTTGGCTATTGGGAGATTTACAGCACAAAGATATCTAGTTGATTTGAAGCAGTTCCGAGAAAGTCTAAGCTAATCCCCACTTTTCCCTCCTGGCACTTTCCATGTGGGAGATATAGCACGATGTATATTGGTTTTGAGGACAACTCAAGGGACAGTGTAGGGAGAAAAGCTCCTGGCTCACTGAACGCCGTTCCTGGAGACCCTGCGATCAATGTGGGAGATATGTCAAGATGTGTGTTGGTTTTGAGGACGGCTCTCTGGAGAGTCTTAGCAAAGAGGTCACACGGAGAATCAGAGCAATTCTCAGAGACACTGAGAACAAGATCGACAATTCCCTCCTGGCACTTTCCCTGTAGGAGATACCGCAAGACGTTTCTGTATATTGGGCACAGCGCTCTGCAGGCTGTTAGCAGAGACTTTCCCGGGACAGTGAAACCCTATGTCAGAGACACTGAGAAGAAGCCCCAATGTTGCCTGCAGGCACTTTCAGTGTGGGTGCCTTCTCCACGTGGTTCCTGGTTTCACTGCAGCTCTGAAGAGAATGTTAGCAAAGAGGTAACCGGGACAGTGAAAACAGTACTCAAAGACAGGGAGAGCAAGCTCTATATTACTCTCTTGGCACTTTCAATGTGGGACATACAGCGAGATGTTTGCTGCTTTTGCGTTTGGGTATTGGGAGATTTACAGCACAAAGATATCTAGTTGATTTGAAGCAGTTCCGAGAAAGTCTAAGCTAATCCCCACTTTTCCCTCCTGGCACTTTCCATGTGGGAGATATAGCACGATGTATATTGGTTTTGAGGACAACTCAAGGGACAGTGTAGGGAGAAAAGCTCCTGGCTCACTGAACGCCGTTCCTGGAGACCCTGCGATCAATGTGGGAGATATGTCAAGATGTGTGTTGGTTTTGAGGACGGCTCTCTGGAGAGTCTTAGCAAAGAGGTCACACGGAGAATCAGAGCAATTCTCAGAGACACTGAGAACAAGATCGACAATTCCCTCCTGGCACTTTCCCTGTAGGAGATACCGCAAGACGTTTCTGTATATTGGGCACAGCGCTCTGCAGGGTGTTAGCAGAGACTTTCCCAGGACAGTGAAACCCTATGTCAGAGACACTGAGAAGAAGGCCCAATGTTCCCTGCAGGCACTTTCAGTGTGGGTGCCTTCTCCACGTGGTTCCTGGTTTCACTGCAGCTCTGAAGAGAATGTTAGCAAAGAGGTAACCGGGACAGTGAAAACAGTACTCAAAGACAGGGAGAGCAAGCTCTATATTACTCTCTTGGCACTTTCAATGTGGGACATACAGCGAGATGTTTGCTGCTTTTGCGTTTGGCTATTGGGAGATTTACAGCACAAAGATATCTAGTTGATTTGAAGCAGTTCCGAGAAAGTCTAAGCTAATCCCCACTTTTCCCTCCTGGCACTTTCCATGTGGGAGATATAGCACGATGTATATTGGTTTTGAGGACAACTCAATGGGCAGTGTATGGAGAAAAGCTCCTGGCTCCCTGAACGCCGTTCCTGGAGACCCTGCGATCAATGTGGGAGATATGTCAAGATGTGTGTTGGTTTTGAGGACGGCTCTCTGGAGAGTCTTAGCAAAGAGGTCACACGGAGAATCAGAGCAATTCTCAGAGACACTGAGAACAAGATCGACAATTCCCTCCTGGCACTTTCCCTGTAGGAGATACCGCAAGACGTTTCTGTATATTGGGCACAGCGCTCTGCAGTCTGTTAGCAGAGACTTTCCCGGGACAGTGAAACCCTATGTCAGAGACACTGAGAAGAAGCCCCAATGTTGCCTGCAGGCACTTTCAGTGTGGGTGCCTTCTCCACGTGGTTCCTGGTTTCACTGCAGCTCTGAAGAGAATGTTAGCAAAGAGGTAACCGGGACAGTGAAAACAGTACTCAAAGACAGGGAGAGCAAGCTCTATATTACTCTCTTGGCACTTTTAATGTGGGACATACAGCGAGATGTTTGCTGCTTTTGCGTTTGGCTATTGGGAGATTTACAGCACAAAGATATCTAGTTGATTTGAAGCAGTTCCGAGAAAGTCTAAGCTAATCCCCACTTTTCCCTCCTGGCACTTTCCATGTGGGAGATATAGCACGATGTATATTGGTTTTGAGGACAACTCAATGGGCAGTGTATGGAGAAAAGCTCCTGGCTCCCTGAACGCCGTTCCTGGAGACCCTGCGATCAATGTGGGAGATATGTCAAGATGTGTGTTGGTTTTGAGGACGGCTCTCTGGAGAGTCTTAGCAAAGAGGTCACACGGAGAATCAGAGCAATTCTCAGAGACACTGAGAACAAGATCGACAATTCCCTCCTGGCACTTTCCCTGTAGGAGATACCGCAAGACGTTTCTGTATATTGGGCACAGCGCTCTGCAGGGTGTTAGCAGAGACTTTCCCAGGACAGTGAAACCCTATGTCAGAGACACTGAGAAGAAGGCCCAATGTTCCCTGCAGGCACTTTCAGTGTGGGTGCCTTCTCCACGTGGTTCCTGGTTTCACTGCAGCTCTGAAGAGAATGTTAGCAAAGAGGTAACCGGGACAGTGAAAACAGTACTCAAAGACAGGGAGAGCAAGCTCTATATTACTCTCTTGGCACTTTCAATGTGGGACATACAGCGAGATGTTTGCTGCTTTTGCGTTTGGCTATTGGGAGATTTACAGCACAAAGATATCTAGTTGATTTGAAGCAGTTCCGAGAAAGTCTAAGCTAATCCCCACTTTTCCCTCCTGGCACTTTCCATGTGGGAGATATAGCACGATGTATATTGGTTTTGAGGACAACTCAATGGGCAGTGTATGGAGAAAAGCTCCTGGCTCCCTGAACGCCGTTCCTGGAGACCCTGCGATCAATGTGGGAGATATGTCAAGATGTGTGTTGGTTTTGAGGACGGCTCTCTGGAGAGTCTTAGCAAAGAGGTCACACGGAGAATCAGAGCAATTCTCAGAGACACTGAGAACAAGATCGACAATTCCCTCCTGGCACTTTCCCTGTAGGAGATACCGCAAGACGTTTCTGTATATTGGGCACAGCGCTCTGCAGGCTGTTAGCAGAGACTTTCCCGGGACAGTGAAACCCTATGTCAGAGACACTGAGAAGAAGCCCCAATGTTGCCTGCAGGCACTTTCAGTGTGGGTGCCTTCTCCACGTGGTTCCTGGTTTCACTGCAGCTCTGAAGAGAATGTTAGCAAAGAGGTAACCGGGACAGTGAAAACAGTACTCAAAGACAGGGAGAGCAAGCTCTATATTACTCTCTTGGCACTTTTAATGTGGGACATACAGCGAGATGTTTGCTGCTTTTGCGTTTGGCTATTGGGAGATTTACAGCACAAAGATATCTAGTTGATTTGAAGCAGTTCCGAGAAAGTCTAAGCTAATCCCCACTTTTCCCTCCTGGCACTTTCCATGTGGGAGATATAGCACGATGTATATTGGTTTTGAGGACAACTCAATGGGCAGTGTATGGAGAAAAGCTCCTGGCTCCCTGAACGCCGTTCCTGGAGACCCTGCGATCAATGTGGGAGATATGTCAAGATGTGTGTTGGTTTTGAGGACGGCTCTCTGGAGAGTCTTAGCAAAGAGGTCACACGGAGAATCAGAGCAATTCTCAGAGACACTGAGAACAAGATCGACAGTTCCCTCCTGGCACTTTCCCTGTAGGAGATACCGCAAGACGTTTCTGTATATTGGGCACAGCGCTCTGCAGGCTGTTAGCAGAGACTTTCCCGGGACAGTGAAACCCTATGTCAGAGACACTGAGAAGAAGCCCCAATGTTGCCTGCAGGCATTTTCAGTGTGGGTGCCTTCTCCACGTGGTTCCTGGATTCACTGCAGCTCTGAAGAGAATGTTAGCAAAGAGGTAACCAGGACAGTGAAAACAGTACTCAAAGACAGGGAGAGTAAGCTCTATATTACTCTCTTGGCACTTTCAATGTGGGACATACAGCGAGATGTTTGCTGCTTTTACGTTTGGCTATTTGGAGATTTACAGCACAAAGATATCTAGTTGATTTGAAGCAGTTCCGAGAAAGTCTAAGCTAATCCCCACTTTTCCCTCCTGGCATTTTCCATGTGGGAGATATAGCACGATGTATATTGGTTTTGAGGACAACTCAAGGGACAGTGTAGGGAGAAAAGCTCCTGGCTCACTGAACGCCGTTCCTGGAGACCCTGCGATCAATGTGGGAGATATGTCAAGATGTGTGTTGGTTTTGAGGACGGCTCTCTGGAGAGTCTTAGCAAAGAGGTCACACGGAGAATCAGAGCAATTCTCAGAGACACTGAGAACAAGATCGACAATTCCCTCCTGGCACTTTCCCTGTAGGAGATATCGCAAGACGTTTCTGTATATTGGGCACAGCGCTCTGCAGGGTGTTAGCAGAGACTTTCCCGGGACAGTGAAACCCTATGTCAGAGACACTGAGAAGAAGCCCCAATGTTGCCTGCAGGCACTTTCAGTGTGGGTGCCTTCTCCACGTGGTTCCTGGATTCACTGCAGCTCTGAAGAGAATGTTAGCAAAGAGGTAACCGGGACAGTGAAAACAGTACTCAAAGACAGGGAGAGCAAGCTCTATATTACTCTCTTGGCACTTTCAATGTGGGACATACAGCGAGATGTTTGCTGCTTTTGCGTTTGGCTATTGGGAGATTTACAGCACAAAGATATCTAGTTGATTTGAAGCAGTTCCGAGAAAGTCTAAGCTAATCCCCACTTTTCCCTCCTGGCACTTTCCATGTGGGAGATATAGCACGATGTATATTGGTTTTGAGGACAACTCAATGGGCAGTGTATGGAGAAAAGCTCCTGGCTCACTGAACGCCGTTCCTGGAGACACTGCGATCAATGTGGGAGATATGTCAAGATGTGTGTTGGTTTTGAGGACGGCTCTCTGGAGAGTCTTAGCAAAGAGGTCACACGGAGAATCAGAGCAATTCTCAGAGACACTGAGAACAAGATCGACAATTCCCTCCTGGCACTTTCCCTGTAGGAGATACCGCAAGACGTTTCTGTATATTGGGCACAGCGCTCTGCAGGCTGTTAGCAGACACTTTCCCGGGACAGTGAAACCCTATGTCAGAGACACTGAGAAGAAGCCCCAATGTTGCCTGCAGGCACTTTCAGTGTGGGTGCCTTCTCCACGTGGTTCCTGGTTTCACTGCAGCTCTGAAGAGAATGTTAGCAAAGAGGTAACCGGGACAGTGAAAACAGTACTCAAAGACAGGGAGAGCAAGCTCTATATTACTCTCTTGGCACTTTCAATGTGGGACATACAGCGAGATGTTTGCTGCTTTTGCGTTTGGCTATTGGGAGATTTACAGCACAAAGATATCTAGTTGATTTGAAGCAGTTCCGAGAAAGTCTAAGCTAATCCCCACTTTTCCCTCCTGGCACTTTCCATGTGGGAGATATAGCACGATGTATATTGGTTTTGAGGACAACTCAAGGGACAGTGTAGGGAGAAAAGCTCCTGGCTCACTGAACGCCGTTCCTGGAGACCCTGCGATCAATGTGGGAGATATGTCAAGATGTGTGTTGGTTTTGAGGACGGCTCTCTGGAGAGTCTTAGCAAAGAGGTCACACGGAGAATCAGAGCAATTCTCAGAGACACTGAGAACAAGATCGACAATTCCCTCCTGGCACTTTCCCTGTAGGAGATACCGCAAGACGTTTCTGTATATTGGGCACAGCGCTCTGCAGGCTGTTAGCAGAGACTTTCCCGGGACAGTGAAACCCTATGTCAGAGACACTGAGAAGAAGCCCCAATGTTGCCTGCAGGCACTTTCAGTGTGGGTGCCTTCTCCACGTGGTTCCTGGTTTCACTGCAGCTCTGAAGAGAATGTTAGCAAAGAGGTAACCGGGACAGTGAAAACAGTACTCAAAGACAGGGAGAGCAAGCTCTATATTACTCTCTTGGCACTTTCAATGTGGGACATACAGCGAGATGTTTGCTGCTTTTGCGTTTGGGTATTGGGAGATTTACAGCACAAAGATATCTAGTTGATTTGAAGCAGTTCCGAGAAAGTCTAAGCTAATCCCCACTTTTCCCTCCTGGCACTTTCCATGTGGGAGATATAGCACGATGTATATTGGTTTTGAGGACAACTCAAGGGACAGTGTAGGGAGAAAAGCTCCTGGCTCACTGAACGCCGTTCCTGGAGACCCTGCGATCAATGTGGGAGATATGTCAAGATGTGTGTTGGTTTTGAGGACGGCTCTCTGGAGAGTCTTAGCAAAGAGGTCACACGGAGAATCAGAGCAATTCTCAGAGACACTGAGAACAAGATCGACAATTCCCTCCTGGCACTTTCCCTGTAGGAGATACCGCAAGACGTTTCTGTATATTGGGCACAGCGCTCTGCAGGGTGTTAGCAGAGACTTTCCCAGGACAGTGAAACCCTATGTCAGAGACACTGAGAAGAAGGCCCAATGTTCCCTGCAGGCACTTTCAGTGTGGGTGCCTTCTCCACGTGGTTCCTGGTTTCACTGCAGCTCTGAAGAGAATGTTAGCAAAGAGGTAACCGGGACAGTGAAAACAGTACTCAAAGACAGGGAGAGCAAGCTCTATATTACTCTCTTGGCACTTTCAATGTGGGACATACAGCGAGATGTTTGCTGCTTTTGCGTTTGGCTATTGGGAGATTTACAGCACAAAGATATCTAGTTGATTTGAAGCAGTTCCGAGAAAGTCTAAGCTAATCCCCACTTTTCCCTCCTGGCACTTTCCATGTGGGAGATATAGCACGATGTATATTGGTTTTGAGGACAACTCAATGGGCAGTGTATGGAGAAAAGCTCCTGGCTCCCTGAACGCCGTTCCTGGAGACCCTGCGATCAATGTGGGAGATATGTCAAGATGTGTGTTGGTTTTGAGGACGGCTCTCTGGAGAGTCTTAGCAAAGAGGTCACACGGAGAATCAGAGCAATTCTCAGAGACACTGAGAACAAGATCGACAATTCCCTCCTGGCACTTTCCCTGTAGGAGATACCGCAAGACGTTTCTGTATATTGGGCACAGCGCTCTGCAGTCTGTTAGCAGAGACTTTCCCGGGACAGTGAAACCCTATGTCAGAGACACTGAGAAGAAGCCCCAATGTTGCCTGCAGGCACTTTCAGTGTGGGTGCCTTCTCCACGTGGTTCCTGGTTTCACTGCAGCTCTGAAGAGAATGTTAGCAAAGAGGTAACCGGGACAGTGAAAACAGTACTCAAAGACAGGGAGAGCAAGCTCTATATTACTCTCTTGGCACTTTTAATGTGGGACATACAGCGAGATGTTTGCTGCTTTTGCGTTTGGCTATTGGGAGATTTACAGCACAAAGATATCTAGTTGATTTGAAGCAGTTCCGAGAAAGTCTAAGCTAATCCCCACTTTTCCCTCCTGGCACTTTCCATGTGGGAGATATAGCACGATGTATATTGGTTTTGAGGACAACTCAATGGGCAGTGTATGGAGAAAAGCTCCTGGCTCCCTGAACGCCGTTCCTGGAGACCCTGCGATCAATGTGGGAGATATGTCAAGATGTGTGTTGGTTTTGAGGACGGCTCTCTGGAGAGTCTTAGCAAAGAGGTCACACGGAGAATCAGAGCAATTCTCAGAGACACTGAGAACAAGATCGACAATTCCCTCCTGGCACTTTCCCTGTAGGAGATACCGCAAGACGTTTCTGTATATTGGGCACAGCGCTCTGCAGGGTGTTAGCAGAGACTTTCCCAGGACAGTGAAACCCTATGTCAGAGACACTGAGAAGAAGGCCCAATGTTCCCTGCAGGCACTTTCAGTGTGGGTGCCTTCTCCACGTGGTTCCTGGTTTCACTGCAGCTCTGAAGAGAATGTTAGCAAAGAGGTAACCGGGACAGTGAAAACAGTACTCAAAGACAGGGAGAGCAAGCTCTATATTACTCTCTTGGCACTTTCAATGTGGGACATACAGCGAGATGTTTGCTGCTTTTGCGTTTGGCTATTGGGAGATTTACAGCACAAAGATATCTAGTTGATTTGAAGCAGTTCCGAGAAAGTCTAAGCTAATCCCCACTTTTCCCTCCTGGCACTTTCCATGTGGGAGATATAGCACGATGTATATTGGTTTTGAGGACAACTCAATGGGCAGTGTATGGAGAAAAGCTCCTGGCTCCCTGAACGCCGTTCCTGGAGACCCTGCGATCAATGTGGGAGATATGTCAAGATGTGTGTTGGTTTTGAGGACGGCTCTCTGGAGAGTCTTAGCAAAGAGGTCACACGGAGAATCAGAGCAATTCTCAGAGACACTGAGAACAAGATCGACAATTCCCTCCTGGCACTTTCCCTGTAGGAGATACCGCAAGACGTTTCTGTATATTGGGCACAGCGCTCTGCAGGCTGTTAGCAGAGACTTTCCCGGGACAGTGAAACCCTATGTCAGAGACACTGAGAAGAAGCCCCAATGTTGCCTGCAGGCACTTTCAGTGTGGGTGCCTTCTCCACGTGGTTCCTGGTTTCACTGCAGCTCTGAAGAGAATGTTAGCAAAGAGGTAACCGGGACAGTGAAAACAGTACTCAAAGACAGGGAGAGCAAGCTCTATATTACTCTCTTGGCACTTTTAATGTGGGACATACAGCGAGATGTTTGCTGCTTTTGCGTTTGGCTATTGGGAGATTTACAGCACAAAGATATCTAGTTGATTTGAAGCAGTTCCGAGAAAGTCTAAGCTAATCCCCACTTTTCCCTCCTGGCACTTTCCATGTGGGAGATATAGCACGATGTATATTGGTTTTGAGGACAACTCAATGGGCAGTGTATGGAGAAAAGCTCCTGGCTCCCTGAACGCCGTTCCTGGAGACCCTGCGATCAATGTGGGAGATATGTCAAGATGTGTGTTGGTTTTGAGGACGGCTCTCTGGAGAGTCTTAGCAAAGAGGTCACACGGAGAATCAGAGCAATTCTCAGAGACACTGAGAACAAGATCGACAGTTCCCTCCTGGCACTTTCCCTGTAGGAGATACCGCAAGACGTTTCTGTATATTGGGCACAGCGCTCTGCAGGCTGTTAGCAGAGACTTTCCCGGGACAGTGAAACCCTATGTCAGAGACACTGAGAAGAAGCCCCAATGTTGCCTGCAGGCATTTTCAGTGTGGGTGCCTTCTCCACGTGGTTCCTGGATTCACTGCAGCTCTGAAGAGAATGTTAGCAAAGAGGTAACCAGGACAGTGAAAACAGTACTCAAAGACAGGGAGAGTAAGCTCTATATTACTCTCTTGGCACTTTCAATGTGGGACATACAGCGAGATGTTTGCTGCTTTTACGTTTGGCTATTTGGAGATTTACAGCACAAAGATATCTAGTTGATTTGAAGCAGTTCCGAGAAAGTCTAAGCTAATCCCCACTTTTCCCTCCTGGCATTTTCCATGTGGGAGATATAGCACGATGTATATTGGTTTTGAGGACAACTCAATGGACAGTGTAGGGAGAAAAGTTCCTGGCTCGCTGAATGCCGTTCCTGGAGACACTGCGATCAATGTGGGAGATATGTCAAGATGTGTGTTGGTTTTGAGGACGGCTCTCTGGAGAGTCTTAGCAAAGAGGTCACACGGAGAATCAGAGCAATTCTCAGAGACACTGAGAACAAGATCGACAATTCCCTCCTGGCACTTTCCCTGTAGGAGATACCGCAAGACGTTTCTGTATATTGGGCACAGCACTCTGCAGGCTGTTAGCAGAGACTTTCCCGGGACAGTGAAACCCTATGTCAGAGACACTGAGAAGAAGCCCCAATGTTGCCTGCAGGCATTTTCAGTGTGGGTGCCTTCTCCACGTGGTTCCTGGATTCACTGCAGCTCTGAAGAGAATGTTAGCAAAGAGGTAACCGGGACAGTGAAAACAGTACTCAAAGACAGGGAGAGCAAGCTCTATATTACTCTCTTGGCACTTTCAATGTGGGACATACAGCGAGATGTTTGCTGCTTTTGCGTTTGGGTATTGGGAGATTTACAGCACAAAGATATCTAGTTGATTTGAAGCAGTTCCGAGAAAGTCTAAGCTAATCCCCACTTTTCCCTCCTGGCACTTTCCATGTGGGAGATATAGCACGATGTATATTGGTTTTGAGGACAACTCAAGGGACAGTGTAGGGAGAAAAGCTCCTGGCTCACTGAACGCCGTTCCTGGAGACCCTGCGATCAATGTGGGAGATATGTCAAGATGTGTGTTGGTTTTGAGGACGGCTCTCTGGAGAGTCTTAGCAAAGAGGTCACACGGAGAATCAGAGCAATTCTCAGAGACACTGAGAACAAGATCGACAATTCCCTCCTGGCACTTTCCCTGTAGGAGATACCGCAAGACGTTTCTGTATATTGGGCACAGCGCTCTGCAGGGTGTTAGCAGAGACTTTCCCAGGACAGTGAAACCCTATGTCAGAGACACTGAGAAGAAGGCCCAATGTTCCCTGCAGGCACTTTCAGTGTGGGTGCCTTCTCCACGTGGTTCCTGGTTTCACTGCAGCTCTGAAGAGAATGTTAGCAAAGAGGTAACCGGGACAGTGAAAACAGTACTCAAAGACAGGGAGAGCAAGCTCTATATTACTCTCTTGGCACTTTCAATGTGGGACATACAGCGAGATGTTTGCTGCTTTTGCGTTTGGCTATTGGGAGATTTACAGCACAAAGATATCTAGTTGATTTGAAGCAGTTCCGAGAAAGTCTAAGCTAATCCCCACTTTTCCCTCCTGGCACTTTCCATGTGGGAGATATAGCACGATGTATATTGGTTTTGAGGACAACTCAATGGGCAGTGTATGGAGAAAAGCTCCTGGCTCCCTGAACGCCGTTCCTGGAGACCCTGCGATCAATGTGGGAGATATGTCAAGATGTGTGTTGGTTTTGAGGACGGCTCTCTGGAGAGTCTTAGCAAAGAGGTCACACGGAGAATCAGAGCAATTCTCAGAGACACTGAGAACAAGATCGACAATTCCCTCCTGGCACTTTCCCTGTAGGAGATACCGCAAGACGTTTCTGTATATTGGGCACAGCGCTCTGCAGGCTGTTAGCAGAGACTTTCCCGGGACAGTGAAACCCTATGTCAGAGACACTGAGAAGAAGCCCCAATGTTGCCTGCAGGCACTTTCAGTGTGGGTGCCTTCTCCACGTGGTTCCTGGTTTCACTGCAGCTCTGAAGAGAATGTTAGCAAAGAGGTAACCGGGACAGTGAAAACAGTACTCAAAGACAGGGAGAGCAAGCTCTATATTACTCTCTTGGCACTTTCAATGTGGGACATACAGCGAGATGTTTGCTGCTTTTGCGTTTGGCTATTGGGAGATTTACAGCACAAAGATATCTAGTTGATTTGAAGCAGTTCCGAGAAAGTCTAAGCTAATCCCCACTTTTCCCTCCTGGCATTTTCCATGTGGGAGATGTAGCACGATGTATATTGGTTTTGAGGACAACTCAATGGACAGTGTAGGGAGAAAAGTTCCTGGCTCGCTGAATGCCGTTCCTCGAGACACTGCGATCAATGTGGGAGATATGTCAAGATGTGTGTTGGTTTTGAGGACGGCTCTCTGGAGAGTCTTAGCAAAGAGGTCACACGGAGAATCAGAGCAATTCTCAGAGACACTGAGAACAAGATCGACAATTCCCTCCTGGCACTTTCCCTGTAGGAGATACCGCAAGACGTTTCTGTATATTGGGCACAGCGCTCTGCAGGGTGTTAGCAGAGACTTTCCCAGGACAGTGAAACCCTATGTCAGAGACACTGAGAAGAAGGCCCAATGTTCCCTGCAGGCACTTTCAGTGTGGGTGCCTTCTCCACGTGGTTCCTGGTTTCACTGCAGCTCTGAAGAGAATGTTAGCAAAGAGGTAACCGGGACAGTGAAAACAGTACTCAAAGACAGGGAGAGCAAGCTCTATATTACTCTCTTGGCACTTTCAATGTGGGACATACAGCGAGATGTTTGCTGCTTTTGCGTTTGGCTATTGGGAGATTTACAGCACAAAGATATCTAGTTGATTTGAAGCAGTTCCGAGAAAGTCTAAGCTAATCCCCACTTTTCCCTCCTGGCACTTTCCATGTGGGAGATATAGCACGATGTATATTGGTTTTGAGGACAACTCAATGGGCAGTGTATGGAGAAAAGCTCCTGGCTCCCTGAACGCCGTTCCTGGAGACCCTGCGATCAATGTGGGAGATATGTCAAGATGTGTGTTGGTTTTGAGGACGGCTCTCTGGAGAGTCTTAGCAAAGAGGTCACACGGAGAATCAGAGCAATTCTCAGAGACACTGAGAACAAGATCGACAATTCCCTCCTGGCACTTTCCCTGTAGGAGATACCGCAAGACGTTTCTGTATATTGGGCACAGCGCTCTGCAGTCTGTTAGCAGAGACTTTCCCGGGACAGTGAAACCCTATGTCAGAGACACTGAGAAGAAGCCCCAATGTTGCCTGCAGGCACTTTCAGTGTGGGTGCCTTCTCCACGTGGTTCCTGGTTTCACTGCAGCTCTGAAGAGAATGTTAGCAAAGAGGTAACCGGGACAGTGAAAACAGTACTCAAAGACAGGGAGAGCAAGCTCTATATTACTCTCTTGGCACTTTTAATGTGGGACATACAGCGAGATGTTTGCTGCTTTTGCGTTTGGCTATTGGGAGATTTACAGCACAAAGATATCTAGTTGATTTGAAGCAGTTCCGAGAAAGTCTAAGCTAATCCCCACTTTTCCCTCCTGGCACTTTCCATGTGGGAGATATAGCACGATGTATATTGGTTTTGAGGACAACTCAATGGGCAGTGTATGGAGAAAAGCTCCTGGCTCCCTGAACGCCGTTCCTGGAGACCCTGCGATCAATGTGGGAGATATGTCAAGATGTGTGTTGGTTTTGAGGACGGCTCTCTGGAGAGTCTTAGCAAAGAGGTCACACGGAGAATCAGAGCAATTCTCAGAGACACTGAGAACAAGATCGACAATTCCCTCCTGGCACTTTCCCTGTAGGAGATACCGCAAGACGTTTCTGTATATTGGGCACAGCGCTCTGCAGGGTGTTAGCAGAGACTTTCCCAGGACAGTGAAACCCTATGTCAGAGACACTGAGAAGAAGGCCCAATGTTCCCTGCAGGCACTTTCAGTGTGGGTGCCTTCTCCACGTGGTTCCTGGTTTCACTGCAGCTCTGAAGAGAATGTTAGCAAAGAGGTAACCGGGACAGTGAAAACAGTACTCAAAGACAGGGAGAGCAAGCTCTATATTACTCTCTTGGCACTTTCAATGTGGGACATACAGCGAGATGTTTGCTGCTTTTGCGTTTGGCTATTGGGAGATTTACAGCACAAAGATATCTAGTTGATTTGAAGCAGTTCCGAGAAAGTCTAAGCTAATCCCCACTTTTCCCTCCTGGCACTTTCCATGTGGGAGATATAGCACGATGTATATTGGTTTTGAGGACAACTCAATGGGCAGTGTATGGAGAAAAGCTCCTGGCTCCCTGAACGCCGTTCCTGGAGACCCTGCGATCAATGTGGGAGATATGTCAAGATGTGTGTTGGTTTTGAGGACGGCTCTCTGGAGAGTCTTAGCAAAGAGGTCACACGGAGAATCAGAGCAATTCTCAGAGACACTGAGAACAAGATCGACAATTCCCTCCTGGCACTTTCCCTGTAGGAGATACCGCAAGACGTTTCTGTATATTGGGCACAGCGCTCTGCAGGCTGTTAGCAGAGACTTTCCCGGGACAGTGAAACCCTATGTCAGAGACACTGAGAAGAAGCCCCAATGTTGCCTGCAGGCACTTTCAGTGTGGGTGCCTTCTCCACGTGGTTCCTGGTTTCACTGCAGCTCTGAAGAGAATGTTAGCAAAGAGGTAACCGGGACAGTGAAAACAGTACTCAAAGACAGGGAGAGCAAGCTCTATATTACTCTCTTGGCACTTTTAATGTGGGACATACAGCGAGATGTTTGCTGCTTTTGCGTTTGGCTATTGGGAGATTTACAGCACAAAGATATCTAGTTGATTTGAAGCAGTTCCGAGAAAGTCTAAGCTAATCCCCACTTTTCCCTCCTGGCACTTTCCATGTGGGAGATATAGCACGATGTATATTGGTTTTGAGGACAACTCAATGGGCAGTGTATGGAGAAAAGCTCCTGGCTCCCTGAACGCCGTTCCTGGAGACCCTGCGATCAATGTGGGAGATATGTCAAGATGTGTGTTGGTTTTGAGGACGGCTCTCTGGAGAGTCTTAGCAAAGAGGTCACACGGAGAATCAGAGCAATTCTCAGAGACACTGAGAACAAGATCGACAGTTCCCTCCTGGCACTTTCCCTGTAGGAGATACCGCAAGACGTTTCTGTATATTGGGCACAGCGCTCTGCAGGCTGTTAGCAGAGACTTTCCCGGGACAGTGAAACCCTATGTCAGAGACACTGAGAAGAAGCCCCAATGTTGCCTGCAGGCATTTTCAGTGTGGGTGCCTTCTCCACGTGGTTCCTGGATTCACTGCAGCTCTGAAGAGAATGTTAGCAAAGAGGTAACCAGGACAGTGAAAACAGTACTCAAAGACAGGGAGAGTAAGCTCTATATTACTCTCTTGGCACTTTCAATGTGGGACATACAGCGAGATGTTTGCTGCTTTTACGTTTGGCTATTTGGAGATTTACAGCACAAAGATATCTAGTTGATTTGAAGCAGTTCCGAGAAAGTCTAAGCTAATCCCCACTTTTCCCTCCTGGCACTTTCCATGTGGGAGATATAGCACGATGTATATTGGTTTTGAGGACAACTCAAGGGACAGTGTAGGGAGAAAAGCTCCTGGCTCACTGAACGCCGTTCCTGGAGACCCTGCGATCAATGTGGGAGATATGTCAAGATGTGTGTTGGTTTTGAGGACGGCTCTCTGGAGAGTCTTAGCAAAGAGGTCACACGGAGAATCAGGGCAATTCTCAGAGACACTGAGAACAAGATCGACAATTCCCTCCTGGCACTTTCCCTGTAGGAGATACCGCAAGACGTTTCTGTATATTGGGCACAGCGCTCTGCAGGGTGTTAGCAGAGACTTTCCCAGGACAGTGAAACCCTATGTCAGAGACACTGAGAAGAAGGCCCAATGTTCCCTGCAGGCACTTTCAGTGTGGGTGCCTTCTCCACGTGGTTCCTGGTTTCACTGCAGCTCTGAAGAGAATGTTAGCAAAGAGGTAACCGGGACAGTGAAAACAGTACTCAAAGACAGGGAGAGCAAGCTCTATATTACTCTCTTGGCACTTTCAATGTGGGACATACAGCGAGATGTTTGCTGCTTTTGCGTTTGGCTATTGGGAGATTTACAGCACAAAGATATCTAGTTGATTTGAAGCAGTTCCGAGAAAGTCTAAGCTAATCCCCACTTTTCCCTCCTGGCACTTTCCATGTGGGAGATATAGCACGATGTATATTGGTTTTGAGGACAACTCAATGGGCAGTGTATGGAGAAAAGCTCCTGGCTCCCTGAACGCCGTTCCTGGAGACCCTGCGATCAATGTGGGAGATATGTCAAGATGTGTGTTGGTTTTGAGGACGGCTCTCTGGAGAGTCTTAGCAAAGAGGTCACACGGAGAATCAGAGCAATTCTCAGAGACACTGAGAACAAGATCGACAATTCCCTCCTGGCACTTTCCCTGTAGGAGATACCGCAAGACGTTTCTGTATATTGGGCACAGCGCTCTGCAGGCTGTTAGCAGAGACTTTCCCGGGACAGTGAAACCCTATGTCAGAGACACTGAGAAGAAGCCCCAATGTTGCCTGCAGGCACTTTCAGTGTGGGTGCCTTCTCCACGTGGTTCCTGGTTTCACTGCAGCTCTGAAGAGAATGTTAGCAAAGAGGTAACCGGGACAGTGAAAACAGTACTCAAAGACAGGGAGAGCAAGCTCTATATTACTCTCTTGGCACTTTCAATGTGGGACATACAGCGAGATGTTTGCTGCTTTTGCGTTTGGCTATTGGGAGATTTACAGCACAAAGATATCTAGTTGATTTGAAGCAGTTCCGAGAAAGTCTAAGCTAATCCCCACTTTTCCCTCCTGGCATTTTCCATGTGGGAGATGTAGCACGATGTATATTGGTTTTGAGGACAACTCAATGGACAGTGTAGGGAGAAAAGTTCCTGGCTCGCTGAATGCCGTTCCTCGAGACACTGCGATCAATGTGGGAGATATGTCAAGATGTGTGTTGGTTTTGAGGACGGCTCTCTGGAGAGTCTTAGCAAAGAGGTCACACGGAGAATCAGAGCAATTCTCAGAGACACTGAGAACAAGATCGACAATTCCCTCCTGGCACTTTCCCTGTAGGAGATACCGCAAGACGTTTCTGTATATTGGGCACAGCGCTCTGCAGGGTGTTAGCAGAGACTTTCCCAGGACAGTGAAACCCTATGTCAGAGACACTGAGAAGAAGGCCCAATGTTCCCTGCAGGCACTTTCAGTGTGGGTGCCTTCTCCACGTGGTTCCTGGTTTCACTGCAGCTCTGAAGAGAATGTTAGCAAAGAGGTAACCGGGACAGTGAAAACAGTACTCAAAGACAGGGAGAGCAAGCTCTATATTACTCTCTTGGCACTTTCAATGTGGGACATACAGCGAGATGTTTGCTGCTTTTGCGTTTGGCTATTGGGAGATTTACAGCACAAAGATATCTAGTTGATTTGAAGCAGTTCCGAGAAAGTCTAAGCTAATCCCCACTTTTCCCTCCTGGCACTTTCCATGTGGGAGATATAGCACGATGTATATTGGTTTTGAGGACAACTCAATGGGCAGTGTATGGAGAAAAGCTCCTGGCTCCCTGAACGCCGTTCCTGGAGACCCTGCGATCAATGTGGGAGATATGTCAAGATGTGTGTTGGTTTTGAGGACGGCTCTCTGGAGAGTCTTAGCAAAGAGGTCACACGGAGAATCAGAGCAATTCTCAGAGACACTGAGAACAAGATCGACAATTCCCTCCTGGCACTTTCCCTGTAGGAGATACCGCAAGACGTTTCTGTATATTGGGCACAGCGCTCTGCAGTCTGTTAGCAGAGACTTTCCCGGGACAGTGAAACCCTATGTCAGAGACACTGAGAAGAAGCCCCAATGTTGCCTGCAGGCACTTTCAGTGTGGGTGCCTTCTCCACGTGGTTCCTGGTTTCACTGCAGCTCTGAAGAGAATGTTAGCAAAGAGGTAACCGGGACAGTGAAAACAGTACTCAAAGACAGGGAGAGCAAGCTCTATATTACTCTCTTGGCACTTTTAATGTGGGACATACAGCGAGATGTTTGCTGCTTTTGCGTTTGGCTATTGGGAGATTTACAGCACAAAGATATCTAGTTGATTTGAAGCAGTTCCGAGAAAGTCTAAGCTAATCCCCACTTTTCCCTCCTGGCACTTTCCATGTGGGAGATATAGCACGATGTATATTGGTTTTGAGGACAACTCAATGGGCAGTGTATGGAGAAAAGCTCCTGGCTCCCTGAACGCCGTTCCTGGAGACCCTGCGATCAATGTGGGAGATATGTCAAGATGTGTGTTGGTTTTGAGGACGGCTCTCTGGAGAGTCTTAGCAAAGAGGTCACACGGAGAATCAGAGCAATTCTCAGAGACACTGAGAACAAGATCGACAATTCCCTCCTGGCACTTTCCCTGTAGGAGATACCGCAAGACGTTTCTGTATATTGGGCACAGCGCTCTGCAGGGTGTTAGCAGAGACTTTCCCAGGACAGTGAAACCCTATGTCAGAGACACTGAGAAGAAGGCCCAATGTTCCCTGCAGGCACTTTCAGTGTGGGTGCCTTCTCCACGTGGTTCCTGGTTTCACTGCAGCTCTGAAGAGAATGTTAGCAAAGAGGTAACCGGGACAGTGAAAACAGTACTCAAAGACAGGGAGAGCAAGCTCTATATTACTCTCTTGGCACTTTCAATGTGGGACATACAGCGAGATGTTTGCTGCTTTTGCGTTTGGCTATTGGGAGATTTACAGCACAAAGATATCTAGTTGATTTGAAGCAGTTCCGAGAAAGTCTAAGCTAATCCCCACTTTTCCCTCCTGGCACTTTCCATGTGGGAGATATAGCACGATGTATATTGGTTTTGAGGACAACTCAATGGGCAGTGTATGGAGAAAAGCTCCTGGCTCCCTGAACGCCGTTCCTGGAGACCCTGCGATCAATGTGGGAGATATGTCAAGATGTGTGTTGGTTTTGAGGACGGCTCTCTGGAGAGTCTTAGCAAAGAGGTCACACGGAGAATCAGAGCAATTCTCAGAGACACTGAGAACAAGATCGACAATTCCCTCCTGGCACTTTCCCTGTAGGAGATACCGCAAGACGTTTCTGTATATTGGGCACAGCGCTCTGCAGGCTGTTAGCAGAGACTTTCCCGGGACAGTGAAACCCTATGTCAGAGACACTGAGAAGAAGCCCCAATGTTGCCTGCAGGCACTTTCAGTGTGGGTGCCTTCTCCACGTGGTTCCTGGTTTCACTGCAGCTCTGAAGAGAATGTTAGCAAAGAGGTAACCGGGACAGTGAAAACAGTACTCAAAGACAGGGAGAGCAAGCTCTATATTACTCTCTTGGCACTTTTAATGTGGGACATACAGCGAGATGTTTGCTGCTTTTGCGTTTGGCTATTGGGAGATTTACAGCACAAAGATATCTAGTTGATTTGAAGCAGTTCCGAGAAAGTCTAAGCTAATCCCCACTTTTCCCTCCTGGCACTTTCCATGTGGGAGATATAGCACGATGTATATTGGTTTTGAGGACAACTCAATGGGCAGTGTATGGAGAAAAGCTCCTGGCTCCCTGAACGCCGTTCCTGGAGACCCTGCGATCAATGTGGGAGATATGTCAAGATGTGTGTTGGTTTTGAGGACGGCTCTCTGGAGAGTCTTAGCAAAGAGGTCACACGGAGAATCAGAGCAATTCTCAGAGACACTGAGAACAAGATCGACAGTTCCCTCCTGGCACTTTCCCTGTAGGAGATACCGCAAGACGTTTCTGTATATTGGGCACAGCGCTCTGCAGGCTGTTAGCAGAGACTTTCCCGGGACAGTGAAACCCTATGTCAGAGACACTGAGAAGAAGCCCCAATGTTGCCTGCAGGCATTTTCAGTGTGGGTGCCTTCTCCACGTGGTTCCTGGATTCACTGCAGCTCTGAAGAGAATGTTAGCAAAGAGGTAACCAGGACAGTGAAAACAGTACTCAAAGACAGGGAGAGTAAGCTCTATATTACTCTCTTGGCACTTTCAATGTGGGACATACAGCGAGATGTTTGCTGCTTTTACGTTTTGCTATTTGGAGATTTACAGCACAAAGATATCTAGTTGATTTGAAGCAGTTCCGAGAAAGTCTAAGCTAATCCCCACTTTTCCCTCCTGGCATTTTCCATGTGGGAGATATAGCACGATGTATATTGGTTTTGAGGACAACTCAAGGGACAGTGTAGGGAGAAAAGTTCCTGGCTCGCTGAATGCCGTTCCTGGAGACACTGCGATCAATGTGGGAGATATGTCAAGATGTGTGTTGGTTTTGAGGACGGCTCTCTGGAGAGTCTTAGCAAAGAGGTCACACGGAGAATCAGAGCAATTCTCAGAGACACTGAGAACAAGATCGACAATTCCCTCCTGGCACTTTCCCTGTAGGAGATACCGCAAGACGTTTCTGTATATTGGGCACAGCACTCTGCAGGCTGTTAGCAGAGACTTTCCCGGGACAGTGAAACCCTATGTCAGAGACACTGAGAAGAAGCCCCAATGTTGCCTGCAGGCATTTTCAGTGTGGGTGCCTTCTCCACGTGGTTCCTGGATTCACTGCAGCTCTGAAGAGAATGTTAGCAAAGAGGTAACCGGGACAGTGAAAACAGTACTCAAAGACAGGGAGAGCAAGCTCTATATTACTCTCTTGGCACTTTCAATGTGGGACATACAGCGAGATGTTTGCTGCTTTTGCGTTTGGGTATTGGGAGATTTACAGCACAAAGATATCTAGTTGATTTGAAGCAGTTCCGAGAAAGTCTAAGCTAATCCCCACTTTTCCCTCCTGGCACTTTCCATGTGGGAGATATAGCACGATGTATATTGGTTTTGAGGACAACTCAAGGGACAGTGTAGGGAGAAAAGCTCCTGGCTCACTGAACGCCGTTCCTGGAGACCCTGCGATCAATGTGGGAGATATGTCAAGATGTGTGTTGGTTTTGAGGACGGCTCTCTGGAGAGTCTTAGCAAAGAGGTCACACGGAGAATCAGAGCAATTCTCAGAGACACTGAGAACAAGATCGACAATTCCCTCCTGGCACTTTCCCTGTAGGAGATACCGCAAGACGTTTCTGTATATTGGGCACAGCGCTCTGCAGGGTGTTAGCAGAGACTTTCCCAGGACAGTGAAACCCTATGTCAGAGACACTGAGAAGAAGGCCCAATGTTCCCTGCAGGCACTTTCAGTGTGGGTGCCTTCTCCACGTGGTTCCTGGTTTCACTGCAGCTCTGAAGAGAATGTTAGCAAAGAGGTAACCGGGACAGTGAAAACAGTACTCAAAGACAGGGAGAGCAAGCTCTATATTACTCTCTTGGCACTTTCAATGTGGGACATACAGCGAGATGTTTGCTGCTTTTGCGTTTGGCTATTGGGAGATTTACAGCACAAAGATATCTAGTTGATTTGAAGCAGTTCCGAGAAAGTCTAAGCTAATCCCCACTTTTCCCTCCTGGCACTTTCCATGTGGGAGATATAGCACGATGTATATTGGTTTTGAGGACAACTCAATGGGCAGTGTATGGAGAAAAGCTCCTGGCTCCCTGAACGCCGTTCCTGGAGACCCTGCGATCAATGTGGGAGATATGTCAAGATGTGTGTTGGTTTTGAGGACGGCTCTCTGGAGAGTCTTAGCAAAGAGGTCACACGGAGAATCAGAGCAATTCTCAGAGACACTGAGAACAAGATCGACAATTCCCTCCTGGCACTTTCCCTGTAGGAGATACCGCAAGACGTTTCTGTATATTGGGCACAGCGCTCTGCAGGCTGTTAGCAGAGACTTTCCCGGGACAGTGAAACCCTATGTCAGAGACACTGAGAAGAAGCCCCAATGTTGCCTGCAGGCACTTTCAGTGTGGGTGCCTTCTCCACGTGGTTCCTGGTTTCACTGCAGCTCTGAAGAGAATGTTAGCAAAGAGGTAACCGGGACAGTGAAAACAGTACTCAAAGACAGGGAGAGCAAGCTCTATATTACTCTCTTGGCACTTTCAATGTGGGACATACAGCGAGATGTTTGCTGCTTTTGCGTTTGGCTATTGGGAGATTTACAGCACAAAGATATCTAGTTGATTTGAAGCAGTTCCGAGAAAGTCTAAGCTAATCCCCACTTTTCCCTCCTGGCACTTTCCATGTGGGAGATATAGCACGATGTATATTGGTTTTGAGGACAACTCAATGGGCAGTGTATGGAGAAAAGCTCCTGGCTCCCTGAACGCCGTTCCTGGAGACCCTGCGATCAATGTGGGAGATATGTCAAGATGTGTGTTGGTTTTGAGGACGGCTCTCTGGAGAGTCTTAGCAAAGAGGTCACACGGAGAATCAGAGCAATTCTCAGAGACACTGAGAACAAGATCGACAATTCCCTCCTGGCACTTTCCCTGTAGGAGATACCGCAAGACGTTTCTGTATATTGGGCACAGCGCTCTGCAGGCTGTTAGCAGAGACTTTCCCGGGACAGTGAAACCCTATGTCAGAGACACTGAGAAGAAGCCCCAATGTTGCCTGCAGGCACTTTCAGTGTGGGTGCCTTCTCCACGTGGTTCCTGGTTTCACTGCAGCTCTGAAGAGAATGTTAGCAAAGAGGTAACCGGGACAGTGAAAACAGTACTCAAAGACAGGGAGAGCAAGCTCTATATTACTCTCTTGGCACTTTCAATGTGGGACATACAGCGAGATGTTTGCTGCTTTTGCGTTTGGCTATTGGGAGATTTACAGCACAAAGATATCTAGTTGATTTGAAGCAGTTCCGAGAAAGTCTAAGCTAATCCCCACTTTTCCCTCCTGGCATTTTCCATGTGGGAGATATAGCACGATGTATATTGGTTTTGAGGACAACTCAATGGACAGTGTAGGGAGAAAAGTTCCTGGCTCGCTGAATGCGGTTCCTGGAGACACTGCGATCAATGTGGGAGATATGTCAAGATGTGTGTTGGTTTTGAGGATGGCTCTCTGGAGAGTCTTAGCAAAGAGGTCACACGGAGAATCAGAGCAATTCTCAGAGACACTGAGAACAAGATCGACAATTCCCTCCTGGCACTTTCCCTGTAGGAGATACCGCAAGACGTTTCTGTATATTGGGCACAGCGCTCTGCAGGGTGTTAGCAGAGACTTTCCCGGGACAGTGAAACCCTATGTCAGAGACACTGAGAAGAAGCCCCAATGTTGCCTGCAGGCACTTTCAGTGTGGGTGCCTTCTCCACGTGGTTCCTGGTTTCACTGCAGCTCTGAAGAGAATGTTAGCAAAGAGGTAACCGGGACAGTGAAAACAGTACTCAAAGACAGGGAGAGCAAGCTCTATATTACTCTCTTGGCACTTTCAATGTGGGACATAGAGCGAGATGTTCGCTGCTTTTGCGTTTGGCTATTGGGAGATTTACAGCACAAAGATATCTAGTTGATTTGAAGCAGTTCCGAGAAAGTCTAAGCTAATCCCCACTTTTCCCTCCTGGCATTTTCCATGTGGGAGATATAGCACGATGTATATTGGTTTTGAGGACAACTCAATGGACAGTGTAGGGAGAAAAGTTCCTGGCTCGCTGAATGCCGTTCCTGGAGACCCTGCGATCAATGTGGGAGATATGTCAAGATGTGTGTTGGTTTTGAGGACGGCTCTCTGGAGAGTCTTAGCAAAGAGGTCACACGGAGAATCAGAGCAATTCTCAGAGACACTGAGAACAAGATCGACAATTGCCTCCTGGCACTTTCCCTGTAGGAGATACCGCAAGACGTTTCTGTATATTGGGCACAGCGCTCTGCAGGGTGTTAGCAGAGACTTTCCCGGGACAGTGAAACCCTATGTCAGAGACACTGAGAAGAAGCCCCAATGTTGCCTGCAGGCACTTTCAGTGTGGGTGCCTTCTCCACGTGGTTCCTGGTTTCACTGCAGCTCTGAAGAGAATGTTAGCAAAGAGGTAACCGGGACAGTGAAAACGGTACTCAAAGACAGGGAGAGCAAGCTCTATATTACTCTCTTGGCACTTTCAATGTGGGACATACAGCGAGATGTTTGCTGCTTTTGCGTTTGGCTATTGGGAGATTTACAGCACAAAGATATCTAGTTGATTTGAAGCAGTTCCGAGAAAGTCTAAGCTAATCCCCACTTTTCCCTCCTGGCACTTTCCATGTGGGAGATATTGCATGATGTATATTGGTTTTGAGGACAACTCAAGGGACAGTGTAGGGAGAAAAGCTCCTGGCTCGCTGAATGCCGTTCCTGGAGACACTGCGATCAATGTGGGAGATATGTCAAGATGTGTGTTGGTTTTGAGGACGGCTCTCTGGAGAGTCTTAGCAAAGAGGTCACACGGAGAATCAGAGCAATTCTCAGAGACACTGAGAACAAGATCGACAATTCCCTCCTGGCACTTTCCCTGTAGGAGATATCGCAAGACGTTTCTGTATATTGGGCACAGCGCTCTGCAGGGTGTTAGCAGAGACTTTCCCGGGACAGTGAAACCCTATGTCAGAGACACTGAGAAGAAGCCCCAATGTTGCCTGCAGGCACTTTCAGTGTGGGTGCCTTCTCCACGTGGTTCCTGGATTCACTGCAGCTCTGAAGAGAATGTTAGCAAAGAGGTAACCGGGACAGTGAAAACAGTACTCAAAGACAGGGAGAGCAAGCTCTATATTACTCTCTTGGCACTTTCAATGTGGGACATACAGCGAGATGTTTGCTGCTTTTGCGTTTGGCTATTGGGAGATTTACAGCACAAAGATATCTAGTTGATTTGAAGCAGTTCCGAGAAAGTCTAAGCTAATCCCCACTTTTCCCTCCTGGCATTTTCCATGTGGGAGATATAGCACGATGTATATTGGTTTTGAGGACAACTCAAGGGACAGTGTAGGGAGAAAAGTTCCTGGCTCGCTGAATGCGGTTCCTGGAGACACTGCGATCAATGTGGGAGATATGTCAAGATGTGTGTTGGTTTTGAGGACGGCTCTCTGGAGAGTCTTAGCAAAGAGGTCACACGGAGAATCAGAGCAATTCTCAGAGACACTGAGAACAAGATCGACAATTCCCTCCTGGCACTTTCCCTGTAGGAGATACCGCAAGACGTTTCTGTATATTGGGCACAGCGCTCTGCAGGGTGTTAGCAGAGACTTTCCCGGGACAGTGAAACCCTATGTCAGAGACACTGAGAAGAAGCCCCAATGTTGCCTGCAGGCACTTTCAGTGTGGGTGCCTTCTCCACGTGGTTCCTGGTTTCACTGCAGCTCTGAAGAGAATGTTAGCAAAGAGGTAACCGGGACAGTGAAAACAGTACTCAAAGACAGGGAGAGCAAGCTCTATATTACTCTCTTGGCACTTTCAATGTGGGACATACAGCGAGATGTTTGCTGCTTTTGCGTTTGGCTATTGGGAGATTTACAGCACAAAGATATCTAGTTGATTTGAAGCAGTTCCGAGAAAGTCTAAGCTAATCCCCACTTTTCCCTCCTGGCACTTTCCATGTGGGAGATATAGCACGATGTATATTGGTTTTGAGGACAACTCAATGGGCAGTGTATGGAGAAAAGCTCCTGGCTCCCTGAACGCCGTTCCTGGAGACCCTGCGATCAATGTGGGAGATATGTCAAGATGTGTGTTGGTTTTGAGGACGGCTCTCTGGAGAGTCTTAGCAAAGAGGTCACACGGAGAATCAGAGCAATTCTCAGAGACACTGAGAACAAGATCGACAATTCCCTCCTGGCACTTTCCCTGTAGGAGATATCGCAAGACGTTTCTGTATATTGGGCACAGCGCTCTGCAGGGTGTTAGCAGAGACTTTCCCGGGACAGTGAAACCCTATGTCAGAGACACTGAGAAGAAGCCCCAATGTTGCCTGCAGGCACTTTCAGTGTGGGTGCCTTCTCCACGTGGTTCCTGGATTCACTGCAGCTCTGAAGAGAATGTTAGCAAAGAGGTAACCGGGACAGTGAAAACAGTACTCAAAGACAGGGAGAGCAAGCTCTATATTACTCTCTTGGCACTTTCAATGTGGGACATACAGCGAGATGTTTGCTGCTTTTGCGTTTGGCTATTGGGAGATTTACAGCACAAAGATATCTAGTTGATTTGAAGCAGTTCCGAGAAAGTCTAAGCTAATCCCCACTTTTCCCTCCTGGCATTTTCCATGTGGGAGATATAGCACGATGTATATTGGTTTTGAGGACAACTCAATGGACAGTGTAGGGAGAAAAGTTCCTGGCTCGCTGAATGCGGTTCCTGGAGACACTGCGATCAATGTGGGAGATATGTCAAGATGTGTGTTGGTTTTGAGGACGGCTCTCTGGAGAGTCTTAGCAAAGAGGTCACACGGAGAATCAGAGCAATTCTCAGAGACACTGAGAACAAGATCGACAATTCCCTCCTGGCACTTTCCCTGTAGGAGATACCGCAAGACGTTTCTGTATATTGGGCACAGCGCTCTGCAGGGTGTTAGCAGAGACTTTCCCGGGACAGTGAAACCCTATGTCAGAGACACTGAGAAGAAGCCCCAATGTTGCCTGCAGGCACTTTCAGTGTGGGTGCCTTCTCCACGTGGTTCCTGGTTTCACTGCAGCTCTGAAGAGAATGTTAGCAAAGAGGTAACCGGGACAGTGAAAACAGTACTCAAAGACAGGGAGAGCAAGCTCTATATTACTCTCTTGGCACTTTCAATGTGGGACATACAGCGAGATGTTCGCTGCTTTTGCGTTTGGCTATTGGGAGATTTACAGCACAAAGATATCTAGTTGATTTGAAGCAGTTCCGAGAAAGTCTAAGCTAATCCCCACTTTTCCCTCCTGGCATTTTCCATGTGGGAGATATAGCACGATGTATATTGGTTTTGAGGACAACTCAATGGACAGTGTAGGGAGAAAAGTTCCTGTCTCGCTGAATGCGGTTCCTGGAGACACTGCGATCAATGTGGGAGATATGTCAAGATGTGTGTTGGTTTTGAGGACGGCTCTCTGGAGAGTCTTAGCAAAGAGGTCACACGGAGAATCAGAGCAATTCTCAGAGACACTGAGAACAAGATCGACAATTCCCTCCTGGCACTTTCCCTGTAGGAGATACCGCAAGACGTTTCTGTATATTGGGCACAGCGCTCTGCAGGGTGTTAGCAGAGACTTTCCCGGGACAGTGAAACCCTATGTCAGAGACACTGAGAAGAAGCCCCAATGTTGCCTGCAGGCACTTTCAGTGTGGGTGCCTTCTCCACGTGGTTCCTGGTTTCACTGCAGCTCTGAAGAGAATGTTAGCAAAGAGGTAACCGGGACAGTGAAAACAGTACTCAAAGACAGGGAGAGCAAGCTCTATATTACTCTCTTGGCACTTTCAATGTGGGACATACAGCGAGATGTTTGCTGCTTTTGCGTTTGGCTATTGGGAGATTTACAGCACAAAGATATCTAGTTGATTTGAAGCAGTTCCGAGAAAGTCTAAGCTAATCCCCACTTTTCCCTCCTGGCACTTTCCATGTGGGAGATATAGCACGATGTATATTGGTTTTGAGGACAACTCAATGGGCAGTGTATGGAGAAAAGCTCCTGGCTCCCTGAACGCCGTTCCTGGAGACCCTGCGATCAATGTGGGAGATATGTCAAGATGTGTGTTGGTTTTGAGGACGGCTCTCTGGAGAGTCTTAGCAAAGAGGTCACACGGAGAATCAGAGCAATTCTCAGAGACACTGAGAACAAGATCGACAATTCCCTCCTGGCACTTTCCCTGTAGGAGATATCGCAAGACGTTTCTGTATATTGGGCACAGCGCTCTGCAGGGTGTTAGCAGAGACTTTCCCGGGACAGTGAAACCCTATGTCAGAGACACTGAGAAGAAGCCCCAATGTTGCCTGCAGGCACTTTCAGTGTGGGTGCCTTCTCCACGTGGTTCCTGGTTTCACTGCAGCTCTGAAGAGAATGTTAGCAAAGAGGTAACCGGGACAGTGAAAACAGTACTCAAAGACAGGGAGAGCAAGCTCTATATTACTCTCTTGGCACTTTCAATGTGGGACATACAGCGAGATGTTTGCTGCTTTTGCGTTTGGCTATTGGGAGATTTACAGCACAAAGATATCTAGTTGATTTGAAGCAGTTCCGAGAAAGTCTAAGCTAATCCCCACTTTTCCCTCCTGGCACTTTCCATGTGGGAGATATAGCACGATGTATATTGGTTTTGAGGACAACTCAATGGACAGTGTAGGGAGAAAAGTTCCTGGCTCGCTGAATGCGGTTCCTGGAGACACTGCGATCAATGTGGGAGATATGTCAAGATGTGTGTTGGTTTTGAGGACGGCTCTCTGGAGAGTCTTAGCAAAGAGGTCACACGGAGAATCAGAGCAATTCTCAGAGACACTGAGAACAAGATCGACAATTCCCTCCTGGCACTTTCCCTGTAGGAGATACCGCAAGACGTTTCTGTATATTGGGCACAGCGCTCTGCAGGGTGTTAGCAGAGACTTTCCCGGGACAGTGAAACCCTATGTCAGAGACACTGAGAAGAAGCCCCAATGTTGCCTGCAGGCACTTTCAGTGTGGGTGCCTTCTCCACGTGGTTCCTGGTTTCACTGCAGCTCTGAAGAGAATGTTAGCAAAGAGGTAACCGGGACAGTGAAAACAGTACTCAAAGACAGGGAGAGCAAGCTCTATATTACTCTCTTGGCACTTTCAATGTGGGACGTACAGCGAGATGTTTGCTGCTTTTGCGTTTGGCTATTGGGAGATTTACAGCACAAAGATATCTAGTTGATTTGAAGCAGTTCCGAGAAAGTCTAAGCTAATCCCCACTTTTCCCTCCTGGCACTTTCCATGTGGGAGATATAGCACGATGTATATTGGTTTTGAGGACAACTCAATGGGCAGTGTAGGGAGAAAAGCTCCTGGCTCACTGAACGCCGTTCCTGGAGACCCTGCGATCAATGTGGGAGATATGTCAAGATGTGTGTTGGTTTTGAGGACGGCTCTCTGGAGAGTCTTAGCAAAGAGGTCACACGGAGAATCAGAGCAATTCTCAGAGACACTGAGAACAAGATCGACAATTCCCTCCTGGCACTTTCCCTGTAGGAGATACCGCAAGACGTTTCTGTATATTGGGCACAGCGCTCTGCAGGCTGTTAGCAGAGACTTTCCCGGGACAGTGAAACCCTATGTCAGAGACACTGAGAAGAAGCCCCAATGTTGCCTGCAGGCACTTTCAGTGTGGGTGCCTTCTCCACGTGGTTCCTGGTTTCACTGCAGCTCTGAAGAGAATGTTAGCAAAGAGGTAACCGGGACAGTGAAAACAGTACTCAAAGACAGGGAGAGCAAGCTCTATATTACTCTCTTGGCACTTTCAATGTGGGACATACAGCGAGATGTTCGCTGCTTTTGCGTTTGGCTATTGGGAGATTTACAGCACAAAGATATCTAGTTGATTTGAAGCAGTTCCGAGAAAGTCTAAGCTAATCCCCACTTTTCCCTCCTGGCATTTTCCATGTGGGAGATATAGCACGATGTATATTGGTTTTGAGGACAACTCAATGGACAGTGTAGGGAGAAAAGTTCCTGTCTCGCTGAATGCGGTTCCTGGAGACACTGCGATCAATGTGGGAGATATGTCAAGATGTGTGTTGGTTTTGAGGACGGCTCTCTGGAGAGTCTTAGCAAAGAGGTCACACGGAGAATCAGAGCAATTCTCAGAGACACTGAGAACAAGATCGACAATTCCCTCCTGGCACTTTCCCTGTAGGAGATACCGCAAGACGTTTCTGTATATTGGGCACAGCGCTCTGCAGGCTGTTAGCAGAGACTTTCCCGGGACAGTGAAACCCTATGTCAGAGACACTGAGAAGAAGCCCCAATGTTGCCTGCAGGCACTTTCAGTGTGGGTGCCTTCTCCACGTGGTTCCTGGTTTCACTGCAGCTCTGAAGAGAATGTTAGCAAAGAGGTAACCGGGACAGTGAAAACAGTACTCAAAGACAGGGAGAGCAAGCTCTATATTACTCTCTTGGCACTTTCAATGTGGGACATACAGCGAGATGTTTGCTGCTTTTGCGTTTGGCTATTGGGAGATTTACAGCACAAAGATATCTAGTTGATTTGAAGCAGTTCCGAGAAAGTCTAAGCTAATCCCCACTTTTCCCTCCTGGCACTTTCCATGTGGGAGATATTGCACGATGTATATTGGTTTTGAGGACAACTCAAGGGACAGTGTAGGGAGAAAAGCTCCTGGCTCGCTGAATGCCGTTCCTGGAGACACTGCGATCAATGTGGGAGATATGTCAAGATGTGTGTTGGTTTTGAGGACGGCTCTCTGGAGAGTCTTAGCAAAGAGGTCACACGGAGAATCAGAGCAATTCTCAGAGACACTGAGAACAAGATCGACAATTCCCTCCTGGCACTTTCCCTGTAGGAGATACCGCAAGACGTTTCTGTATATTGGGCACAGCGCTCTGCAGGGTGTTAGCAGAGACTTTCCCGGGACAGTGAAACCCTATGTCAGAGACACTGAGAAGAAGCCCCAATGTTGCCTGCAGGCACTTTCAGTGTGGGTGCCTTCTCCACATGGTTCCTGGTTTCACTGCAGCTCTGAAGAGAATGTTAGCAAAGAGGTAACCGGGACAGTGAAAACAGTACTCAAAGACAGGGAGAGCAAGCTCTATATTACTCTCTTGGCACTTTCAATGTGGGACATACAGCGAGATGTTTGCTGCTTTTGCGTTTGGCTATTGGGAGATTTACAGCACAAAGATATCTAGTTGATTTGAAGCAGTTCCGAGAAAGTCTAAGCTAATCCCCACTTTTCCCTCCTGGCATTTTCCATGTGGGAGATATAGCACGATGTATATTGGTTTTGAGGACAACTCAATGGACAGTGTAGGGAGAAAAGTTCCTGGCTCGCTGAATGCCGTTCCTGGAGACACTGCGATCAATGTGGGAGATATGTCAAGATGTGTGTTGGTTTTGAGGACGGCTCTCTGGAGAGTCTTAGCAAAGAGGTCACACGGAGAATCAGAGCAATTCTCAGAGACACTGAGAACAAGATCGACAATTCCCTCCTGGCACTTTCCCTGTAGGAGATACCGCAAGACGTTTCTGTATATTGGGCACAGCGCTCTGCAGGGTGTTAGCAGAGACTTTCCCGGGACAGTGAAACCCTATGTCAGAGACACTGAGAAGAAGGCCCAATGTTGCCTGCAGGCACTTTCAGTGTGGGTGCCTTCTCCACGTGGTTCCTGGTTTCACTGCAGCTCTGAAGAGAATGTTAGCAAAGAGGTAACCGGGACAGTGAAAACAGTACTCAAAGACAGGGAGAGCAAGCTCTATATTACTCTCTTGGCACTTTCAATGTGGGACATACAGCGAGATGTTTGCTGCTTTTGCGTTTGGCTATTGGGAGGTTTACAGCACAAAGATATTTAGTTGATTTGAAGCAGTTCCGAGAAAGTCTAAGCTAATCCCCACTTTTCCCTCCTGGCATTTTCCATGTGGGAGATATAGCACGATGTATATTGGTTTTGAGGACAACTCAAGGGACAGTGTAGGGAGAAAAGCTCCTGGCTCGCTGAATGCCGTTCCTGGAGACACTGCGATCAATGTGGGAGATATGTCAAGATGTGTGTTGGTTTTGAGGACGGCTCTCTGGAGAGTCTTAGCAAAGAGGTCACACGGAGAATCAGAGCAATTCTCAGAGACACTGAGAACAAGATCGACAATTCCCTCCTGGCACTTTCCCTGTAGGAGATACCGCAAGACGTTTCTGTATATTGGGCACAGCGCTCTGCAGGGTGTTAGCAGAGACTTTCCCGGGACAGTGAAACCCTATGTCAGAGACACTGAGAAGAAGCCCCAATGTTGCCTGCAGGCACTTTCAGTGTGGGTGCCTTCTCCACGTGGTTCCTGGTTTCACTGCAGCTCTGAAGAGAATGTTAGCAAAGAGGTAACCGGGACAGTGAAAACGGTACTCAAAGACAGGGAGAGCAAGCTCTATATTACTCTCTTGGCACTTTCAATGTGGGACATACAGCGAGATGTTTGCTGCTTTTGCGTTTGGCTATTGGGAGATTTACAGCACAAAGATATCTAGTTGATTTGAAGCAGTTCCGAGAAAGTCTAAGCTAATCCCCACTTTTCCCTCCTGGCACTTTCCATGTGGGAGATATAGCACGATGTATATTGGTTTTGAGGACAACTCAAGGGACAGTGTAGGGAGAAAAGTTCCTGGCTCGCTGAATGCGGTTCCTGGAGACACTGCGATCAATGTGGGAGATATGTCAAGATGTGTGTTGGTTTTGAGGACGGCTCTCTGGAGAGTCTTAGCAAAGAGGTCACACGGAGAATCAGAGCAATTCTCAGAGACACTGAGAACAAGATCGACAATTCCCTCCTGGCACTTTCCCTGTAGGAGATACCGCAAGACGTTTCTGTATATTGGGCACAGCGCTCTGCAGGGTGTTAGCAGAGACTTTCCCGGGACAGTGAAACCCTATGTCAGAGACACTGAGAAGAAGCCCCAATGTTCCCTCCAGGCATTTTCAGTGTGGGTGCCTTCTCCACGTGGTTCCTGGTTTCACTGCAGCTCTGAAGAGAATGTTAGCAAAGAGGTAACCGGGACAGTGAAAACAGTACTCAAAGACAGGGAGAGCAAGCTCTATATTACTCTCTTGGCACTTTCAATGTGGGACATACAGCGAGATGTTTGCTGCTTTTGCGTTTGGCTATTGGGAGATTTACAGCACAAAGATATCTAGTTGATTTGAAGCAGTTCCGAGAAAGTCTAAGCTAATCCCCACTTTTCCCTCCTGGCACTTTCCATGTGGGAGATATAGCACGATGTATATTGGTTTTGAGGACAACTCAAGGGACAGTGTAGGGAGAAAAGTTCCTGGCTCGCTGAATGCGGTTCCTGGAGACACTGCGATCAATGTGGGAGATATGTCAAGATGTGTGTTGGTTTTGAGGACGGCTCTCTGGAGAGTCTTAGCAAAGAGGTCACACGGAGAATCAGAGCAATTCTCAGAGACACTGAGAACAAGATCGACAATTCCCTCCTGGCACTTTCCCTGTAGGAGATACCGCAAGACGTTTCTGTATATTGGGCACAGCGCTCTGCAGGCTGTTAGCAGAGACTTTCCCGGGACAGTGAAACCCTATGTCAGAGACACTGAGAAGAAGGCCCAATGTTCCCTCCAGGCATTTTCAGTGTGGGTGCCTTCTCCACGTGGTTCCTGGTTTCACTGCAGCTCTGAAGAGAATGTTAGCAAAGAGGTAACCGGGACAGTGAAAACAGTACTCAAAGACAGGGAGAGCAAGCTCTATATTACTCTCTTGGCACTTTCAATGTGGGACATACAGCGAGATGTTTGCTGCTTTTGCATTTGGCTATTGGGAGATTTACAGCACAAAGATATCTAGTTGATTTGAAGCAGTTCCGAGAAAGTCTAAGCTAATCCCCACTTTTCCCTCCTGGCACTTTCCATGTGGGAGATATAGCACGATGTATATTGGTTTTGAGGACAACTCAAGGGACAGTGTAGGGAGAAAAGCTCCTGGCTCGCTGAATGCCGTTCCTGGAGACACTGCGATCAATGTGGGAGATATGTCAAGATGTGTGTTGGTTTTGAGGACGGCTCTCTGGAGAGTCTTAGCAAAGAGGTCACACGGAGAATCAGAGCAATTCTCAGAGACACTGAGAACAAGATCGACAATTCCCTCCTGGCACTTTCCCTGTAGGAGATACCGCAAGACGTTTCTGTATATTGGGCACAGCGCTCTGCAGGGTGTTAGCAGAGACTTTCCCGGGACAGTGAAACCCTATGTCAGAGACACTGAGAAGAAGCCCCAATGTTGCCTGCAGGCACTTTCAGTGTGGGTGCCTTCTCCACGTGGTTCCTGGTTTCACTGCAGCTCTGAAGAGAATGTTAGCAAAGAGGTAACCGGGACAGTGAAAACAGTACTCAAAGACAGGGAGAGCAAGCTCTATATTACTCTCTTGGCACTTTCAATGTGGGACATACAGCGAGATGTTTGCTGCTTTTGCGTTTGGCTATTGGGAGATTTACAGCACAAAGATATCTAGTTGATTTGAAGCAGTTCCGAGAAAGTCTAAGCTAATCCCCACTTTTCCCTCCTGGCACTTTCCATGTGGGAGATATAGCACGATGTATATTGGTTTTGAGGACAACTCAAGGGACAGTGTAGGGAGAAAAGTTCCTGGCTCGCTGAATGCGGTTCCTGGAGACACTGCGATCAATGTGGGAGATATGTCAAGATGTGTGTTGGTTTTGAGGACGGCTCTCTGGAGAGTCTTAGCAAAGAGGTCACACGGAGAATCAGAGCAATTCTCAGAGACACTGAGAACAAGATCGACAATTCCCTCCTGGCACTTTCCCTGTAGGAGATACCGCAAGACGTTTCTGTATATTGGGCACAGCGCTCTGCAGGGTGTTAGCAGAGACTTTCCCGGGACAGTGAAACCCTATGTCAGAGACACTGAGAAGAAGGCCCAATGTTCCCTCCAGGCATTTTCAGTGTGGGTGCCTTCTCCACGTGGTTCCTGGTTTCACTGCAGCTCTGAAGAGAATGTTAGCAAAGAGGTAACCGGGACAGTGAAAACAGTACTCAAAGACAGGGAGAGCAAGCTCTATATTACTCTCTTGGCACTTTCAATGTGGGACATACAGCGAGATGTTTGCTGCTTTTGCGTTTGGCTATTGGGAGATTTACAGCACAAAGATATCTAGTTGATTTGAAGCAGTTCCGAGAAAGTCTAAGCTAATCCCCACTTTTCCCTCCTGGCACTTTCCATGTGGGAGATATAGCACGATGTATATTGGTTTTGAGGACAACTCAAGGGACAGTGTAGGGAGAAAAGTTCCTGGCTCGCTGAATGCGGTTCCTGGAGACACTGCGATCAATGTGGGAGATATGTCAAGATGTGTGTTGGTTTTGAGGACGGCTCTCTGGAGAGTCTTAGCAAAGAGGTCACACGGAGAATCAGAGCAATTCTCAGAGACACTGAGAACAAGATCGACAATTCCCTCCTGGCACTTTCCCTGTAGGAGATACCGCAAGACGTTTCTGTATATTGGGCACAGCGCTCTGCAGGCTGTTAGCAGAGACTTTCCCGGGACAGTGAAACCCTATGTCAGAGACACTGAGAAGAAGGCCCAATGTTCCCTCCAGGCATTTTCAGTGTGGGTGCCTTCTCCACGTGGTTCCTGGTTTCACTGCAGCTCTGAAGAGAATGTTAGCAAAGAGGTAACCGGGACAGTGAAAACAGTACTCAAAGACAGGGAGAGCAAGCTCTATATTACTCTCTTGGCACTTTCAATGTGGGACATACAGCGAGATGTTTGCTGCTTTTGCATTTGGCTATTGGGAGATTTACAGCACAAAGATATCTAGTTGATTTGAAGCAGTTCCGAGAAAGTCTAAGCTAATCCCCACTTTTCCCTCCTGGCACTTTCCATGTGGGAGATATAGCACGATGTATATTGGTTTTGAGGACAACTCAAGGGACAGTGTAGGGAGAAAAGTTCCTGGCTCGCTGAATGCGGTTCCTGGAGACCCTGCGATCAATGTGGGAGATATGTCAAGATGTGTGTTGGTTTTGAGGACGGCTCTCTGGAGAGTCTTAGCAAAGAGGTCACACGGAGAATCAGAGCAATTCTCAGAGACACTGAGAACAAGATCGACAATTCCCTCCTGGCACTTTCCCTGTAGGAGATACCGCAAGACGTTTCTGTATATTGGGCACAGCGCTCTGCAGGCTGTTAGCAGAGACTTTCCCGGGACAGTGAAACCCTATGTCAGAGACACTGAGAAGAAGCCCCAATGTTGCCTGCAGGCACTTTCAGTGTGGGTGCCTTCTCCACGTGGTTCCTGGTTTCACTGCAGCTCTGAAGAGAATGTTAGCAAAGAGGTAACCGGGACAGTGAAAACAGTACTCAAAGACAGGGAGAGCAAGCTCTATATTACTCTCTTGGCACTTTCAATGTGGGACATACAGCGAGATGTTCGCTGCTTTTGCGTTTGGCTATTGGGAGATTTACAGCACAAAGATATCTAGTTGATTTGAAGCAGTTCCGAGAAAGTCTAAGCTAATCCCCACTTTTCCCTCCTGGCATTTTCCATGTGGGAGATATAGCACGATGTATATTGGTTTTGAGGACAACTCAATGGACAGTGTGGGGAGAAAAGTTCCTGGCTTGCTGAATGCGGTTCCTGGAGACACTGCGATCAATGTGGGAGATATGTCAAGATGTGTGTTGGTTTTGAGGACGGCTCTCTGGAGAGTCTTAGCAAAGAGGTCACACGGAGAATCAGAGCAATTCTCAGAGACACTGAGAACAAGATCGACAATTCCCTCCTGGCACTTTCCCTGTAGGAGATACCGCAAGACGTTTCTGTATATTGGGCACAGCGCTCTGCAGGGTGTTAGCAGAGACTTTCCCGGGACAGTGAAACCCTATGTCAGAGACACTGAGAAGAAGCCCCAATGTTGCCTGCAGGCACTTTCAGTGTGGGTGCCTTCTCCACGTGGTTCCTGGTTTCACTGCAGCTCTGAAGAGAATGTTAGCAAAGAGGTAACCGGGACAGTGAAAACAGTACTCAAAGACAGGGAGAGCAAGCTCTATATTACTCTCTTGGCACTTTCAATGTGGGACATACAGCGAGATGTTTGCTGCTTTTGCGTTTGGCTATTGGGAGATTTACAGCACAAAGATATCTAGTTGATTTGAAGCAGTTCCGAGAAAGTCTAAGCTAATCCCCACTTTTCCCTCCTGGCACTTTCCATGTGGGAGATATAGCACGATGTATATTGGTTTTGAGGACAACTCAAGGGACAGTGTAGGGAGAAAAGCTCCTGGCTCGCTGAATGCCGTTCCTGGAGACACTGCGATCAATGTGGGAGATATGTCAAGATGTGTGTTGGTTTTGAGGACGGCTCTCTGGAGAGTCTTAGCAAAGAGGTCACACGGAGAATCAGAGCAATTCTCAGAGACACTGAGAACAAGATCGACAGTTCCCTCCTGGCACTTTCCCTGTAGGAGATACCGCAAGACGTTTCTGTATATTGGGCACAGCGCTCTGCAGGGTGTTAGCAGAGACTTTCCCGGGACAGTGAAACCCTATGTCAGAGACACTGAGAAGAAGCCCCAATGTTGCCTGCAGGCACTTTCAGTGTGGGTGCCTTCTCCACGTGGTTCCTGGTTTCACTGCAGCTCTGAAGAGAATGTTAGCAAAGAGGTAAGCGGGACAGTGAAAACAGTACTCAAAGACAGGGAGAGCAAGCTCTATATTACTCTCTTGGCACTTTCAATGTGGGACATAGAGCGAGATGTTCGCTGCTTTTGCGTTTGGCTATTGGGAGATTTACAGCACAAAGATATCTAGTTGATTTGAAGCAGTTCCGAGAAAGTCTAAGCTAATCCCCACTTTTCCCTCCTGGCATTTTCCATGTGGGAGATATAGCACGATGTATATTGGTTTTGAGGACAACTCAATGGACAGTGTAGGGAGAAAAGCTCCTGGCTCACTGAATGCGGTTCCTGGAGACACTGCGATCAATGTGGGAGATATGTCAAGATGTGTGTTGGTTTTGAGGACGGCTCTCTGGAGAGTCTTAGCAAAGAGGTCACACGGAGAATCAGAGCAATTCTCAGAGACACTGAGAACAAGATCGACAATTCCCTCCTGGCACTTTCCCTGTAGGAGATACCGCAAGACGTTTCTGTATATTGGGCACAGCGCTCTGCAGGGTGTTAGCAGAGACTTTCCCGGGACAGTGAAACCCTATGTCAGAGACACTGAGAAGAAGCCCCAATGTTGCCTGCAGGCACTTTCAGTGTGGGTGCCTTCTCCACGTGGTTCCTGGATTCACTGCAGCTCTGAAGAGAATGTTAGCAAAGAGGTAACCGGGACAGTGAAAACGGTACTCAAAGACAGGGAGAGCAAGCTCTATATTACTCTCTTGGCACTTTCAATGTGGGACATACAGCGAGATGTTTGCTGCTTTTGCGTTTGGCTATTGGGAGATTTACAGCACAAAGATATCTAGTTGATTTGAAGCAGTTCCGAGAAAGTCTAAGCTAATCCCCACTTTTCCCTCCTGGCACTTTCCATGTGGGAGATATAGCACGATGTATATTGGTTTTGAGGACAACTCAAGGGACAGTGTAGGGAGAAAAGTTCCTGGCTCGCTGAATGCGGTTCCTGGAGACACTGCGATCAATGTGGGAGATATGT